>NC_132794.1:94539162-94848075 GCF_048418805.1 Vulpes vulpes
ATTATTGCTAAGATATATGTCAAGACACTTTCTCCCTGTATTTTCTTTTAGGAATTTAATGATTTCAGGTCTTACATTCAAGTCTTTAATCCATTTGCATTTGATTTTCATGTATGTTGTAAAAGAGGGATCCAGTTTCATTCTCTTACATGTGGATATCCAATTTCCCCAGCACCATTTAGTGAACACTGTTCTTTACCTCATTGTATATTCTTGGTTCCTTTGTTGAAAATTAATTGATGATATATGCATAGACTTACTTCTGTTCCATGGATCTGTGTGTCTGATTTTATGCCAATATCTCACTGTTTTGATTATTCTAGCTTTGTAATATAGTTTGAAATCAGGAACTGTGACACTTCCATCTTTGTTATTCTTAAGATTGCTTTGGCTATCTCGAGTCATTTGTGGTTCTGTACAAATGTTAGTTTTTTTATTATTATTTCTGTTGTAAAGAGCTATTGGAATTTTGATAGGGATTGAATTGAATCTTGACTGTTTTTTTTTCCTTTAAAGGGATGTTTTGGATACTTAGAACAGTGTCAGGCAAGTCGTAGGCCCCGCATAAATATTTGGTAAATGAATAGGTAATCCACAAGTTACATTCCTGTTCCTTTGATGAATAGGATGTATTTCTGGCAGTTTTGAGCTCAGAATGTCCTTAGGAGCAAGAAGTCATTAACTGGTCAATTTTTTTAAGTTCATTGTATTTTTTTGATATATTTTTTATTGGAGTTCGATTTGCCAACATGTAGCAAGATTTATTGATTTATTTTAGAGAAAGAGAGAGAAAGCGAGTGCACAAACATAGAAGACAGAGGGAGAAGGAGATAGAATCTCAAGCAGACTCTGTGGTGAACATGGTTCCCCTACATGGGGCTTGATCTTGTACCCTGAGATCACGACCCGAGCCAAAACCAAGAGTGAAGTGAAATGCTTAACCAAGTGCACCACGCAGGTGCCCCAACTGATCAGTCTTTTATTTAAAAAGACAAAATACCAATTTCAAAAATCTGAAACTTTATCATCATGTTCCCATGGCAGAGGGCGAAGAGATAGATATTCACTACACCTATTTTATTTTCATCCAGGACAAACAACTAGACTAGACCACATTCTTTCATTTAAATGTACCCATAGGACTGAATTCTGGCTCAGAGAAAAAGAGGCTAGAAGTGATTGATGCCACTTCCAAACCTGGTAAAAACACTTCTTTCTTACATCATTCTCCGTGCTCACTCATTTCTCCTTCTACCAGTTCAGTTGAGAATTCCTAAGATCTGTGAGATAGCAAAACCTTGAAATGAAAGGAGCTTGAGTCTCTGAATCTTTGCCCCAGGTCACAGCCCCCTCTGGCCTCCTACCTCCCTGCTGGTCCATATTGCACTATAACATGAGTGAGAAATACACCAACATAGTGTTCAGTCACTGAAATGTGACTAAATGTTGATGGTGTTTGCTACTGCAAATAGCTGCCTGGATGCATACAGTCTCTGAAATGCATACCCAGTCTTTTTCCTCCTCCATTACCTTTGTTCTCTAGCCAGAATATCTATTTACTATTCCCAAGATATGCTGTTTTTCCAGCATCTAGCATAGTGCCCTTCACACCATAAGCACTCAGTAATAAACATCTGTTGATTGATTTCTAGGTCAAAGGATGAAACAGCAGCTTCCTATAAATGGAAAGCATGGTTTATGGTAGACAGATCTGATATTGTGGAGGAAATATGCATTTGGATGTGATTCTGTACTGTAGGATTTAGTATGCAGCTCTTAAACAGGGTTCAGCTTACTTGGAACATTAAAACTAATGTTAAAGTTACACAACCTGATTCCTGCCATATATAAGGAAAATGTAGCCATAGAGAATCCAGGAAGTGTTAGAGTAGTCTTGGGGATAGGATCCAACCAAGAGAGAGGCTCCTACACTAGAATGTCAGTGAATGTTAGGGGCCCAAAGAAATAGAACATCCAGGCCAGATTTTTACATCCATATTCAAATGTTTAAAATAGAAACATCCTATCTCTTCCACCTTTTTAGAAAGCCTCACCTAACTTTGCTTTTGTAACTCAGATACATTGCATGGCCAGTGTTGAAAACCCAGAAAATGACAACTACTGAGCTTTCTGCTGCTTACACAAAGCAGATCAAGAAATATATTTTTGGGTGATGTGAATTACATTCCTATACAGAGGTTGTTCTGGGGCAGAGAACTGGAGTTGCTTAAAGTTGTTCTTTTTCATCCATGAGGTATGGTGGACATATTGCCATCTTCTTCATGCTAAAACTTATTATAATTAGAGAAGAAATTTGTTGAGTGTTATGTGTCATGCCTTAGGATGATATCTCCTTTATCCATTCATCAGCTGCTCTAAGAGAACTGGTGATCATCTGCAGGGGGAACGCTTTACCTGGATCAAGCTTTACCTGCAACCACATCCTTGCTTGTCTGGTACTCCTTGACTGTCTTGACTTCTTCTCTTCTGACTGGTTTTGTCTAAGAGCACTCCTTCAGTAATTTTCAAGTTTCAAAATCCTAGATGCAGGCTCTGATTTTAAGGAACTCAGCCTGAAATGCTTTTCTTCTTTATCAAAGTCCATTTATAATCTGCGCCAGAGGTGTTAGCTCCACTCTTATTTCTGCCAATGGCAACAGTATTCTCTTAGGCTCTCAGGTGGCTTGGAATCTTTAAGTTACCACCACCAGCCCCTTCTCCTTCATCTCTATCCCTTGTCCAAGAAACAGATTATGCTTCTTCTCTGTGTCCCTATTTCATTTCTTATAACCTACTGCCATCAGGCTAGTGAGACAGATTGCTAATAAGTATTTCTGCCTCCAGGAGGACGTGCTTCACTGATCCATCATATATATCACTAAAAGATTAGTCTTCCCAAACATGTTTCTTTTGTGTCCCTGCCTTATTCAAAAGCCTTTGGGGCCCCCATTGCTTGTAACGTTTGGGCTCTTCAGGAAATATTCAAGGGTCTTATTCTACTAATCTAAACTTATGCCCCCTTATGCCTATGTAAGAATATTTCTTTCAGGCCTGGCCCATCTCCTAATTATCTTCTAAAAATATTTGCATGTTTTGGGTTTCAAGCCTTTAGACATGCTCTTTGGCTTGCTTTGGCTGGCTGACTCTTTCTTTCTTTCTTTCTTTCTTTCTTTCTTTCTTTCTTTCTTCTTTCTTTATTTCGTCTTTCATTCTCTCTTTTCTTTCTTTTTCCTTTCTCATTTTATTTATTTATTCATGAGAGACCAGATAGAGAGGCAGAGACATAGGCAGAGGGAGAAGCAGGATCCCTATGGGGAGACTGATGCGAAACTTGATCCCAAGACCCTGGGATCACATCCTGAGCTGAAGGCAGATGCTCAGTCACTGAGCCACCCATGTGCCCCTTGTTTTGGTTTTTCATACTTTACCTTTTCCTCAAGGCTCACCTTTTCTATGAAGTCTTTCTTCCTTTCCTCTGAGATCTTTTAGTCCTAATAAATGTCTGTCTTCAACCTTGTAGTCATCATCATTGTATTAATAATGGCCACCTTTCAGTAAGAACCTGTAGTGTTGACATTGCATTAAGTGCTTTATGTGTATTTTCTCATTAAACTCTCAAGAAATTCTGTGTGGCAGTAAGGCTTAGATAGTTTTGCCTATTTTATAGATGAGAAAACTGAAGTGCACAGGGCTTAAGTTACCTACTCAAGATCACATAGTCTGTAAGGGGTGTGGAGCTAGGCCTTGAAACCACCATGTCTCTGAGCCTAAAACGTGTGCACTTATTGCATTTACTCTAACAGCTTCCTACCTATTAATCTCTTATTATTTATTAAAATAGAAGGGTGTCTGAATGGCTCAGTTGGTTGAGCATCTGACTCTTGGTTTTGGCTCAGGTTATGAAATCAAGTCCTGCATCAGGCTCTGCACTCAGTGCAGAATCTGCCTCATGTTTTCCCTCCTGCTCATGTGTTTTGTTTTTTTTTTATTCTCTCTCTATAATAAATAAATAAATAAATAATAAATAAATAAATAAATAAATAAAATCTTTAAAAATAAACTAGTGATCAAGTACCAGGAGGAGAATACTAGGGACTTAATAAGGACTTGACCTCACAGAGTTTTATCTAATTGCATTCTTGAGCTGTTTTCCTAATCTCCATCTCCCTCCCCAAGCTCCTCCTTCTCCTCTGATCTTTCCAGGAGAGGAGTTTATCAGAATTTCAGCTATCTGCTCTGTCATTTTGCCTATCATTTTCTGGTGGTTCAGGTGTTGGGTTTTATCCCTTGGCCTTCAAGACTCACTCATGCCCTAATTTCTAGTTATTAAATGAGAGATGATCTTGCCAATCCAAGACTATATGATTCTTTCAGACTGCTGTCCTGTCTGTAGGTGCCTAGAATATGGGATCCATAGACTGGTAGACCTTTGGCAGGCTGAACACTTATATCCGGCACATGTTTTAAGTCAGGCAGTTTTTGCAGGACCTCAGTGGCACATTTGCATCCTTAGAGCATAGATCTGCATTTTGGAAGCAACCAGAATCCATTTGGAGCTTGATCAGATGCACAGAAGGTTGGAGATGGCAGGGACTTCTGAAATCATTGATTCCAGCCCTCTCATTTTACAAAAGACAAGAGTAATCAAACTGTGAAGGGTTGTTTTGGGTTGCAAACAAGGAATATGTGTAACTACAAGATTCTGGAAACCCAATAGACCAGAACTTATGGTGCTGGCTGAATGCTTAGGTTTGAGCCACTGGAGACACTCAATAGCATCATGTTGCTGCCAGTCCTGGTATTTATTAATGTGCTGAGAGACACTCTGTTCCTAATCAGGGTGCTGGCTCCTCTCAGCACCTTAACTTGCCCAGTTGAGTACTATCTCTTCCCCTATGGGAGCAACCCATCTCAGGAAAGGGGCTGACTTCCAGTGCCTCAGAGTGGACATTGGGCCTGACAAATGTCTACATGGTGAGAGGAGTGCGCCATGGCAACTGGCTTTCAGAGCCAAGACCCCTGCAGACCCTCACGTGACTTGGCAGTGAGTGAATGTCTCTTGGTAAAAACCACTGTCCTCTTTCCAATGACACTTTTGGCCTGGGCTCCTACAGCTTCTGTGCTCCAAAGACCCCAGATCTAGGTGTTTGGGATAAAATATTTTTCCATTCAATAAATTATTCAGACTATAGGAACCACCTACTTTCATTTCATGAAGTCATTCTTGTTTCTGAGAAGGGAAGTAGGGAATGGTGGAAAGATGGCCTTAGGAAGGAATGGAAGAGTTTCAGGGAACTAAGCTGGCTCCTGCACTGCACTTTATGCAGTTTTCTCACTTTGTATTGAGTGTCCCCAACAACTCTGCCTGGTGGCAGTTGTTATGCTAATGTTAGACATGGGGAAACTGAGATCCAGAAAGATAAGGCAATGTGCAGTGTCATATTTCTAGTAAGTGGGAGAACAAGTACTCTAGCCTAATTTTAACTCCCCTCTCCTCCTCAATACCCATGTCTCCTAGTCAGCAGTGCCTTTGGAGATGCCTTGAAAACCTGAGTCAGTGAACCCCCTACCACATGACACTTGGTGAAGCGTGTGCTACATGACTACTGCTTAAGGAACTAGCCAGGAGCTGGTGTAGAGCTTAGGGGATTTGGAATCAATTGACCTTGCTTTCGAGTTACAACACTTGTTTACTCAGTCCCTTCACCTCTCTAAGACTCTGTCTCCTCCTTTTATGACAAAGATAAAAAAAAAAAAAAACCTATGTCAAAGGAACTTCCTGAGAAGTGAATGAAATATTCCAAGATAAAGTGTTTTGCATAAGGCACTGTGTACATGGTACTTAAACAGCATGGTGATCTAGGGTGGCACTCTTCCGAGAAATCAATTACTGAGCTCAACTGTGTGCCAGAGGCTTGATTGGTGACCTCAAGAAGCTTCTAGTTTGGATGAGGACAAGTTACTGTGCAAATCTGAGGGTATAGGCCATTCAGTGCTGTAGTAATCTAAAAGCAATAGAGACTCAGAGCAGGGAAAGATCACAGGGCAGGGTAGAAGAGAAAGCTGTATGCAGGAGGCTGGAGCTCAACTTTAAAGGGTCAAGAGAAGAATGTTTGAGAGGAGATTTTCAAGAAGTCCATAGCTTTAGTTTTTTTTAAAAGATCTTTTTGTGTACAGTCCTCTTGGGACCCTGTCGCCATTTGGCATAGGACAGTGGCTCTCCAAGGGAGGCCCTGAAACCCCTGGGGAATGTCTGTGACCCTATCAGGGGATTAATGACATCAAACTCTTTGTAATAATAAAATATGATTTGCCACTAATTTATCCTCATTTTCTCACTAGTGTGATGTGGGGTTTCCTAGAAGCTACATGATATATGTGATGACCTACCAGATTAAATGCAGACATAAATAGGAAAATCCAGTTGTCTTCCATTAAGCCAGATGTTAAAGAATTTTGCAAAAAAGTGTAAGATGCCACTCTTTCTTATTAAATTGTTTTTGTTCTGGAAACTAGTTGTTTTTCATAGAAGTGTGGTATTTTTGATGTATTGTTTTTATTTTTAAATGAATTAAGTATAAAGTTTTATCAGATGTAATTTCTAATATAGTACATATTAGTATAATGTGTGAATTAAATTTCTTAGAGTCTAGTCCTCAATAATTTTTAAAAGTATGAAGGAATCCTGAGTCCTAAATGTGTGAGAGCCACTGTTAAAGACATGATATTCTGGCCTGAAAACACAGTTAAGGCCTCATATTTTTATAATGCTTTGGTGTCAACACGTATGACTTTGGTATCTTAGAACATGCACGTCTGGAAAATTTAAAATGGTAATGCCCAGTGTTGGCAAATGTGCAGTGAAGCTCTTACTCCCATATTTTACTTGTGGAAGTGCAGATTGACCAGAATATTTCTGTAGGGCAGTTTATAACAAGAACCTTAATGATAATTTGTACCCTTTGAACTAATAATTACAGTTACATGAATCTATTCTAAGGAAACAAATAAAGATGCACACAAGGATTTATGTACGAGGATACACACTAAAGTTATATCATGTAAAAAATTGACTAGACACTGACCAAATGGCCAAGAAGAGAGTTAATATAAATTTTGATACATTTATGTGTTGGAATGCTATAAAGCTTTTAAAATAATTTTTGAGGAATGTTTAACAACAAGGGGAAATGATTAAAATATGTTAAGTGAAAAAGGAGGACATCAAACACAAAGAATGACCCCTGATTTTTAAAAATGTACGCATCCACATAATTTAGGGAAAATCCACACCAGATGTTAACTGAGATTTTCTCTGTATGGTGTAGCTTTAATTGATGTCTGTGTTGTGCATTATCCTTTTCTATATTTTATATTCGACCATAAATTTTCAGTACATTTATCTTTTAAGAAGAGCAGAGAATGTGACTTTCTTTTATGTGTGGCTATGGGAACCAATCTACTGAGTCAGTCCATGCCACCTGGGGTGTAGGGGGTGCTAGCTCAGATCTTGGAGGGGGAATTTTGCAAGGGGCCACAGTGATGGTTTAAGGAATACTCTGTGACTTGAGGATAAACCCAACTTCTAGCTGGGTTGCCTTTTTACTGAGACTTTCAAAGGAAAGCTTAAAAAAACCCTGGATCTTCTTTTCATACCCTATGGTGCTCTAGTCTCTCCTTCTGAGCATTTGGCATGTAGAATATAGGTCCCAACAGGGCGAATGTTTAAATAACGTTGTGCAGCTGGCACAATGGAGGGAGCATGACAATCAAGTATAATTCTTGAGTAGGAAGAGGTTTCTGGGCCCACGAGATGAGGTGATTAAGATACAATAGCCTTAACTAGAAGAGCTGGTATTCACTCCTTGGTATCTGAGAATTTCCTCCTGTTTCCTGTGGTGGAGATGTCTGGTGTTGGAGGACTTTAGTTTTCTTTCTCCCCTGAATGACCAACAGAATAACTGATAGCACCTGCCCTGTGCGAGGGAACAATCTGCTTTGTTGATAGTCTCTGACAGCAGGACACTTTCACAGTCAAAATGGCATCTGTTGGGACGCCTGGGTGGCTCATCAGTTAAGCATCTGCCTTTGGCCCAGGGCATGATCCTGGAGTCCGGAGATCGAGTCCCACGTCGGGCTCCCCGCATGGAGCCTGCTTCTCCCTCTGCCTGTGTCTCTGCCTCTGTCTCTCTGTCTCTCATGAATAAATAAATAAAATCTTTGAAGAAAATGGAATCTGTCTGTATGCGACTATTTCAGTTCCTGGAACCTATTTGCTCACTTTGAGTATCTACCCTGCATGGCATTATTCACCATGCTGTAGGGGTTAAAGGAGACATCCAAGGTAGTTCCTTGACCTCAGAGAACCTATTCTTTCTGGAGAAAGAAACCTCCTGCAGACAAAGTTGAATAATGCCATAAAACAACAGCAGAAGAGATGTCTGTCCCTGGAGAGCAGGTGCCATGCTCCCCGGGAGTGACACAGATGCAAAGTGCTAGGAAACCAGAGGCAGGAGAGATGAGAGGCTTCCTGGAGGAGGATACAGCAAAGGGACATGCTCTCTGCTTCACCGGGCTGGCTGCTGCTGGGAGGAGCACACTCTGTTAATGGACAGTAACTAATTACTGCGCCGAGTGCCCGCCACATACAAGGCATTGCACTTATCCCTGAGAAGAAAAAGATTTACAAATGAATGGGACCCAGAATTGAACTTCTCTAGGGGTGGTCCAGAGGCTCTCCATCGGTTCACATTTCTCCATTAGCAGCTGCACATTCTATCCTGGGGGTTTCTGGATGTGCACAAACAGACATAATTGCTCGCATGTCATAGAGACCCAACCGGCTGCATATAATTTTAAAGGGAAATGGTAAATATCTACTCCCCAGACAGAGATGCCTTGCTCAAACTGTCCAGCACCTTCTAGTTCGTGCCTCATTATTTTTTTCCCCAGGAAAACTTAGTAAAAAAAAAAAAAAGTTGATTCTGTTTTCCCTAGACTTTAATTTGCAAGTGTTGGCCACCTGCTGGAGGCTATATCTCTGATTATGTGTAGCAACCCCTCCGTCTTCCCTTGTGCCTTTTGGTAGCTTACTGCTGATTTGGTGGGAATGGGATGGCGTTCGCCTGTCCGCTGGTGGTTGTGTAACTATAACTCAGCTGCTGTTTGCCCAGAAATGGATGGGACAGTTTCTCCTCCAGTGATTATTGTTCTACCATGGGATCTCCCAACAACTGACAGTGAAGTGAGCTCTGTGATATTAGGGCTATTTAAGCTTCACAGTAATCCTATGAAGGCAATATTTATATTCTTATTGAGTGGATAGGAAACACGAGACTTATGTAATTAGCCTGAGGTTCCACAGGCTGGATTTGAAACCAAATCTGCTTGACTCTGAAATGAATCCTCTTACGATTGTGTTGGCTGGTCTTTTTGAATGCAAATGATTATCTATAATAGGGTTCCTCTACAGATGTGTCAATTTACTATCTACATTGTGACCGCTCGGTAACGAATCCCTTTATTGCAGTTATTTTTACCTATATGAGTGATACATGGATACATTTTTATTTTAAAACATTGCAGCATTACAAAAACTCAAGTCCTGGTAGCCAGTGCCTCCACCCCAATCTTGTACCCAGTGTTAACTTCTATTACCAGTTATTTGTGTTTTGCTCTGAAATTTTTATTTATTTTAATTTTTAAAAAAATATTTTAAAAGATTTTATTTATTTATTCATGAGAGACACACAGAGAGAGGCAGAGACACAGGCAGAGGGAGAAGCAGGCTCCCTGTGGGGGAGCTTGATGCAGGACTTGATCCCAGGACCCCGGGATTATAACATGAGCCAAAGGCAGAAGCTCAACCACTGAGCCACCCAGGTGCCCCTGCTGTAAAAATTTTTAAATGCGCTGTGTACATACTCATAAATTTAATGGAGATATTTTATTTCATCTGGGTGTCCTTTTTGTGTATTTAATATGTTATTATTCAGTAGCCCTTTGCATGTAGTGATATATGTTAGAGACTTTTCTAGATCAATAACTTTCAGATATACCTTATTCTTTAATGTTGTTATATAGTATACGTATGTGTGTGCATGTCTGTGTGTGTGTAAAACACACTGTATCTTATTGAGGCTTTCTGCTTTCCGTATGGTCACATGAACAAAGATTCATTGAATTATGGGGTGTCACACCTTTGTGGGGGGTCCCCTCATGCTTTTTCTTTTCTCTGGAGGGCTTCTTTCCTCTCCTTGCTGTATGACACAAACAGACGTGTTGGCTGATAGGATTGAGACTGTCCCTTAGAATCCTCAGAATAACAACCCAGCAACCTTATTGTCTGAACCGAGGCTCTTCAGGGAGAATCAAAGTGCTCACACAGTGAGAAAGAACAAGGATCTGAATGTTTGGCCAACTCTATGCTGTCCACCTTTCCTCCTTGACCTGTGCTGGGATGGTGCTGCTGTTGGATCTCCGTGTTATCTGATATAAACCATGAATCCTCCATGATCTGGTCTTCAGGGTCAGCTAACCCCCAATTTTCTGTATTTGAAGCCCAGTGGTGGCTCTCATTCAAATAGCTGGGGCAGGAGGACATAAAGATGAATTAATTATTCTGTGTCATTGTGCCTCTCTCTGTGAGACTAGATAATGCAGCTGAGGAGTCAGATGACACAAAGAGGTCACTGAGACCTTTGTGAACTTCTGCCTTGGCATCAGCCTTACTGTGGCTTTTTAAAACAGAGGATGGTACCAATACTCACTTGGAGAATGAAGCTATTTAAATGACTTGCTTTTGGCTTGAGGTCTGAAATTAGTTATATGGCTAGTTATTTGTGAACAGGCTGGGCTCCTGCCGTTACAAAGGTACAGATTAATGTGGCTTGGAGCACTGGCCCTAAGATGAGAAGTGGAACAGGCCAGAAGGGAGCATCACTGATTTTCCCATTTCAGTTATAAAGACTCTCTGGGCAGCCACTGGCCTGGAGCTGTTTTGTGGAAACTCCTGACCCTGGCCCTAGAATGGTCTGTGGTTTACCACACACCAGAGCCCCTAATTGCCTGTGGGTTTTGATTGTTGACTATCCTCAGTGTAGTTCAATGGAACATACTCCGGGGGAATGGCTGGTGGGTGCTTCCCCAAGGCATGCCACTTTGAAGCTTGGTTCTGTCTTCTGATTTTCCAGGCAGCTGGGCCATATTGTACTTTCATGGTACCAAATTGAAACAGTGGCCAAAGATTCTTTAATGATTTATTGGGTGTTCATATGCTTTACCCCCTGTTAGTGTAAAGAGTATAAATCAAGGAAGAGAAAACAAGGTGATTGGCCTTGAGGAAAATACAATCTGGTACATTCATAAAAATGACAATCATAAGCATTTATGGAACAAAGGCTTTTATCAGATCCTAGAGTAGTTATCTCATACCTCTTCATCGAAATAGCCACCACCGTTTGGTCTGAGCTGAGGCTTAGAGAGCAGACCGCTCGCACAGCTATTTCTTCCAGCAACGTGCCTCCTCGTCGTTGCCCAGATCCCATCTTCTTTGTTTTCTCCACTTAGAACTGAGCTCTGCACTTTCAGAGATTCTAAAGACATTTCATTTGTTATTTCTCTTTTAAGGATCTTTTAATGGTTGCTGAAAAGAAAATTTGTCCATTCAGAGAATAAATAGGGAACTCCAAGGTGCCATTGATACAAACGCAGAGGAGGGCGTGGGCTGAAGTTGTAAGAAGTCCCCACGATGTAATCAGTAGGAGGAGAGCTGAGAGTCAGAAAAAAGGGGAAGTCTGGACAGTTGCCAGCCATCAGCTCATTGGGAGAGTGGGAAATGGGAGGTTAGATGGGGCTGGGGCTGACTGTGAATGTGGGGCTCAGGCAGCCATTTTGACACCATGTGGCAGCCGCACCTGGAAGGGTGAGTTGGGGCATAAGCCACCCTGGCAGGAATCTTGGGAAGTTGTCTCAGAGACAGAAGGAGGGGAAAAGTCAGGTGGTGGAGATAGTACGGGCTGATCGTCTGGTGCAGGGGCTGCCAATTTACGTACCACCTGCTTTTGTAAAATCAGTTGTATTAGGACACATCCACATCCACGCATGGACACACACTGTGTGTGGCTGTTCTAGAGCCGAAGGGCAGAGCCGAGTGGTTGTGACCAAGATCAGGGAAACAATATTTGCTCTGGCCCTTTTATAGAAAAAAAGTTTGCTAACCTGAGCTGGAGTGACTCACAAGTGTCTGAAAGGGGAGGCAAAGCCTAGTGACTGGCACACAGTAGGTGCCACAATAGGTAACAGATGTGTGTTCATGCAGAAATAAAAGAAAATAAACTTGCTTACAGGAAATGGAACAATCAAGCCTGTGATGGCTGAATTTAGATGACCTCACAGAGAAAGGAGTCCTGGAGGAGAGGAGAGGCTGATAAGCGAATCCAGGAGTGAAGGACTTGTGGTCCCCTTGCAGCTTTGCTCTGTGGAATCCGGGGCAGGGGTTGTGGAGGGCAGGAGGAGAGGGCCAAGGAGCGGGCTGGTAAACCAGAGGAAGGCGGCTGCTGCATAAGGGAAGCGGTGTGCCCGCCGGATCCCGAACATCTGGTGGGCCGATGAGAACTGGCAGCGTGCCTTCCAGAGTCCTCTCACCTCTGGCAGGAACGTGGCACTGGGACGGGGGTGTTGAGTTGAAGCTCGGCTCTACTGGGAAGCTGACTTGGCTGCGTTGGCTGAAAGTTTTTCTTTTCTGTTCTTTTACTTTTAAAATAGCAGCCCATATGCTTGTTGCCACCAGCCTCTCCCCCAGAAGCTCACTAGAGGAGCAGGAGCTTGCTGCGTGGATAAAAGGATTTCGTATTCTCAACTCAGCTCTGGAAGTTGTCATGGAGAAGGTGGCCCTGGTGAACAACCAAGGTTATGGCAGATGAGATTGGAGTGTTCTCCTAGAACGTGCTGGCCCACACAGAGCTCTTGTGAAGGACCATCAGGATAGGCCAAGAGCCCCCAGTGGTCACGGGACTCACTAGGAGTCAGGTCCGGGCCTAGACCCAACTACATCTCTGAAGTTGAAGGTGGAAGGCATCCAGCCTGCCAGTGAGCACTGGGTACCTGGGGAGTAGCATGAGTGCTTGGCAGCTGGGAGGCCCAGCTAGACAACAAGCAGGTCCCTGGTCAGGTGAGGGAGCCATGGAGCCATGGAGCATTTGCACCCATAGTGGTGCAAATGGGAAAACCAGGGTTAGCATTAGTGGGGCGAGGATTCAGGGCCCTAGATACTAACTGATGCTCTGGAATCGAAGATAGTTGGGATGAGACTAGTCAAAAGCAATGGACTTAGGCTCTGGGAATAAAGAAAGGCTTGTTGCTGGAGCTGGAGAGTCAGGGGGTATCTACAAGGAGTATCTTTAGCCTTCTTGGAGAAAAAGAAAAGTAGAAGATATGCATGGAGTTTGAAGCGCTAATTGCATATCAGGATGACTCCCCTGAAAAACTTCTTTTCATAAATATGTCAGAAGCCACATATAAGAATGTTCATTGAAACATTACTTACTGTTGCAAATTTTAAAAGAAAAAAAATCAAAATTTTATTAGTGGTTGAATGGATAGACAATGGCTTATTCACAAGCTATAATGCTCTACAGTATTTAAAACTGGGTGAATTTGGGGCTCCTCGGTGGCTCAGTTGGTTAAGCATCTGACTCTTGATTTTGGCTCAGGTCCTAATCTCAGGGTCCTGGAATGGAGCCCTGTTTCGGGCTCTGAGCTCAGTGTGGAGTCTGCTTAGGATTCTTTTTCTTCCTTTCTTTCTGCTCCTTCCCTCACTCACATGTGCATTCTCATTCTCTCAAATAAATAAATAAATTAACCTTTTTTTTTTTTAAAAAAAAGGATGAATTATGGCTAGGTGTGTCAACATGGATAAATCAGCAAACTTGAATATTGAGCAAAATAAGCAAGCTGCAGGATAATGTCCTATATAAGGCTTATGTAAACATGAAAACTCCAAATGGCTATATGTTGTTTATGGACACAGATACTTGTTAAATCTAGTAGTGGTCACATGATTGGCATCGCATTGTATTTTCTGTGTGCTGGAAATGATTCATTAAAAAGACAGGAAGAAAGAGCAGGAGGACGTAGTAGAATAGCCTGATGGACTTGGGTAAGCTGATCCAGGGCACAGAAGCCCAAAGCCCTTGCACCTCTCATGTGTTGCCTTCCAGGTTCATTGTGTATTTGGAATGATTCAGAATGGTTACTGGCGTAGTGCCAGGCTCATGGCAGGTGCTCGATGCTCATGTGTGATGTTTCTGGCTTTCTGGATGTTTCAGTGATGGGACCCTAGTGTCAACCTTTGAGAGGTTAGCTTTGAAATAGGAAAAAGAACAGGGCCTAGGTGACTTAGTTGGTTAAGCACTGCCTTCAGGTCAGGTCATGATTTCAGGGTCCTGGGAATCGAGCCCTTGCATCGGACTCCCTGCTCAGCAGTCTGACTCTCTGCTCAGCAGTGACTCTACTTCTCCCTCTGCTCCGCCCCCCGCTCATTCTTATGCTCTCTCTCTCTCTCTGAACTAAATAAATAAATAAATAAATAAATAAATAAATAAATAACTTTTAAAAAAAGAAATAGGATAAAGGAGCCTATTTCTTCCAAGTGACCCCACTGACAGATGTCTGGAGCGATAAGGTGGAGGATGATCCACTTTCCTATAAAAATGAATTCTGCAAGTGCGGCAATCTTTGGCACTGGGGCTGAGGCCTCTTTGCAAGCTGCCTGTCACCTCAGGCAAAGGGGTTCCCCAGAGCTCCGTGGTCAGTGTGGTGTGAAGCATCTATGCTGGAAAGGACAGAGACCTGGTTCCCTGAGGTGTCTTCAACGAGTTAGGCCTTTTCAGTGAGGCTGAATAAGCAGAGGAAGCTAACAGGTGGGAGATCTTCTGTTGGGAAGTCCCTACTCTGGGAGAAGCAGCCCCTCCAAGAGAAGCGCAGAGTCACTCTGAAACTGTGGTGCAGCCTGCAGAGAGAGAGAGACTATGTGTGATGCTAAGCATACTAGCTTTGATGACGTTTATTTGGATTCTGGAAGGAAGTTTGTTGAGACATCAGCCACACGGGGAGCCCTGAGAATTCAGTTCTTTATAAAAGATGTTTGCTATGTATAGAGGGGAGAAAATGCACTGGTTAGAACACAGCTTAGCTCCGTGTTGGTGGCATAAAGATATTTAAGGTTCAGATGGGGCCTTATGATTTTGGGAGTTCAACCTCTTTTGTTGATGGTGGAATAGGGCTTGACAGACTCTCTTCTTGGCCAGACTCTAGTCAGGACCCTCTGAGCTCTTTGTCAAGTAGGCTCTGCCTTTGGGTGAGTCCTCAAAAGCCCACTTTTACCAAGAATCCTGCTAAGTCAGTTTAGCCAGAAGCCCCCACCCTCAATATATGACTGATCTCCTCATCTCCTACCGTGCCCTAGGTCATGATCCCCTGGCCTGCCTTCAGTAGGAATCCTGTCAGGTCAGTTTATAAAAGAATTATTCTACCCTCTGGTAATGCTCCATCCACTGACCCCCACTCTTCTCTTTGGCTATAAAGTTCTTGCTTTTTGTTGTATTCAGAGTTGAGCCCAGTCTCTCTCCTACTGCAAAGCCCCATTGCAGTGCCCTCTAGACGTATTACCATTGTCCTGAAAGAAGTCTCCCTTACCATTTTAACAGGTGTCAGAGAATTTTTTTTTCTTTAAACACATGTAGGAATTGGCTTGTCCACGGTAGCACTTTGCATATGTTTGAGAGTCACTTGTAGAACCTCGATTTCCAGACTCAAGGATCAGTGTCCTTCTTCCACACCATGCTGTCTTTATGCCTTCAAGAGTGCAGAACCAAGAAGTGATTCATCCTATACAGTGTTTCATTTGTACTAATAGAAGTATGCAACTGACTGCCTCTAGAGATTAGGGTGTTTCCTTCCCTGCCCTGGAGAGGATAGGATCTTGGGGTGATTGGTCACTTAATCTTGATGCTTCTGCTAGTGATCCACAGATCTTTGCCTGGCACCAGATTAAACCTTTCCAGTTGTACTAGCATCCAACTGTATGCAGTGTGTTTTCTAGGTGTGGCTATGTGTTGAATGGCCACTAGACATTAGGAGTTGGTAAAAAACTTGACCAACCAAGATCATGGATGGCCACTCTTTCATTCTTGCAAATGAAGACAAAGCAAAGTGAAGAATACACAAACCAATGCATTCAGCACTTGCTTTGCACCAGACATTGGGGCTATTATTAGAAACAGCTCTTGCCCTTACAGCGTTACAGTCAAGGAAGAGATCTCTGGAAAAAAAAATAGTTTGACTAAAACAATAGGATACACGCTAAGAGAGAAACATATCTGAGGTGGTATGGGAACGCAAAGGAAATCATGATTAATTTCCCAGTGGGGAAGCTGGGTGGAGGGTGATATTGGTGGTGCTGAAGATTGCAGAGAAATATCCCAAGCAAAAGAACTAGGATAGGGATAGTTTAGGCATAGGTAATGATATGTATAGAAATGAAAGGCAGTGAAAATGCAAGACATTCCAGAAAGTTTGGTGAGGCTGGAGAGAAAGGGGCAGGGAGCAGGTAGCTGGAAAGGAGTCTAGTAAGGAAGACCGAAGCCAGGTTTGCCAAGACTAAGCTTGGAAACTACGTCCTCATTGTGCATGGACTGCGGGTGATTACTATGCAGGATGAGGTGGACAGACCTGGAGGTTGAAATATAGCCTGATGACAGCATGGAGGATGGCGGGAGGGGGGAGAAAACTGGAAGAAGAGTATCCAGTTGGGAGACTATTGCAAAAATAATGATGCATGAACCACAACGTTGGAGTGAAGATGGAAAGACCACAGGTCCAAGTTATTTAGAAGATAGAATCATTAAGACTTGGAGACTGAGCTGGGTTTGAGAGATAAAGGCAACAAGAAAGATTGGGAGTGATTCCCTGTGCTTAAAGGTAGACAGGAGACAGAAGATAAGAAGTCAATTTTAGGGTGGTGGCTGATTTTAACAGTTCTTACAGTCACTGACCATGTGGGAGCCAGTAGCCCAGGGAGGGGCTTGAAATGTTTGTTTATTCAGTAAACATGCTGAGTGTGTATGATGTGTAAAGCCTGGTTCTGTACATTTGGGGGAGAGGAGAAGTGAATACCCTTTTATTTTTATTTATTTTTGCATCCTTACAAATGCCTGGTGAGATGAAATCTCCCTAATTTTTTTCAGCTGAGAAACCTGAGGCTGTAGCAGGTTAAATAACCTGCGTGTGGTCATGCAGCCAGAGAGCTGAGGATCTAGCAGTGAAATAGAGATTTTGCTATGCTCAAAGGTCACATTCTTCTGTCTCACCATAGTGTTCTCTGAGGTTCCTTGTCCTTTGGGAGCTGAGGTTGTGCTGGAGAAACAGAACTCATGACAATATCATAGAGCTAGAAGGAGGCATGCACAGTGTGCCTTGGGGGTGCAGTGGGTGGGAAGCTTGTTCTAGGGCAGAGAAGGGATGATGGGGACTGGGAAGAGGGCTAGTGAAGCCTTAACAGAGGTGAGGAGGGATAGCTCAGCTGAGTGTGGGGACATTGAATTTTCTCAATGAGATGAAGTGCGGATAATTCTTAAAGGTCATCACACATTACCAGCCCTGGTGACTATGCTCATCAAACTAAGCTGTGCACCAGGGAAGGAGCAGATTCTGGAGAGGAGGGTAAAAGGAAGGAGCAGGCAGTTACTAGGAGAGGCACCCAGCCAGAGTCTGGAACTGAGATTTGAGGCAAAATGCAGGCACACGTGAGGTCAGGTGACCACAGGGAAACAAAACTGAGTTGGGATTCTCTAAAGCCTGGGTTTTAGAAGTTTTGTGATCTAGCCAAAGAAGGCAGTGAGGGAAAGATGGGGTACAGAGCTGATGATACCAGTGGTTTTAAGAGGGAGTGAGGTACATATGGAGTGGAGTTGGGGAGTGAGGCACAAAGCATGGCAGCGAGGCTGGCTCCTGAGATCTCCTTGTTTGCCACCCGCTCTCCTTCCTCCGCCATGGGGAGGCCGGTTGAAGAGGAAGGAGCCTATGGCTTGACCTGCCTTTGTTCTCTGAGTCGTGATTTGTGGTTTTGGTATACGGTCAGAGCCCTGGAAATTAGGCCCAAAGGACAAGGAAGTAGCCAGCAGGGTAATTGGAATGATGGACTATTGGCGATAATTCCACAGCACTGGCTTTTGACCCTGACACACCATTGCCTCTCTGGAAAGCATGATACCCTCTACCCACTGCAGCCCAGTGAGGCCGCTGGACCCTCTAAGCTTCTGCAGGTGGGACATCCTTCCACCTCGAGGTCCTTGAACCTGGGGCTCAGTGGAAGGGGCATAAGGTTGACTGGACTCCGGTGACCTCAGGAGACAGTCTGGCCACAGTCTGGCCTCTCACCCAGCTCCGGGCCAGGACTCATGTCCCTCCACAGCAGCACGCCGAGGACCCTGGGCTGAACTCGGAGCAGGCAGTCCACAGCAGCAATGTCCACAGACAGCCTCACAGAGGGTGGGAAAGTAGGTCTCTGAGAAAGGTTGGAAGCAAAGGGGAGTGAGTTTAGATAGTAAGCAGATGCACTAGTCTAATCGCTCTTCCAGAATTAATGGGGCCTTTTATCTCTGAATCACTCCTGTGATTTGGGAACAAAAGTGCAAGTTGAAGGAGAGCTTGGCTGCCCTTTGAACACAATCCCCCATTTGGTAAAACAACCTCTCCCTTTCTTTCTCTCTCACCTGCAGATCAACGGATTATGGCACCACCTATGAAAAGCTAAATGACAAAGTAGGTTTGAAGACTGTCCTCAGTTACCTCTACGTCAATCCCACCAACAAGAGGAAGGTAAGTCTAGGGGTCAGGGGTCCCAAGCACTCCCCACGGGGTAGCAGGGCTGCCGGGGCTTGGCATGAAGAAGAAAACCCAATAGGCGTGGAGTCAGAGAGGGCCTGCTTTCTATGCCATGAACATCACAGCCACTGCCTGTAGTTCTAACTGCCATGACACCAGTCGAGCAAAAATCATAATAATTTCAACAGCAGCAGTAGAATTATGTAACTAGGAAGGTGTTCTTCTTTGCCTTATTTCGTTTATCCTCACGGTCAGTCTTTGGGCTAGAGGTTATTGTTGTTCCCATTTTACAGATGAAGAAACTGACGGTCAGAGAGAGGACATCATTTTCTAGCCCGCAGTCAGACAGCGGTAACAGATCTGTGATTTGAGAGTGGGTCTGCTTGTCCCTGGGGCTGAGTTCTCCCACAGCCTCCCTCTTGCTGGTCTGTTTGCAGAGAACTCCTTGTCAACAGGGAGTCTGCATCTGCCAAGGGAAGGATAGGTGGTTCCTGGATTCACCAAGTTGATCCAGAGCTGCTGCTGAGGCACAGGAGGGCAGACTTGGCTCCACTGGCTCCTCTGTTCTCTGACTTTCCAACTGACTTACTAGCCAGGATGTGGAGGAAATCATGTAAGGCCAGAGCTGGGTCATGGAGACATGCTGGGAGGAGGGGACCTGGAATCAATGGAACGATGGATGGTTTTAGAAAATAAATACTGTGTCATATGTTAACTCTGAGACAGGGTGATCTTTCTGTAGCCAGGAAGGCACTGCTGTTTAGAAATTTAGGCAGGCCCAGTAGCCCCTATAAACACACCAGGGATCTAAGAGGACATTTTAGTGTTTATTTTATTTATTTGACAGAGAGGAGGAGACAGCACAAGCAGGGGGAGCGGCAGGCAGAGGGAGAAGGAGAAGCAGACTCCCTGATGAATGGGAGCCGGATGTGGGGCTCCATCCCAGGACCCTGAGATCGTGACCTGAGCCAAAGGCAGATGCTTAACCAACTGAGCCACCCAGGTGCCCCAATCTTAGTGTTTCTAAAACAGCACTCCCAAACTTTCCTCTTGCAATATGGTTTGCATTCCCCCATGGATTTCCAGCCCTTTCTTTTGTGAGAATCAGTGCAAGGCTGACGTTCAATCCATCGTTCGGATGTCTCTGACCTTTGAGTCCAACCTGGTGGAGGCCAAGGTGGGATGATGACTTTTTTTTTTTTTTACGATTTTATTTATTTATTCATGAGAGACACAAAGAGAAGGCAGAGACACAGGCAGAGGGAGAAGCAGGCTCCATGCAGGGAACCCGATGTGGGACTGGATCCCAGGACTCCAGGATCACACCCGGAGACAAAGGCGGACATTTAACTGCTGAGGCACCCAGCTGTCCCTGGGATGATGACTTCTGATGCTGCTCAGAGCGGAACAGCTTTGACTCAGACCCATGACATGAGCACTCACAGCCTCTTCTCTTCTCACTCCCACTTCTGCTGCCCCTAATCCCCAGCAAAGGGAGGAAGCAGAATGGATGACTCCTGGTTCCGTATTGATGATGGATGCCCAATGATCTAGCGAGGGGGTCCCAGACCTGAGTCTGTGCCCACCATCTAGATGGCTGATCATCTGTTACTGGCTTTGGTGGAGTAGTTTTTCTTTGCTTTGTCCCAAAGTTGCTGCCATTTCCATAGTTTTCATATTGTCTTGTGACTTGTTGAACATCAAAGCTGGAAGGGATCATAGATTTTATCTATCTGCACAGTTATTGTTAGTTCTTGAACTTCAGTGCTTTTGCAGAAGTGAGTAAAGCTCTAGATCTCGTCTCTGGAAATATGCACCTGCCCATAAGACTGGAAACAGTTTTTAGCAGTTTGTGAATAGTTGGAATCCCACCCAAGGACCCAGGATGTCCAGGACATCTCAGTTAGGAATCCTTTTTCTGTACCAATAACCTCATTTTACAGATGAGGAAACAGAAGCCAAAAAAAAAAAAAAATCCCACAGAGTCAGGTGAGAGGTCAGGACTCTTGATTCTCAGTCTAGATTTCTTTGTTTCAGACCACACTTTGCACCTTTTCCTCCTATACAGTTATAGCCCAGTAGCTTAAAATTTACACTCTACTCCTATCTTGGAAGCTTGAAGCAGTGCTTCTTGACCTACATGAAAGCTAGGTGCCACATCCATGGATCCAATAGCAATGGTCTGTCTCAATTTTTCCTTTGTCCTGCCCTCTTCATTAAGAAGGAAGTTGAGGCCCGCAGAAGATAAATGTCCACCCGTGTCACTCAGCTGGTTTGTGGCAGCATTGCCAGTTGTTCTCATGACTCAGTATAAAACTTTTTCCATTCTGCATAAATGACTTGGGGTCGGATGGAATCACATCTTGGGGTGTATGCACTGTGGGAGAAGCAGGTAGTTGACACATGGCAGATGCTCTTTAGCACTGCTCTGTGACCTATGACCACAACAGAATTAATCATATTTTCTTATAGATGATAGGTCAGCCATTTGTCTCTCAAGTGGGATGTAAAGGATCATAACCTGTTTGCATCCAGTTTGGTGATCATCTGTTATGTCTGTTTTCTGGACTTCTACTCATAATGATGTCTCCTTTGGTCTTTTGCTGTTTTTCTCTACTCCTGACACTTCCTTATCTCTCCTTGGTCCAACCTAGAGGTGATTAGAAGCATGGGGTAGTCATCTGGATGGCTCCATTGGTTAAGTGTCTGACTCTTGGTTCAGATCATGATCCCCGGGTCATGAGATACAGGCCTGTGTCGGGCTCTGTGCTCAGCAAAGACTTCGCTTGTTTCTCTCCTTCTCCTTCTGTCCCTCCCCATCTAAAATAAATAAATGAAGTCTTTAAAAAAAAAAAAGAAGTGCAGGAAACAGAGGGTTGGTTAAAGCAGATGCTGAGGGTCAGAAAGAACAGAACACTGAGATTTAGAGACCACTGGTGCAGAAATGCTGTCTCCATTTTTCCTTCCTAGAGGTGATATCTATACCATGGGCTCTCTGGAACAGTTTCTCATGAGAATTAATTCCCACTTAACAAAAAGTTGAACCTGTTTTGTCTGTCTTCTCTGAGAAATGCCATCAAAGCACAGTTAACTCCCACTTAAGAGTCACTGCTGCCCAGAAAGTTAAAAGCATAGACATTTTCCTCACTCAGATTGGGGAAAGATAAATGACAGGCTATTGCCATGGTTTTATTTATTTTCTTTAATAGCAGTAGAAATTAATTCATAAGGAGGCTGTGTGATCCTGAAGTACTTTCTGAATCATCCAAGGAAAGATGAAATTAGATTCTGTTTCATTTTATGGTAAGTGTTTTTGATTGTCTTCTGAGCCTCTGGATGCTGACAATTCACAAATACTTTACATGGTGACTTATTTTAACCAGAATATTTGGTTTAGTAAAAATAACCCTTATCCAGCCACTTAGGCAAAATGACAGATATTAAATGAAAATCCTCTGGTTTGTTTCCTTATTGCTTAGTGTTCTGGGTCATGATGACCTTGTAATTTGACATTTTTGTTTTCTTAACTGTGTCTTAAAGTTTAAAACCTGTGGTCTCTGGATTCTCAGAGAATGCCTTATTCAACATCTTCTGATACTCTAGCACCCAGATTTTCTGTAGCTGCCCATGTTCATTGATAGCCAGTGAAAAATCCAGCAGATTTTCAGCTAATCTTATGGAAATACTTGCTTTTTACTTAATGGGTTAATTTGTTTAACAGATGGCTACTGCTTTCCTTAGAGGCTGCAAGAACATCAGAGATCTGTGGCCCCTGGCAAAACAGTAAATTGTGCTTGCATTTATATTGTTGTTGGCTTTCTAATGGTTTTTTGACAACATAAAATCTCCAAATGCAGATAGCCAATAAGCCATTAGGTTGAAAGTAGAAGTGTGTCTTACATGTGTATAGTCTGCTTCTACCAGTAATAGTCTTAGCATTAGTTGAGCACCTACTATGCTAAGCTGCCCTTTAGGAGCTTAACCTATATAACCTCCAATCTTCCCAGCCACTTTAGAAGGCAGATATGATAAGGAAATGGCTCCATGTCGATCACCCCATGGCTGTATTACTTGTAAATGGTGGGTTTGCAACAGCTTTCCCCTTGATGAGGAAAGTGAGTGACAGATTTGTCAGGATACATCATCTAGCGATGCTGGACTCCCTTAAGGAAGTTGAGATTTGTACTAGCCATCTTTACTAGTCTTTCCTAAATGAGAGTACTGATGTGAAATGCTGGGAGCTACTCCAGTTGAAGTTGTTCTAGACTGTCCTAAGACACGGTGGCACCAGCATTATTTTAATGACCTTGACCTGTCCTGACTGTATGTGATGTGAATTCTACATCTGTCGCTGTTTGCCTTTCTCCAGCCATTGGCCAAGTAGCTCCTTGTCCAGGTGATGTCTGATCCTGACACTTTGAACATGATGAAGAGCAGTGTGTTAGTTCTAGAAGCAGGTGTGTGTGAGGTTTGCCACCCTGAGGAGGGGCTCTGCTATGGTGGGCAGGGAGGGTCCTGAGTTTCTTCTCACAGCTTCCTCTCCTCACAGGAGATGAAAGTCCCTGGGGTCCTAGAACTCATTACTCTCAGCTGATTCTTCTCTAGTCCATGCAGAATGTCATGTGCCAAGGTCAAGCCTGTGCTTAACAGATCTGTGCTGTGTACAACACAAATATGCTGAAGACTCTGTGCCCCCAACAAGAGAAGGGTTTGGTTCCTATGGGTGCCTATTTGAGAACAAATCTTTAGGTGGATGGGGAAATGTGGGCCTGCTATGGCCTAATTGCTCTGGCTCAAAAGAGGCCGCCACCTGCCGATTTGGAAAGAGTGCTTTGGAAAAGGCAGAGAGTATAGGAAGGTCTGACTGCCAGGGAATGTGGCTAAATTACTGCAGAGTAGGTGGGTGTGCCTATGGCGGGGGGTGGGGGGGTGAGTGGTCGGAGGCTATATGGCCCCAGAATAGGGCAATTACTTCTTATTGAGCTTCTCACAAACTCCAAGCTCTGGGCTGAGTTCACCTCTATACCCTATTCTAAGTTCTACTTCTAATCCCCTGAGCCTGGCACTTTTATTCCCATGTGACAGATGAGGACACTGAGGCTAGGGCAGGCGAGCCACTTGCTTTTTGTCAAGTAGCTAGCAGGAGTGGCACCGGATCCCCCCATTCAGCTCTACTTGATGCCATAGGCCATGCTGTTTGCTCTGATCCATAGGTTGGCAGCTCTTGCACAGATACAAAGACCAGGTGAGTGCAGTCAGCACCCCAACAGTAGCTGTTACTTGGGGTTTTCTGCCCATTAGTGTTAGAGAATTAGCAGTGTCTTGAAAGAGAAGGAGAGTGTGAGATCTTGCCTTCCTAATTGATTTACCATTGAAGAGGATAATTACTTCCAGGCTGCCCTGCAGAAATGGAGTGGGAACTACCAGTCAGATTTCTCTGACAAGCAAGCCACCTCTGTCAGGCTGCTAAAGAGGCATTGGGAATGTGGTCGGATGTTGGTTATTCCCATATCATTCTCTTAAAAGAACAGCATAACCCTGAGCTCTGTGACACACAGGAAAGCCACAAAACAGAGAATTTTGAACTACTCGCCTCCTGTTTTCCCTGGCTGTGTCTCCTGGGATGGTTGGAGGATCCGGGAAAGTCCACTGTGGGGTGGCACACTTTCAATTCACAGGTATTAAAATCTCTTACACAAAAGCAAAGCAGCAACAATAATAATAAGGAGAATGTGGAGAGAGAATTTCAGGCTGTTAAGCAATCTGTTAAATATCTAGCTCTGAACAAAGTCTTTTGGAGGGGATTTTCCTGCTTTTCGAAATGTGCAATCTGCTTGGGCAGAAAATGTGTATATGAACAACAACTGCAGGTGGAGACCTGGGGTCCCAAACTCAAAGGCATAGAGGGGCCAGGCAGGGGCTGTCAGTGAGTGATGTGGGCTGGGTGGGGAGTACGGTGGCTGCTTGGTAAAGGGGCTTCTACTCATGTGCTCCAGGTGACAGTAAGTGTGTGAGAATGAGGGCCGGATGTGGCGATGACATCATTGTCACCATCTCCTGATTTTCTCTGCATATTCCCATATGAAATTTTTGTATTTGAAAATGTTTCAGATAGGCTTGGATGTGGAGTTTGGAGTGGGGGGCCTGGTAGGCTGTCCCAAATCCATTTCAGTTCCTCATGGGCCATATTCTGAGTACTAAGTCATTCTCCAACTGAAAAGTTGGCATTTGCCAAGTGGCCTTTGGGGCCCCAGCATAAGGATAGCACTTAGCGGGTACTCTTACTGAGGGCCCACAGTGATGCCTTTGTGATTTGTATGAGATACCAACTCAGTTGAGTGCAACTCACAAAAACTTCCCTTTGACTCAAAGGAATCACACAGGGGGTCCTGCATTGCAGAGACCTTTTGTGTCATCGAAGGGAAAGGTAGAAGTAGAAGGCAGACCTCTCCTTTCTGGTCCTGGTTCTACCCCTGGGTAACCATGTTCTTGAATAAGCCTGACCCCACTCAGAATCTCCATTTCCCTATCTGTATAATGGCAAGGTTGGCTCCTACACTTTTTGAGGTTCCTTCCATCTCAGGTTGTCCAGATGGCCCCCATTTGGACAGGGCCTCTCAAAGGTCTATATAGTTATATGTGATGATACATGGACTTTGGGCTCAGTGCACAGCCCATTGGGTAGTCCTTGGAAGGTGTGATCCCCATAGCTCTTGGTTTTATGGACACGTATTGGCCAGCTAAGTGCCTCCATCCAGGCTAGAAACTTCTTTTCTGGAGTTACAGTTCCTAGGTTAGAAGGTGGATGCTTTCCTGTAACCCACTGGCTCTACCCATTTAACTCAGAGCAGCAGAGTCCTCAATGGCACAATCGCAGGCTTCCATCAGCATGAGGTGATAGAGCTTCACATGAGCGTCGCTGTCTTTGTCCAGACATGCACAGTCCTCCTCTTGCAGGAGAGGGAACTAGAGATGCTGTCTGAATCTGCTCTGGCAGCCCGGGTGTGAGGACACTGTCATGATAGCAGGCAGCAGACCAGCTTGGCTGTATCACACTTCCTCCGTCGTGGTTACCTGCTTGCTGCATCCTCAACCAGGCATCTCATCTCATCAGCCCGGCTTTCTCCCTTCACAAACTGTGTATAATAAGCCACGTTTTGAAGAGCAAGTAAGACAAATCCCTCCTAGTGCTAATATTCATTTCTGTTTCCAAAGTTAACAAGTATCTCTGATATTAATGGCAGTGGTGTTGATAATACAGTAACAATGATAAGTAGCTAGCATTTTTTGAGAGTTCCATACATGTCCCAAATTATTCTAAGTGTTTTAAGTGAATTAATTCATTGAATGCTTCACCAACAATCCTGGAATGTTAGTACTATCATTATACCGTTTACAAATGATGAAAGTCTGGCACCAAGAGGTCAGGGACCTGCTCAGATTTAGTTGTTGATGGTTACTTACCTTGGTCTAGCATGCTCACCTAACTCACTTTTGCTCATATTTAGTTTTAGACTCACTGCATATTGGAGCTAAAAGGGCCCCCAGAGACTGTGCAGGCTCTCATTTAGCAGAAGAGGTCACTTGGGGACTTGCCCCAGGTCACGAAGTCATTTGCAGCAGGGCCAGGGCTGGAACTGGGTCTACTGACTCTTAATCCAGTGCTGTCTACAGGTCCACAGGCTGTTTGGCTGCTGGAGCACTTAGATCTGATAGAGAACCCCAGCTGTGAGTGAATGCAAGTAGGGAACTGTTGGGAGCATGTACTCCCCGCCTGTCTCACTGAATGTGTGTTGCAGCTGTAGGTCATATGAACATCCGTAGCTTCTCAGTTCTCTGGTCTCAAAAGCTATTACCGCAGGAATCCCATTTAAGATGAACCTGGGTGAGAAACCAAGGGCCTGAAATCCAAACTGCCTTTTGTATGTTGGAGGGCAGAATGGGGTTAAGCAGTGTGCTCAACCCTAAATGGCTATCCAAGAAGCAAGAGGCTGGCATCCCTGGGGAAGAGATGTTGGGGGAGGAAGTAGGATTTTTGGTCTAGGCTTTCTCCTAATTAGCTGCAGAGATTGGGAAAATCATTTAAATTCTCTAAGCCCCTGTTATTCCATCTGTAAAGTGGGCATAAAGGCTCATTTACCTATCTTCTCCTTTGGGAACAAATTTAGGGTAAAATGAGAAACATAATACTGCATTGGAGGAAATAAGCTACAGAAAGGGAGGAGAGGATTGTATCTGCTCCGATGGAGCTGGCATCATGATCACAGAGTGGAATCAGCCTCCCTGTGCACCGGCTCCCTGGCTGTACCCCTGTTCTGACCAGAGGTGGGCTACCTGCTTCTTGGCTTCCTTGAGGAGAGCCTGCAGCTCCCAGAACCCTGGGTTTTCAAGGGCCTCACATCCCGCCCTGTCCCAGAGGCACACTGCTACCTTTTTTCCTCCATCAGTCTTCTTCCCTGTGTCTTAAAACCAAGCTTGCTAACAGCCTGAGGGAGATGGATTATTCTGCTGATGGAGAGAAATGGTCCCATTCTTGTTAATTCACAACCACTTCATTTTTCTTGCCTCATAAATTAACAGTTACCAAGAGGCTAGAGCAGTGTTTATGGCAAGATCTGTGAAAAGAAAGAGTGAAAAAAGGAAAAAGATAACAGATCTTGGACCAAACCTCCTTCATTTACTAATTCCACGTCCAAACCTTTCTCCTCTTAATATATCCAGAAAGTGACCCAGAGAAATAACCCCCCGAGAATGAAAGCATCAAACATTGTTGGGGTCTGAGGAATGCAAATAAAGGACAACTAAGAAATCAGCAGAAGGTGGACCCACGAGGGGAGAGACCCCAGTTTACAGGTGTCCACCCGCCTTTGCAAGTGTGACCAGTGATGGAGTAGATGTGAAATCAACTCCAACTAATCACTTAAAGGAAAGAGAATCTAAAGTAATTCTTGGAAATTCACTCTTTAGTCACAAAGTCCCTTTCTCAGCAAATATATGTATGTGGTTCTCCGTATAAATTACTGCAGTGTGCTCTAGCCAATAATTTATTTAAAGGCTCATTAAAATGATTACTAGTTTTTTTCTTTTGCATTTTATTTGAAAATGGGAAGAATATAAACCTATAGCCTGGCTTCTCTCCAAAGTGCCCTTTGGGGTTTGCATTGAGTATATCATATTTTTTTTAATAAAGATATGATTTGCAGTAAGATTGTTCAGGCATTTAAGAGGAATAATAAAAATTAGCCACTTACTGCACTTTTTAGTGGCTTGTGTTTGCCTAACCTATTTTTTTAAATTTGATTTTTATTGGATTTGGGTTTTATGTGTATATGTGTGTGTACATGTGCATCTGTGCATTCAAAAGAGGTCAACAAAGAGCATTATGGCAACTTCAGAGTTAAGAAATAAGAAAAAACAAAAACAAAAACCCTCTTCCTTTTCTGGGAAAACTCTGGTTAGGAGTGACCTAAGGATCAAAGGGAAGCCTGTGTTTCTGGGTGGTCATGAGATGCTGGTTCTGTTTTGCTGCCTAGCTCATCCCAGGGACCCTGGCTGACTGCCACAGTGACTCAGTGAAGCCTCAGAGGAGGGATTCCACACAGAGGGAGATGACAGGCAACGGTGCAGGTGAAGACAGAGCCAGTGATATGAGTGGAAAGCCTAAGGGCTCATCCCAAAAGAAAGGACATTGAACTGGCCAAGAAGGAGTCAGGTTGGGTACGAGAAAACACTATGGGCACTGACAAGAGGCTTCCACACCAGGCCTGGATGGTCTCTGGAGATTGTGGGAATTTTATACTTTAAAGGATGTTAAAAAACACAAAGTATCTTGGTCTGAGGGACTTAATAAAGTACCACGCTTCGAGGAAGATGTCATCCTGTGGCATAATCAGAACTGGTGAAGAGTAGAGGCAAAAATCGGGCTGACTTTGGAAGAAATCTTGCAATTTGGAGAAGAAGAGAAGGACAAGGACAATCTGTGAGGGGAGGCAGGCTGTGGAGGTTTTAACAGACATACTGGGTTTAGCAGTTGCAAGTCAAGAGAGAGACAGAGGGGGATTTAATATTGTAGACCCTCACCCCAAAATCTCAGGGATGGAGGTAGGACTCAGGGCAGGGGTATGGGAAGCCCCAGCAGGTTTTTGAGCAGGAGGCCAACAGCAAGAGAGCTATGTATAGGAAGGCTGATGAGAGTCGATGGGCTGACAAGGTGCCCGTGTCAAGCGTCGCACAGCAGCTCTCTCCATCCTTGCCCTGCCCTCCCCAGACCTCTGGGTGTATTTTCTGAACATCGCAGGCAAGAGCAATTTTAACAAAAAGCTTGGGATGGCAGGGTGATGTGTTCTTCCTAATGTTCTGATGCACAGTTATATAGCAAATGGATCTCGCTGCCCCTGAGGTAGAGATATCTGTAACAAAAACAACCACCACCACCACCAGTGAAAGAAATGACTCTATTTTTTTTCTTCCTTGGTGAGCTCAACCAAGCAGAGAGATTGCTACTGACATGCATGGCTCGCCCCCGGCCCGGCCCCCCATTCCCGGCCCAAGGTCAGAACGACAGACGTCAGTACTCAGCGCACACTCTGTTGGTGAGCGTGGCCGGGTAATGAAGAGCAAGCATCCTGGGATCCCTGGCTCTGCCAAATGGCTCGGGGGCAGATTTGCAGCAAGTGTCCCTGCACACTGGGGGTCTGAGTCGGCAGTGCAGAGCGAGATGCTGACCTCAGTGACAAATGGAGGCCTGGCTTGGCGCTGGCAGCTCCACACGGAGGGCCTCCCGGGAGCAGATGCAGACAGTCAGCCCTGCCATTCCACAGCGTGAGTCTAACTCTGAGCAATGGCTCGGACTGTCTTATGATGACCAAATAGAGGAAAGAAATGAACCAGAGAGGAAGCAGCTACGAGAAATGCGCACAAGGATCTCCTAGCTTCCAGAGAGAGGAGGATGTGTTCAGTTTAGAAGCTTGCCACTATCCCTGCTTCCTCCCCAGTGCCCAGCAAGGTGGTGTGATAGTGGAGGGAAGAGCTTCACAGTGCGGCCTGTGCCCGACTAGCTGTGTGACCTTGAACATGTCATTTCGCTTGCCTGCACCTTCGTTTTCTCATCTGTAAATGGGGCTCCCAATAGGATTAAAAAAAACAATTTTAAGAATTAGATGACATCTGCATGCAGTGCACAGAATAGATGCTCAACAATGTACCTTTCTTTTCCTGGGTGAAATGAACCTCTGGCTTTTCCCCCTGCTCCATGATGCTGTCCCCTTCCCAAGGAACCCATGTGCAAGTAGCTAACTTTGCTGTCCTGCGGAAAGGCATCTGTTTCCCTCAGACTAGCATTAGACAATATCCTTTCAACCTCTAAAATGAAAAACAGCCCCCTTTGCATACCCGCCCCCGTTTTTCTCTCTCCAGCCACATGCCTAGTGTGTCTTCTTACTGATGCATTGATTTCTCCTACCTCACTTAATAAAGTATAAATTAAAAGTGATGGTTGTGAGTCCTGGGCAGTGTGTGCAAAGCAGGTTTCTACCTCTTATCACACAAGCCCCATTAGGCAGATGGAACTGGCGGGGCGGGAGGTCAGATCCAGGTCTGTCTGACTTCTGAACCCCAACAGCCCCTCCAGTGTTGTACCCCCATGAAACACCACCTTCATCTCTGCAGATGTACATCCAGATGCATCAATTCCTCTTGGTGGTGTACAGGTTATCTGTCTTGATGGTTGCAGATCTCCTTGCCATGTGGTGCCAGACCTGGGCAACATGCAGGCACTTCAGGCTTGGATCCCACACTGGCAGACATTGTATTTAATTGGGACTGTCCTTTGGGACTGAGCTGGGGCCAACACCTCTGAGAGCAGTTACGGCACCAGTGACAGGTGCCCGTGGCCACCCCATAGATGCTCAACCTGCTGCTAGACATCCGGAGCAGGGTCTTGCTCTGACTTGGGCATTAGAAAGTCAAAAAATGCTAACATTTATTGAGCACTTACTGTATGCCAGGCCAGTGGTTTTACATGAACATTTTTCTCACACGTACAAATATATGAGGTAATATAGTTACTATCTCCCTTTTGGGAGGAGGGCGTGAGGAGAGACTGAGAATGACTGCTTTACAAGTGAGCAAGAGGGAGAAGGATAGAGAAAGAGAGAGGGTGAGCACACTCTGGACACACCAGGCAAGTTCTCCTAGGTGAACAGTGGTCAAGCTTTACAAGTGAGCAAGAGGGAGAAGGATAGAGAAAGAGAGAGGGTGAGCACACTCAGGCAAGTTCTCCTAGGTGAACAGTGGTCAAGCCAGGTTTGAAACCTACATTGCCCAATTTTAAAACATAAGGTCTTAGGACAGCATTTTATTGACCTTTTTGGCCTTAGATGGGCACCATGACCTTCCAGAACCTCTCTTCAGAGGAGTATAGACATGCAGAGGGATGTGTTTTCCTCTAGTTCAACAATGCTGTGATCCTGTGCTAAGAAGTTCTAAAGAATGTTCTCTGCTGAGGCAAGAGGAGTGTAGGGTGGCCAAGTTTTTCTTAAACATAAGACAAATGATAGACTGGGGTGCATGGGGGCAGTAAAGAGCCTGTGGAAAATGCCTTAGCATTCAGTAATTCACAGGAGCAAGCATCAGGGCCAAGCTCTGCCATTCCCATTTGGAAGCTCCCACAGGGTAAGGGCTGATCAGGTTCCTGAGGGTCTCCTTCCACTTGGGCAAGGAGCTATTTCGTTCAGATCCTGACTCTACTTCTTAGCAGCTGGTGGCTTGCATACATTGTTAAATTCTCCAAGCTTTTGTTTCCTTGTTGTTGTAATCAGGGTAATATTAGTACTCACCTTATAGTATTAAATGAGAAATGTTTGCAAATGCTTTGCCAGCGACTGACCCCTGGTCCCCAGTTGGAAAACTACTTAACTTCAGGACACCTGGCTTCTATGGGCTAGTTTCATGTTGTTTCTGTCCATTTATGAATGAACACTCAGCTTAGCTGGGCACTCTTGGCCTCTCTCTCTCAGACATTGGATGTTCTGTTTGGAGATGAAGCTGGTCAGCAACTCAAAGGTTGTCTGGTTCAAACCTCTCATTAAACTGATAAAGAAACTGTCCCAGTGAGGGGAGCCACTTATTCAAGGTTATACAAGCACTTAGTGGCAGAACTGTGGTTTTTGAAATCAGATTTCTGGCTTCAAGCCCAGCGCTCTTCCTATGAAGTTACATAGAAAGACACTGCACCACGCAGGCAGACCTGGAAAGACACGTAGTTACAGAGGACACTGGTAACTAGGAGCTTTGAGATGCTTTTCGTCCTTGTCTGGGAGACCTAGAGTTCTAGGGCACTGGAATTAGAAGAGGCCAAGTCCATCTTTCAGACCAGTGGGGAGCCATGTGGTCACAGATAAGGCCCCCGAGGGCAAGTTGGACCAGGGGCTGCCTTTGGCTGAGTCAAGATTGAACAAGGAGAAAAGATGTTGAAATCCGAGGTCTGTTAAAGCCCAAACGGTGAGAAGAAGCCCCAGATGGAAGGATCAAGCAGAAGGGATGAGAGCAGGGAGACCGGCCATGGAGTACGAGGTGGGCTCTGGCATAGGAATCTAGACCGAGATGGTGGGTTATTGGCAGCCCATTTTTATAGGGCACCTTTCTCTCATTAGGAGGATGTTAAAAGGGGAGGCACTTGACTGATTAAAGCAGTCTGCTGGGGCCAGACAAGAAGGACAGTCACATAAGAAGAGTAGCAGAGAGATAGGATGCAATTATCCAAAGTGGTCTTTGGCCTGAACCTCCAGACTTCAATCATCCCGGGGGAGGCAGTGACAGCATATATATGCATGGAAGATTTCCTGACTCTGCTCCGGACCTTCACAGAGGAGTGGGTTGATGTCAGAGCAGAATCTTAGCACACAGGTTAGCTCTGCAGAGGCGACTTGGAATAATAAACTGCTGATTTCCTGGTGTCAGCTGCCCCACCTTGATCCCAAATCAGAGAGCATCAGTATTTGATAGCTCAGAGCAGACCAGCCTCACAGATGCAAGGTTGTAAAAAGTTATTTCTCGGCGTTAATGACCGTGTGACATGGCAGTCCAGAGGAGTTGTCTTGCCTCTACTGGACCCTAAGCCAAATGTAAGTGACTTTAAGTACTCCATGTCACCCTCTTCTCTTGAGCGGCGATAAAAATCATTCCTCTTTGGTCTTAAAGATGCTTGCTTATGAACTTCTGCATGCCGAGTACCCCCCCCCACCCCTGAAGTCTTAGGGCAAGTACTTGGGGCCCAACCATCAACCCCTGGAAGTAAGGGAGAAGGAGGTAGGGAAGAACAGATCGTTACCATGATCATCCTCTCAAAAAGTGATATGGTCAGAACTTTTCATGTATTGTCAGGCATCATCACCATTTTGATCATGCCAGTCCTTCCTCAGAAACTTTCCAGAGCCCCTGGTGTCCATGGGAGAAAATCTTGTGTTGCAGCAAGTGGTTCTGAGCTTGACTGTCCACTCTCCTCTGTATCCCTCTCAACAATGTCAGTTCTGTGACCTTGGACAAGTTTTAAATGCTTCAGACCTCTGGCCATTTTCCCTAAAATGGAAATCATCACACCTGCCCATGCCAATTAGGATGTTTTGGCTCTATGAGTCACAGAAGCCCTGCTTGCCCCACTAGAGCATGGGGGATTTATTGCTTTATGTGATGACATCTAAAGGTAGGGTATTTCCAGCTTGTTAATTCATCAGTTCCAAGACATTGTTGAGGGCCAGTTTCTTTTCTTTCTTTTTCTTTTCTTTTCTTTTCTTTTTAAAAAATTTTTTTTATTTATTTACTTATGATAGTCATACAGAGAGAGAGAGAGAGAGAGAGAGAGAGAGAGGGGGGCAGAGACACAGGCAGAGGGAGAAGCAGGCTCCACGCACCGGGAGCCCGATGTGGGATTCGATCCCCGGTCTCCAGGATCGCGCCCTGGGCCAAAGGCAGGCGCCAAACCGCTGCGCCACCCAGGGATCCCCTTTTCTTTTCTTTTCTTTTCTTTTCTTTTCTTTTCTTTTCTTTTCTTTTCTTTCCTTTCCTTTCCTTTCCTTTCCTTTCCTTTCCTTTCCTTTCCTTTCCTTTCCTTTCCTTTCCTTCCCTTCCCTTCCCTTCCCTTCCCTTCCTTTTTCTTTCTTTCTTTCTTTCTTTCTTTCTTTCTTTCTTTCTTTCTTTCTTTCTTTCTTTCTTTCTTTCTTTCTTTCTTTCTTTCTTTCTTTCTTTCTTTCTTTCTTTCTTTCTTTCTTTCTTTCTTTCTTTCTTTCTTTCTTTCTTTCTTTTTCTTTCTTTCCCATCTAGAGGGTTGGTTTTTGTCCTCAGGCTGATTTCCTCGTGCTGGGAAAAAGATGGTTGCAGTTCTAACATCACATCTGGACATGAAAAGGTCCAGAAGAAGGATAGAAGACAACATATTTTCTGAATGAGGGAAGTGTTGCCAGATGCCCCCAGCTCTTAGCACTGCATCCCTCCTACATGCGCATGCCAGGACTGGGCAGACCAGGGCAGCCAGCGTGGGGCTGGCCTCCACCAAGCACATACCCACACAGATGGGACACCTCAACAGAATTTGTTAGGAGGGAAGAAGGAGAGGCATGGATGGATGTTGTGTAGGCAAGCAACAATGCCTGTCACAGTGCCTCATGGGGGCCTTTTGAGGATTAAATGGGGTAAGTCACGTAAATCATAAAGATGGTAGCACTCTTCCTATTCACCATCCTTCCCATCTTTATGTCCTGGCTCTCAACGATACTGTTTGCTCCACCTACCAAAATCTTACTTCTCTTGTAAAGTTCAGCTTGTACCTCGCTTCCTCTGTGAGGTTTTCCCTGACACCCCAATATCTCACTTCCTTTTTCCACCCATATAGAACTTTTGCCTCCAATTCCTGAAAATCTGTAGGCAGTCTGTGGATGGTCTGCATTAGATAATGTGAGGCACCTTGAGAAACATTAAAACCCAGACCTCAAAGACTCCTGGAGATTCTGATTCTATGGATCTGGGGGGTGTTAGGGATATGTACTAAACAAAAAGTAAAAAAAAAAAAACAAAAAACAGTCTTCTAGACATTCTTGATGTAAAGCCAGATTTGGAAATAATTTCTGGAACTTAACATCAGAGCTTTGTTACCCACTGTGAAGATGGTGGATAAGTTTTCAAGTACTGTCCCCGGCTGAAGAGCAGGAACCCCGTCTCATATGTTTTTGTCTGTTGCTTAACGCACAGCCTGGGCACAGGTGTGCTATTAGTAGTTTTTAAAGTGTGTTTCCACTGAGTCTTTTGAGTGAGAGGAGTTTTTAAAAATTTCAAGAGTTCTTCTAGATGTGTAAGTATATTCATTTCATCTCTACCTCTAGTGTTCTCAGACTCACAACCAGAAGAGGTTTGCTGGTATATGCCTCAGCCATGTCCTGCCAGAGGGATAGAAGGATGTGCCGGCTCATGCCCAGTTCAGTTTGCCACTCAGGGTTCCTATCCTCCTTTCAGAATTATAACCAATTTAGAAGGTCTGACTATGGTTTCCTTTACAACAGCAGAGGCAGAAGAAGTCAAAATTGACTTAACATTATCTCTGAAAACCACCAATTCTGGGAAGGGGCACTTTTGCACTGCTTCTTTTTTTTACCAGTAATGATCTCTGCAAGTGACAGCATTTCCAGTTGGAGTTCCAGGGAGCTGATGGATACGGAGTAGTAGAGCAATCATGTGGTCCATGAGCATCCTCCAAATGACTGTTGTGCATGCTGGCTTGCTGTGGACACTGGGGAGGGACTATGAATGAAGAGCAAATCCCAGCCCAGAGCATGCTCACTGTGTGCTGGGGTCGGGTCTGCCTTTATATGCATGATATGATTAATCCTTGGGAGTTAGGCACTTTATTACCCCCACGTGGCAGCTGTGGGAACAGAGCCTAAGAGAGGTTGAGAAATCTGCCCCACTAAGTAGTGGACTTCTGAACTCTGGCTGCCCTTCAGACTTCCTGGGGAGCTATAAAGGTATCACCTCAGGTATCACCTCAGGGACTGTTAATAGATCTAGGATAGGATGAGGCCCTGGATTACATATATATATATATATATATATATGAAGTTTTCTAGATAATTCCAGTGTGCTTATAGCATTAAGAACTGCTGGTTTAGTTGGAGTGAAGGAAAATTAGTCCACTATTTTGTAGTGTATCTTAGGGTCTCATGCTCTGGGCTTTTGCTTTCATGGAGCCATGCCCTGGAGGGTGATAAATGCTGTGGGGCACAGAAGGAGGAGACACTGATTTTGCCTAACAGGCCCAGGAAGGCTCTGAGTAAAGCTAGTGTTTAAGGTGAGCGAACACATAAGTAGGGGTTTACTGAGGATGGATGGTGGAAGTGGAAAGGATGGGCTTTCTGAGCAGAGGAAGTAGCATGTAGCGTGGCATAGTTGTGTGCGGGAGGGAAATGTATTCAGGAAGGTCCAGGAACATTGGTGAGGTAGGGTGGGGGAGCACATGTGAGGAGGTGTCAGAGGGGAAAGAGAGGTGGTAAGGGGTCATGTGATTGAAGGTCTCCTGTATCAGGCTAGGGAGTTTTTGTTTTTGTTTTTGTTTTTTTTTCTTGATGGAATAGGGAGTTGCTGGATCTGATTGATGTTTTAGAAAGATCACTGGGGGAACAGTGGTTTAAGAGGATGGCGAGTCTGACAGCAGAGGGTCTAGTATGACATTGCCTTACAAAAGCTGAAAAGATCAGAAGCCACCTGGATGCCCAACCATGAGAGATTTATTAGTAAATTAAAAACAGTATGATGGGGATCCCTGGGTGGCGCAGCGGTTTGGCACCTGCCTTTGGCCCAGGGCGCGATCCTGGAGACTCGGGATCGAATCCCACATCAGGCTCCCGGTGCATGGAGCCTGCTTCTCCCTCTGCCTATGTCTCTGCCTCTCTCTCTCTCTCACTGTGTGCCTATCATAAATAAATAAAAAAAAATTAAAAACAGTATGATGGAATACTGTGTAGGGGATTAAAGATTATTTTTGTTGATATGGAAAGCTATTTGTTATATATAATTTTTTAAATGTTATAGACTTATATGTTAGAAGTAAAGCATATAAGAAGAAGAAGAAGAAGAAGAAGAAGAAGAAGAAGAAGAAGAAGACGACGACAACGACGACTGCCATGATGGTCTAGGCAAGGGCTGATACGGGCATGGATTTTTGCAGTGGTGGAAGGATGCCATGGGAGTTAGCCGTGAAAAGTGCTAGAGAGGTAAAGACAGCCCAATCTAGTGCTTGCTTGGAAAAGTGCCAGAGAAGATTCTATACGAGGTCTCAGGAGTTCATTTGAGCGGCTGGGTAAATGCATGGGGGTGTGGGATATTCGTAAGCCATGCCTGGACTACAGAGCAAGAGGCTTTGGACCATAGATAATCAGTTTGGTTGGGGGCATATTGAGTTTGATACTCTAGGACATCCAGGTAAGAAGGCTTTTAGGCAGTTGTTTTGATGGATCCAGATCCTAGGAGACAGGCTTATGCTTAAGAGCACACATAAGTCTTGGCAAACAAAGATAAATTCAACAATACAGTCTGTTTGCAATTCTTGTTGTTGAACCTAGGATCGAGTGCACATAAGCCTAGCTAGCCATCAATTCAGCAAACATTTATTGAAAACTTACTCCATGCTCAGCACGATGCCAGGCACTAGGATCGCCAAGATGAATGGGACTTGGGCTCTGTCCAAGAAACATATTATAATAGAGAAATGTATCAAGTGCATTGGTAACTCAGAAGAGCAGGCGATTAATTCTACCATGAGTGGTTAGAGGAAGAGACAGAGCAGAAGTCACATTTGACTAGGCCTGAAAAGATGAGTTTGACTTTGCCAAGTGGATCAGTGTTTTATGCTTTACCGCTGCAGTTGGATTTCACTTTAGAAATTAAGCATATTCGAGAAAAAGTGGGTATTAATTTGAATGCCAGGAAACAGAATATTAAATCCATTAGAGGAGTCCACTATAAAATTGAAGAAGTTCCTTTCTTTTTTTTAAAGATTTTATTTATTTACTCATGAGAGACAGAGAGAGAGGCAGAGACACAGGCAGAGGGAGAAGCAGGCTCCATGCAGGGAGCCTGACATGAGACCCAATCCTGGGACTCCAGGATCACGCCCTAGACCGAAGGCAGGCACTAAACCGCTGAGCCACCCAGGGATCCCCAAAGAAGTTCCTCTCTAAGAGAGTAGCAAACACCGACTGTGTTCTGCAACCAATTTTAAGTTCTCTTTGGGGCTTGCTGAGAGCTCCCATCACTTGCACTCAACCACGAGGCAAAGTGACATTGAATAGCTGATAGATTTTCCTCTAGTCTACTAGCCAAGTCAAGCTTGGGTCTTGGAAGGACAACTCTTCCCCAAGCTCCAGGCAGATGCCCATTCCCCATAGCTGCTTAAATAGGAGCTGGTGAACCAGATCTTGCTCATCTCGAGGGGCTTGAGTGAAGGTCACGCAGCAAAGTGGTGGCAGAAGCGCACTGCCGTACACACCTTGCCACGCCATTGGGCACTTCCAAATGATGCTTCCCCACATGTTGGCTCTCCTCCTTGGCAGTGCTTGTGTGTACTCTTACCTTTAATTACAAGGCCCCGCAGCGAGTAGCGGTTTGCAGTCAGGTGCCAGTGGGGATGGAAGCTGGCCAAGTGGTAGACGCTTGACCCGGTGAAGGATGACTGATTGGCAGAGCTTGGACTCCAGTCTTTCCCTTTCATTTTGCCGCAGTTTAATGTGTTTTCTGTACTTCCAGAGCTCTCTGTGCATCAGGAGCCCATTCAGCCTCAGCCTGTCTCTTTCTCTATTGTTAGTGCTTTCAGGTTTTGACTGGGAAATAAATACAGTGCAGAGACCCAAACCTTCTCAAGCTGGTGTGGCTTTCAGAAAGTTGGCCGATAAATTATAACCTGAGACTAGACTGCACTTTGACATTCCAATTGAATGGCCTTCATTGGTCAGGGAGGAGTGTTTTGGGGGGAGAAGTGTTATGTGAGATAATTTGCTTTTATACACTCCCTACCCTGCACAAAATCTGCCAGCGATTGCCCATTGTCCTCAGGATTCAGGCCAGACTCCATAGCAGGAGACTAAAGCTCCCCTGTAACCTGCACCAGATATTTTCTCCTGCCTCATCTCCCTTGTACTCTTGTATTTTTATAGGATTCAGGGACACCATGTTCCTTTTCAGCTCCCCTGGAAGCTCCTGTGCTTATTCTCATGATGTCTTCTTGGAATGATCCTTCCCGTTTTCTTTACTACCCAAATTCTAACCATCTTCAGGGCCCCATGCAGAGGTCATCTCCTCTTAGAGGCTTTTACTGACTAACTCGCTTAGTGTTTCCTCCCACCTTGCATATTATCTTTTAACATTTCTGTCTATAGGAATGTGGTTAGCTCTCTTGGGACAGGCACTAAGATTTTCCCATTCTTGTACCCATTGTAGTGCCTGGTGCAATGTCTTGCAGGCTTTCAGGGCTCAATTGCCTTGTTGTTTTTTTGGAGGGAAACCATGGTGCAGGTGTTCAAGGCAGTTCCAGGGTAGCTGGATCTCCGCCACCTGTCAATGGTTCTCAGTCTTTCCCTGGGCAAGGCCTGTGGACGGCTCACTAACGAAGAGGGCTTTTGCTTCGGGTTTTATCCCAGCTTCCCAGATCTGCTTTCCTGGTCCAGATGGCACCTGAGTTTGGCTGTTCCATCCTGGACTCACCTTCTGTGTTCAGCATTCTGCTGGCCTCTCCTGTCATTGCAACAGGACTAATGGCTTCCAGCTGTAATAGCTTATAGTCTTCCTCCAGCATCCTCTGCCAGAATCCAGAGCCTAGCACCTTATGCTGGGGGGAGAGAGCTGAGTCAGGGGGACATTTCTAGTGGAATTGATGGCTCCCTCCTTGGTACTTTTACAGCATTCTGTTTATCTTCTGTCTACTTTGTATCTCCCTATAGCTCAGCCATTTATGTTTCTGTCTCCCCTGCTAAACATTGGATGCCCTGGGGCTAGAACCATGCATTATCTGTCCAGGCTTCCTGGTACCTAACACAGTGCTTGGCACTGGATTGCCATTTGTTTCAACTAAGCTGAAATCAATAAGCAATTATTAACTGGCAATGGCCCAGAAAGTGCCCAATCAAAGCAGTGAAGCATCAGAACCCCATACTGTGTTCCTGCCACTACTCTTCCTAAAATCCTTAAGAGTATCCTCTTGAACTTGATATTCCTGCACACTGGAGTTTTATGGGGCTATTTTCTGTCCTCTGGGTAGAAGCATCACTGGGGAAGATGGACATCAAAACAGGCCAAACTGTCTTTGAGGTTCTGTAAAGTTCTTGCCTTCACCTACTCAAAACACTAATTTCCTCATAGGTTTTCATCCTGACCTGACTCTAGAATATCCAAAGAGATTTGGACGTGGGTGTCTCTTGCTCTACAACACCCAGAGGGTAGAAGATAAGCCAAAAAAAAAATTTTAAATGTTATTTTTTCCTGTTGAAAAATGAAAATAAAAGATACTGGGGGAGATCAGGCCCTTTTCATCACTGGACTTCTTGATGCAATACACAGCAATTATTCTTTCTGGCTTTCTCTCTTGGGTCATGTAAAAATGCTGAATTTAAGATAATCCAGGGAAGAATGGGAACATCTCTGACTTCATATGGTGATATTCTTCACTACACTTGGCCCTGGACAAGTATCTGTCTGGTCCATGCAGAAGTGGCTGACTTTGAAGCCATCTTTCCTCCGTTTGTGGTGAATTGGGCTATACCCCTCTCCTTCCAGGTTTGTACAGTCACCAACTTTGTTTACAGTCTACGTGGACACTCATAGCCACCGCATTTGAATTTCTGTCACCCAGATAGTGCTTATCAGACTCAGAAAACCTCAGCTCTCTTACTGCAGTTGAATAAGACCCTAAGGACTTGGACTCTGCTCTTTTCAGCGGAGCGCCAAAACTTAGACAATCTGGCTAACTTCCCTGGACTGGTCTAGACTTTGGAGAAGAAAGCAAAGATGATTTTAGGGTTGGCTTCCAAACACAAGCTTCTTTTTCTTCTTGCTCTGGCTCTGAAAACAAAGTAGCAAAAAAGTTGTGACATTCCCACTGGGAGAAAAGAGAGTCTGGTCCTTGCAAACAAAGACTTAGCCGCCTGTCTTGAAGGGTTATCTGGGGAATTGGGACCTTACTTTTGTTTCAGGATGATTAGTCTGAAGCATTGAGAAAGAAGACACAATTTTATGTTTTAATAGTGTATTCTGCTTTGTTAGATTCTCGATAAATCACCCTACATAGGACAGGGGTTGTTTTTCTTTTTTAATGATAAAAGCATCCTTTATTCATCAGAGAGGCTGCAATGCAGATAAAGAAATAAGGATGTAGGAGAGCTATCTAAAAGATTTGAAAAGTAAAAAATAAAAAAATAAAAGATTAGAACAGTGGAAGAAGAATCATGAGTGGAACCTGCCTAGTGGAACCTGTTGCAGCATTTCCCAAGGACTGCTAGGAGGCTAACCATAGCTTTTAGAAAAACTGTTGAAAATTTGAAGAGTCAAGTCAATTAGAGAAACTGAATCTGTATTTAAAAATCTTCCTACTAAGAAATCACCAGGCCCAGATGGCCTTACCAGTGAATTCGCCCAAATATTAGGGGAAAAAAATAACACATATCTTAGAAAATTCTTCAGAGAACGAAAAAAAAAAGGGGGAAAGGCTTTCCAACTCATTATGAGGGCAGCATAACCTTGATAACAAGCCTGAAAATGGCATTAAAAGAAATAAAAATTACCAGTTAATTCCTCTCTTGAACATAGATACAGAAATCCTTAACAGAACATTAGCTAATTCAAGCCAGCAAAATATAAAAAGGATAGTGCAACACAACTAAATTGGGTTTGTTTCAGGAAAGTTATTGCAAGATTATTTTTTATTTATTTATTTTTCTTTTATTATTTTTTTAATTGGAGTTCAATTTGCAAACATATAGTATAACACCCAGTGTTCATCCCATCAAGTGCCCCCCTCAGTGCCCATCAGTCAGTCAACCCAACCCCCCGCCCACTTCCCCTTCCACTACCCCTTGTTTATTTCCCAGAGTTAGGAGTCTCTCGTGTTTTGTCTCCCTCACTGATATTTCCCACTCTTTTTCTCTCCTTTCCCCTTTATTCCCTTTCACTATTTTTTATATTCCCCGAATGAATGAGACCATACTATGTTTGTCCTTCTGCGATTGACTTACTTCACTCAGCATAATACCCTCCAGGTCCATTCACATTGAAGCAAATGGTGGGTATTTGTCGTTTCTAATGGCTGAGGAATATTCCATTGTATACATAGACCACAGATTCTTTATCCATTCATCTTTCGATGGACACTGAGGCTCCTTCCACAGTTTGGCTATTCTGGACATCGCTGCTATAAACATCGGGGTGCAGGTGTCTCGGTCTTTCACTCCATCTGTATCTTTGGGGTAAAATCCCAGTAGTGCAATTGCTGGGTCGTAGGGTAGTTCCTTTTTTAACTCTTTGAGGAACCTCCACAGTTTTCCAGAGCAGCTGTACCCATTCACATTCCCACCAACAGTGCAAGAGGGTTCCTCTTTCTCCACGTCCTCTCCAACATTTGTTGTTTCCTATCTTGTTAATTTTCCCCATTCTCACTGGTGTGAGGTGGTATCTCATTGTGGTTTTGATTTGTATTTCCCTGATGGCCAACGATGTGGAGCATTTTCTCATGTGCTTGTTGGCCATGTCTATCTATGTCTTCCTCTGTGAAAAATTTCTGTTCATGTCTTGTGCCCATTTCATGATTGGATTGTTTGTTTCGTTGCTGTTGAGTTTAATAAGTTCTTTATAGATCTTGGATACTAGCCCTTTATCTGATATATCATTTGCAAATATCTTCTCCCATTCTGTAGGTTGTCTTTTAGTTTTGTTGACTGTTTCTTTTGCTGTGTAGAAGCTTTTTATCTTGAGTAAGTCCCAATAGTTCATTTTTTTGCTTTTGTTTCCCTTGCCTTCATGGATGCATCTTGCAAGAAGTTGCTGTGGCCAAGTTCGAAAAGGGTGTTGCCTGTGTTCTCCTCTAGGATTTTGATGGATTCTTGTCTCACATTTAGATCTTTCATCCATTTTGAGTTTACCTTGTGTATGGTGTAAGAGAATGGTCTAGTTTCATTCTTCTGCATGTGGATGTCCAGTTTTCCCAGCACTATTTATTTATTTTTATTTTTTAAAAGATTTTATTTATTTATTCATGAGAAACACACACACAGAGAGGCAGAGACACAGGCAGAGGGAGAAGCAGGCTCCATGCAGGGAGCCTGACACGGGATTCGATCCTGGGTCTCCAGGATCACGCCCTGGGCTGAAGGCAGGTGCTTAACCACTGAGCCACCCAGGGATCCCCTCCGAATACCATTTATTGAAGAGACTGTCCTTTTTCCAGGGGTAGTCTTTCCTGTTTTGTCGAATATTAGTTGACTATAGAGTTGAGGGCCCATTTCTAGATTCTCTATTCTGTTCCATTGATCTATGTGTCTGTTTTGTGCCAGTACCACACTGTCTTGATGACCACAGCTTTGTAGTACAACCTGAAATCTGGCATTGTGATGCCCCTGGCTCTGGTTTTCTTTTTCAATATTCCCCTGGCTATTCGGGGTCTTTTCTGATTCCCTACAAATCTTAAGATGATTTGTTCCAACTCTCTGAAGAAAATCCATGGTATTTTGATAGGGATTGCATTGAATGTGTAAATTGCCCTGGGTAGCATTGACATTTTCACAATATTAATTCTTCCAATCCATGAGCATGGAATATTTTTCCATCTCTTTGTGTCTTCCTCAATTTCTTTCAGAAGTGTTCTGTTGTTTTTAGGGTATAGATCCTTTACCTCTTTGATTAGGTTTATTCCTAGGTATCTTATGCTTTTGGTGCAATTGTAAATGGGATTGACTCCTTAATTTCTCTTCCTTCAGTCTCATTGTTAGTGTATAGAAATGCCACGGATTTCTGGGCATTAATTTTGTATCCTGCCACACAGTTGAATTGCTGTATGAGTTCTAGCAATCTTGGGGTGGAGTCTTTTGGGTTTTCTATGTACAGCAACAAGATTACTTTAATATTGAAAAAAAAAACCCAAATATACTTTAACACAATTACATAATAAAGGAGAGGATTGTAAGATAATCTCAGCTAATATAGAACACGTGTTTTATTTTTTTTAAAGATTTTATTTATTTACTTATTCATGAGAGACACAGAGAGAGAGAGAGAGAGGCAGAGACGCAGGCAGGGGGAGAAGCAGGCTCTATGCAGGGAGCCTGATGTGGGACTATATCCCGGGTCTCCGGGATCTGGCCCTGGGCTGAAGGCAGCGCTAAATCGCTGAGCCACCAGGGCTGCCCAGAACAAGTCTTTGATTACACCCAACATCCATTTTGGTTATAATTCTTAGCCCAATGAGAAAAGAAGAGAACTTCCTTACTATAAAATATATTTTTGAAAAAAAAAACCTGCAGCAGATGCTACACTTAATGGTGAAATTTTGAATGTTTTTCTCTAAGACTGGGAATTGGATAAAGATGTCTACTATCATCTCTTTTATTCTGCATTATAATGAAGGTTCTAGGCAGTGCAAAATGCATGAAAGAAATAAAATGTATAAGGCTTGGAGAGAAAGAAATGATAACATAATTATGTGGAAAACTCAAGAAAATCTGCAAACAAACCGTTAGAATTAGTAAGTGATTATAACAAGGTCACTGGATGCAGTGTCAATATATAAAAAATTATGTCTCTGTGATTGTAATGAGCAAATATAAAATTTTAAAAATATGAAATTGTTCTGCCTATAATAGTATCAAATAATGTGATATAATAACATAATAAAGTAATAAAAAATGAGCAAGTCTTCAGTACAGAAGACTACAAAACACTGCTGAGAAAAATTAGAGAAGGCCTAAATAATTGGAGAGAAAACAATGCTTATGGATAGAAACAATATTTTAAACATATTAATTCTCTCCCACACTAAGTCAAACCAATTCCAATAAAAATTTCAGCGGATATTTTCTGTTGAATTTAACAAGCTGATTCTAAAATTTATAGAAAATTGTGATGGGCTAAGAATATATAAGACAATCTTAAAAAAAGAATTATACTACCAGATATCCAGACTTATTTTAAGTTGCAGTAATTAAGACAGCATGGTATTAGTACAAAGGTAGAAAAATTGAGTAGTGGAATAAAGCCCAGTGTAGGTACAAACACACAGACACACAGACACACACACACACAGACACACACACACACACTTGCTTGATTTATAACAAAAGTAACATTGAAATGCAGCAATAAAAAGGTAATCTTTTTAAAAATGTAACTTGATCTACTGAATATTCTTATATATTTTTTTAAAAGATTCTTAACTCTTGTTTTGCTCTCTACATAAAACCATTCCCAGTGTATTATAGATAGAAAAATGAGAGTGAAAACCATAAAGCTTCCAAAAAAGAACATCAGATATGGTCTTCATGGCTTCTGGATTGGCAGATTTCTCACATAGGCCACAAAAAGTTTTGGTCATAATGGGAATATTGATAAATTGAACTTTAATGAATTAAATGAATAACTTCTATTCAACAAAAGCATTATAAAGAAGTAAAAAGGCAAGCTACTTGGTAAGAGATGATATTTGTCATATATATGTGTGTGTATATATATATATATATATATATATATATATATATATATATATATGACTTTTATCTAGAATATATAAGAAACTCCTAAAGTCATTAAAAAGGGACTGACAACTTAATAGAAAAATGAACAAAAGATTTTAACTGACTTCACCAAAGAAGGTATCTAAATGTTCAGTAAATACATGAAAACATGCTGATCAGTCATTGGGAAATGTAAAATAAAACCACTCTGAGATGCCTTTATTTAACCAACATATTAGCTAAAATGAAAAAGACAATATTGAGTGTTGGCAAGGATATAAAGCAAGGATGTAAAGAACTTCCATACACTCTGAAAGGGATATAAACTATTATATAATCATTTTGAAAAACTGGCAACAGCTACTAAAGCTGAATGTGTATATGGCCTATGACCCACCAATTCTACTCTGAGGTATATATCACCCAGAAATGCATGCATGTGTGCACCACATAGCATGCAGAAGAATGTTCATAGCAATAAAAGCCACAATCTGGAATCAACCCAAATGTCTATCTGTAGTAAAATGGATAAATAAGTTGTCAAATATTCATACAATGGAATACTGTACATTGAAGAGAAAGAGTGAATCTACTCTCTAAGCCAATGACAAGATGGATTAATCTCATAGAATGTGGAGCTATACGGGCAAGACAAAAAAAAAGAATAAGACACACTATGGCTCTGTTGACATCACATTTTATAATGGTAAGAACTAATCAATGTTGATAGAAGAAAGGATAATGGTTCCTTTTGGGAGAAGAGGGACACACAGTGAGTTTCTGAGCTGCTGCTAATGTCCTTTTTATGTCAAAAGTGAATGCACACGCATACTCACCTGTAAAAATTCATGAGGCTGTACCTTTGTGATTTGTATGTATGTTGACTTTAATACATTGTTTACATTAAATAATTTTGTAAAGATAAGCAAGTGCCTTGATTCAAAAGAGGGCCATGACTGCTATGTTTAGCAGCACATGCATTTTTCACAAAAATAACCACACACACCAAAGAAAAACAAGTGTTTGCTCTGTGCTATGCTCTGACTTCAGTCTATAGGAATGGTTGCCATCTTTTGGCCATTGGTGTGGTTTTTGTTTTAAGATTTTATTTATTTATTTATTTAGAGAGCTTGAGTTGGGGGAGGGGCAGAGAGAAAGTATCTCAAGCAGGCTCTGTGCTGAACCTGGAGCCCAACGCCGGGCTCGATCTCAGGACCCCTAGATCATAACCTGAGCCGAAATCAAGAGTCAGACACTCAACCTACTGAGGTACCCAGGTACCCTCGTTTCTGTGTTTTTTAAGAGTCCCCACATTGGCTTTAGACAGACCGGAGTTCTAGGCTGTATGACTTATTGACAGTGTTATTTAGAGTGAGTGGATTGAGTTCTGCATACTTCAGTATTGGGGGAGGGGAGAATAATTTTTCCCTGCCTTCTGAGATTCTTTCAACTGGATTAGGAATGGCACTGACATGACGCAGATTAATAAAATAAAATAAAATAATAAAATAAAATAAAATAAAATAAAATAAAATTTTGTATATCGGGGGATTCCACATAGACATGAGATTCCAAAGATAGGCTTAATGAAGTATATATGTCATTTTGACTAAGGAGAAGGAGGTTGGGGTCTGGGACTTCAGAGAGAAGGAATACAATTTACAGGAAGATGAAAAAGAGTGAATGTTTGGTAAAGGAATGTTTGCTGTGCCACTCAGAAACAATGGGACGTAGAGAGGACTTAGATCAAGGAGGCCTTCCTAGGTTCATCCCTACCACACCCAGTTCATATGATAATATAGTTAGTTGTGGTGATAGCTCTCTTCCTAGAGAAGGTCCTCTGTCTAAATTATTTCAGGTATTTGGAGGTGAGTCAGAGTTTCTTCCTGAATCTTTTGGGCCTTGATTGTTTTCAGCTCAACAGAATCTGCCTGCCAAAGTGGCCCCTCTTGGGGTGCCTGCCTTTTGGCCTCTACAGTTTTCTTATCTGTAAAATGGGAATAATATTAATGCTTATTCTCCAGGGTGTTGCTGAGTATCAAACAAGATAATCCATGAAAGTGCTTTGTGCTGTGACAGGCACATAGTATATCTCATAAATGAAAGGTTTGGTGGTCGTGGTGGTGGCACAATTATGGGTACTGGCTAAGAAGAGGCCGGTGTTGGGCCGGTGTTGGGCTGGTGATGATACCTGTAGGGGACTGAGAAAAGAGTCGCAAAGAGTTGCAAATACAGAACTTCCTTTTTGTGGTGCTCAGTTGTCTGTCTCTTCCTTTGGGGCCCCATTTTTACAGTCTTTCAGTGGCTCCAGCCACATTGCTCCCTGCCTGGCTCACACCACCTGTCTTTCTCCCAGTACTGTGTGAGGTTATTGTGGAAGTAGTTGTATACATTTTATCAGAAGAAACTAAAATTGATAAATGCTTTGTCATCATCAGACCGTGGCAGGGGCTTTGATGTGGAAACAGGCCACTCAAAACTCTGTAAATACTAGGACCCATTTTTTGCTTTGACATAAAGTTGCTTACAGGTTGGTAACCTTGCAGACTCACTGACTCCATGGTTTCAAAAGAAGCCAGAAACTTCATTTCCACTGGTAGAAAGTGTTTCCACATTCAGGGACTGCTCACCCCTGTGCTTCTCCCCTCCTCCATACCTTCCCTTGCAGGCATGAAGTTAACTGAGATATTCTCCTTCCTCTTCTTCTTCTGTGTGAGAACCAATTTATAAATCCATCCGGAAAAAAAAAAAAAAACCCAAAACTAAAAAACAACAAAAAATAGCAGCCTTCACTTCCTCTGAGCTACCAGCCTGTTCCTTGGGGTGGGCTTATGGGAAGGCAGAGGTACCAGTAGGGGGAACAACTTTAGCAATCCGTGCTAAAACTAAACTTACTTCTTTCTGGGAGTTGCAAGTTGGGGTTGTTTGCGATCCCAGGCATGGCAGTTTCCATCTCAGAAAAATCAGTCTGTGACCTATAAAAATTAGCATTGCCACCTGTTCTAATCTGCTATCCCCATCCTCGTTGCCCCATCACTTTTCCTGTTCCTCCTTTCAGGAGAGAAAATGTGGTTGGCCAAGGAAGGACTCTGTTGGAAAGAGATGCACTTTGATAAAAGAAGATTCTATGGCAGAGATTAGCAGTAAGACCCATGCCTGCTATAGTTTATGCAGATTGGTGAATAATTTTCTCTTTTTCATGGATACTAGAAAGAAGGGCTGATACCATTAGGAATCCCATACTCCATTTGGGACACAAAGAAGCTTAGAAAATGCTGAGATTTAGAGAGAAGACGCTCATTCTCTTTCCTCCTGAGATACACTCACTGTGTTCAAAAGCATAAAGGCTCTGCCAACACCCAGGTGCTGTCTCCTCCCGGATGGTGAGGCTGACCTCTGTGTCAGTTATACACCATCCCCAGAGAAAGGCAGTGCTTCCCAGGGACCACTTCCTGACCCAACACTGGCTTGTATGTTTTTTTACCAACCTTGGACATAAGCATTCAAAAAGAAAATCACCTTTGTCAGGACACCAGAGCTATTTTTGTCAACTGTAAAAATGAATGAGAATGTTTAAGGGACTCTTTATAGAGGACTCTCAGCAGGGCAAAGGATGGGCTTGGCATTGAGGAATGGACAACACATATACAACCTCCATGCTTTTCCCAACTACGTTGTCCACCTCTCCGGCTGATTCAGGATATTTATCCCTGCCTGGCTCTATCTTGAGTGCCCCTGGGCTTTGCTTTTCTCCAAAGGATTGGTAGCTGTGTGTACCACCTCGGCCACAGGATTCTGTTGTGCCTGATAGAAGTTGCAAAGAATGGCATTCAAAGGGACACCTGGGTGACTCAGCGGTTGAACATCTGCCTTCGACTCAGGGTGTGATCCCAGTCCAGGGATCGAGTCCCACATCGGGCTCCCTGCAGGGAGCCTGCTTCTCCCTCTGCCTGTGTCTCTGCCTCTCTCTGTGTCTCTCATCATTAAATAAATAAAATCTTAAAAAAAAAAAAAAAAGAATGGCATACAAAGCCCAGAAATGAGTGCTTTACCAAATTAGTGAGTCATTACCAGTAAATTCGGATGTGGGTGCTTCATGAAAGAATGGAGAAACCAGCATCGGGAGCTGGGAAACCAGCCTCATACATCACATAGGCATCCAGTTGGGCACGAAAACCTGACAGATCGAGTGGATTGTAGGTGTGATTATAGAGAAGTGGGCGATGGGGAGGCAGGTGGAATGGAAGAAGGAACTTCTCACGAGAGAAGTGGTCCAGCTGGAAACTGGGCTTGCACGTGGAGCAGTTCATTTCACAGCACCGTCGGGGTGCCAGGCCCTGGGGACACAGTAGCTAAACCCAAACAGAGCCCTGCCCTCATGTTGTTGACTTTACGGTTTGAAGTGTCTCAGCAGCTCCTTTTTCTTTGTGACATGCTTTATGTGCTCAAAGGAAGAGCCTTAAATGAAAGGAACCTCCTCAAGAGGAGGAACACACAGGAAGTGAATGAGTGAAGATGGGATGGGATGTTCCTCTTCTTAGAGGTTATCCTGCTGGACAGCTGCAGCCCAGCCCGCCCTCCGTTATTCCAGCATTGATTGTTCACAGTGGTGTTCCTGGGGGAGGTCTTTAGTTATTGGCTACTGTTCTCCACAAGGGGTACCACCCTCATCCCTCCCAGCCACCCATTAAATATTGCTTACTTTGTCAAGAAATGTGAAATCGTGCTAATAGTAGCCCATGCTAATTCGAGCTAATTTGTTGCAGAAAAGACCACCATCCAGGACATAAAGGAAAAAATCACTTTGTTAAGTCACTATTTGGGATTCCACAGCCCTCTAGGTCTTCTCTGTGGTATGAATAACCAAGCTTTGACAGTAAAAGCCCAGTTTGTTTTTTTCTCCCATGTTTACAAAAGTCAGTAGATCCCTTTAGCACACATAATCTTCGCCTCACTCCAGAGGCAGAAAATTGAGAGTTGGCTTTATTTAAAATTGCTATGTTCACTTTGTCTTTAAATTGCTATGTTCTCCACAGATACTATGTTTGTGTTTGGGCATCAGTGGGGAGACCCGAGTGATGGAAGGAGCTTTTTTGTTTATATGCCATAGGGGAAGCAGAATAGTTTTGAATGTAGCTGAAGTCTGGCTAGTTAGGCTTTTAGTTTGAATTGGCAGTTCGGGAGAATGATAGACACCCTGAATTATTTCTCTCAGTTAAGAGAGTGAAATGCTTTAATACAGAGGCTTTCTCTTCTGGGTTCAGCGTGTGAAGTATTAAGAAGTTAAATGTGACTTCCATCTTTCCTTCTTCGGAAATTTGATGCTGTCCCTTGGAATCTCTTTGCAGCATTTCACAAATATATTCCATTTTCCTTCACATAGGTAGGTAATAGGGATCTTAGGGCAACGATCTGGCTTGATCTAGGTTTTGAGTCTTTGTTCACTGTGGCTTGTTGAATAGAGATAAGTGCATGTTTAAATTTGTGTTCCCTTTAAGAAAACCCACTACATAAACGTTTGAATCAGTTTCTGCATGTTCTGAGGAGGGAAGGATGGAGAGAATAGTGAATTTATTGGTCAGTTCCTTGGTGTATTTCACTGTTCATTTGCAGATCATTAGCTACTTGGCGGAGAACTGAGAGGAGAGAAACTTTAAATTGCACATTGAATATCAATTTGAAGTGAAACGGTAATGAGTCAGTGGAGGAATGAGATTCGATTTACATGAGTTCCATTTCTTCAGTTTTTGTTTAAGCTGCACGAGTCCACTGGTACAGGCGTCAGGTGAGTCACAGGAAGCATCCGTCTAAGATACAGTGATAGAATCCAGGGTCTGGTGAAGGGTGAGCAAAAATAAAGGGTAGCCAGGACTCCTCTGAGCGCACCGCACCTACTTTTCTGTACTTGTGTTCACCTCTTTGCCACACCCTTCTGATCATTTCCTGTGAACCTTCTACCGCATTCAGGGTCCTTTTCAAAATGTCACCCTCTGGATTGAAGCCATGTGTGATCACTACCCACAACCAATGATACTGCCAATTGCCTATTTTGACCAAAAAAAAAAAAAAAAAAGCTAATTTTAGGACAGTACACAATAGTGAGTTTGGGAGTTAGGAATATTGGATTTTAGTTCCTATTATATTACCTGCTAGATCTTGGGTTATAGTTCTTTACCTCACTGGATCTTTGAATCACTGGTTAAAATAGAGTCCTAACATGTGGGGTCCTTGTGAGGGTTAAATGAAGCGCTGCATGTAAACAATTCTTAGCATACAGCTTGGCTCATAGCAAGAGCTAGGAATATTAGCTATTATGATTGTAATTATGATTTTAAAGCTATTTTTATAGACCTGGTTTAGTTACAAATATGTTTCATAAATTGGTTTTGGAGAAAACCTGCTAGAAATTTCCATTTGAATAGAAAGGCTAGTCCACGTGGCATGGGGAAAAGCAACACTTTCCTTTGGCTCAGACTGGGAAAACGCTGTCTTAGAAGAAAAGGGGAGTTGTGGGGAGGTATATGTCTGTATCACAGCTCTCCAGAATCAGCATCTCCAGAGCAAGGAGCATAGATTTTGAATGGTCTCTTAAGCTTTTCAGGTGATCTTATGCACACTAATGCAGAATCTCACACCTCTCACCATACCTGTAGAATCAGAATCTGTATTTTAGGAAGATTTTTGATGATTGATGAGCTTATTGGAGTTTGAAACACACTTCTCTAAACTGTATTTTTTTTCTCCCCTAAATCTTAAATGACCCCTTCCTGGTCTAGATATGGAGAATCCTTGGGGTTTGCATTCACTCATGGTACAGGGCCAGGTGCTGAGGGGCCTTCCATTTTCCACCATGGGACTCAGTTGAGAGGTGTACGTGTTCTTTTCTGATTAGATTCAGGTTTCCTTCTGTACGTGCATGCCTCCCTCACCTAAATGCACATTGACTGACACCAGATACTTTTATTTGCTTCCCTTTGATATCACCTTAAGCTAGGCACAACAGCCAGGGAGTAGCTAGAGTGATGTTAACATGTTGTAAACTAGCAGGAATGGCAACACTTGCCTATTAATGAGGAAAGAGAATGGCTAATTCCTGCTCATTTCTATTCTGGAAAGTAAATGTAGAATCTGAAAGTAGCAGCTCATTGCTCCATGGTTGATGCTAATTCCTTTCCAACCATGGTATGAGTAAATAGGTGATGTTTAGAAAGCCTAAAACGTAGGCTCTTTAGGGAAAAGACACACACTTTCTGGAGGCTTAGTGTGTAGCTATGGAAGTTACACAAGGAATATTTGGGGACCCTGCTTCTGACAGTAGTGGGGATTAAAGGTTATTCAAAGCAGGATATTAACAAATTGTGCCCTGATTCCCTTGTTGTAATTAGTTCTTTCCCTGTGGCACTCGGGGCCCATCATTCTCTGATACAGTCCTTGATTCCTTTTGAGTCCAAGGAAACTGACCCATCATGGTGAAGGCTGCAACTACATTTCACAGTCCATTTTACTTGTATGAGTCCTTCAAACTCTCCATGGCCACATCCTTGATGGAGGACTATCAGGCACTAGCAGTTTATTTCCATTCTGCAACGAACTGGAGAAGGATTGTTGCTGCAAACACTTTACAGGCGTGATGCTCACACTTGTGTATTTGTTAGAATAATCTCAGTGCTTGTTAGAGGCAGCAGATCCTCCTCCCTAAGTCAGAAACTCCAAGCCAAGATGTCCGAGATAGGACCTGGGAACATACAGGGGTTAGCAAGCTTTTCAGGTGATTCTGATGGTCTTTTCTGAAGTGCTACTACTGGCTAATGTTGGTAACAATGGCTAACATTGGCTAACAGTGATATCGGTGATAACTTTGGGATTTCAAGAAGACAGCTCAATTTTTCCTGTCCCATCAAATGTGTATTGAAATACTTAGGATGGATGAGCTTGCTCTGTAATAGTTTTCTCAGAATTAGTTAACTGATATTTCACTCAGGCATATCTGTTAACATCTGCAATGTATGAGATATTGTGCTAAATGTTGGGGATAAGAATGATAAATCAGGGATAGTCAGTGTTCTCAGAGATGTCACAGTCTGCTAAGGACACAAACATACAGAGCAGTGAATGGCACTAAGCATCCTAGCTGGATAGTAGCAATAGGACATTGGACCCAGGAAGATCCAGAGTTGGGAAAGTGACAGACAGAGACTAAAATTCTACTGTGTTCTAGTAGCTTTCTATATTGGGTTCTCTAGGAGTATCTATCATAATGGGAGACTGGGAATCTTGGGGAACTAACTCTTTGATCATATGGGACGGGTAACGTTGCCCTTAAAAGTGTCCAGTCTGATAGAAAAAAAGGCAGATCCAATTTTAAGTAACTGATAAGGGATTTGGTCACTAAGAAGCAAAAACAAACAAAAAACTGTTAAGAAAACTCATGTTGCCAAGAGGGAATCTCAAAAGGGACTCTGGGGATTTGTGTCACTCCCAAAAAATATGGTGGTCTTATTATTAAAAGCTTAGAGGAGATGTGGTTCACTTCATTGCCTGGAGTTTTGAAGGCTATGTGTCCCATTTTTCATTATCCAATAATAAATATCATAGTGAAAGTCACCTTTAACACTTAAATATTGCTTGGATTTTATGAGATTGAATTGAATGGACTGCCATGGTATTAAAAAGCCGTATGGGTGAGGTACTTTTATCACACATGCTTCATAAAGCTGTATAAAGCAAGAGCCTGTATACCATCCTTTAAAATGAGAGCATTCAAGCATGGCATTTAGGCATGAGGGGCCTCTGCTTGTGGATTAAACCTGTTGGTAATGTTAATTTTTAAGAAATAAGAAGAGGAGGCTTGAGGCAATTAGAATAGGATTTGTTGCTGGGAAGGGTAATCCACCTGGAACTATCACTTCCATCAGGACATGTGGACTCTTTACGGGCTGCAGCTGAGCTGGGATTTGGGCATCGCGTGAGGCAAGCAGATCTGTAAAGTCACTAGCCGGTAGCTGGCTGTGGGGTTCGTACAGCTGTTCGGGCTATCCTGATGGTGGTCGTCCATGGCTCCTGTTTAGACCAGTTGTATTATTATCATTTGCCATTCAGCAGAAGGGTTTACTCAGTCACTGTACAAGTGAGTTGGCAATTAGTTTGGTGCTTACTAGTATCTTTAGCTTGCTATTGTCATTCTAGTTTTTCTTGGCAAGCAAGGGAGAGGCAGAAGCTGACCAGTTCTGGCTACAACTCTCTTACTTTATTTTTTATTGTGGTATAATTCACATAATTTAAAAATAGTCATTTTAAGGGAACAGTTCAGTGGCATTTAGTCCATTAACAGCCTTGTACAACCACCACCTCTGTCTAGTTCCAGAACATTTTCATCACCCTAAAGAGGAAGCCCAGAACCATTAAGCGGTCACCTCTTAATAAGGTGGGAAGTTTGGCAACCACCAATCTAATTTCTGTCTCTATGGATTTACCTGTTCTGGGCATTTCAGAGAGATGAAGTTGTAGATTATGCGACCTCCGTGCCTGGCTTCTTTCTCTTAGCATGTTTTCCATGTCCATCCGTATTGTAGGATGTATGTGTACGGTGTTCTTTTTTATGGCTGAATAATGTTCCATGTGTATGTTCCATAATCTGTTTATCCATTCATCTCTTGACGAATATTTGGGCTGTTTCCACATGTTTTGGCCCCACCTTATGAATAGTGCTACAAGAATGTACCTGTATCTGTTTGAGTATCTGTTTCCGATTCATTTGCATGTATGTGTAGGGGTGGAATTTGAGTACATAAGTTGTACGGAATATTCCTTGCCTCCACCCTGCCACCTACTGGGGTTCTTCCGTGGGAAGATTGTACACCTCCCCTCAATGGGAGGGGGCTTGTCCGTATGACTTGCTTTGGCCAATGAGTGTGATGAGAGCAGAGGTGATGAGAGCCCTTTGTGAAATGCAATCTTACAAGCCATTTCGAGGCTCTGCTAGACTCGTTTCCCTATTTGAAAGTTCTGTCGGTGTGGCAAAGACTGCTCCTTCAGGCATGTTCATGAATGCAGACCTCACGGGGCAGACCAGTAGGTCTTTTGAGCTTCCTCTATAAGATACTAAATTGGGCTGTGTGGGGGCATAAGTAGATGAGGGGAAATCTCTCTGCTATGAAAAAGCATACAGTTTTACTCTAATTTAAGCAGCTAGTTGTAAGTTCTGCAAAGCACTACGAAGTGAAGAGGGAGGAACCCACAGAGCTTTCCTAGAAGACTTTTGGTGTGGCCTTAAATGACAGATTGGGTTTAGGTGTACTGAATGTAAAACAGAACATTCCAGGAAGAGGAATGGCCTCAGCAATGGTTTCAAGGTGGGGCAGTAGCATGCTTGAGGAGCAGTGAATTGCTCTTGAATCTTTTCAAGAGTATAGGCATTCTGGGGGCATGGGGTTGGAAAGTTCTGTTAGAACCAGTGAGTGAAGCACAATGACCTCCAGGCTAAAGAACTGATTATCTGTAATCTGCCACCAAATATGCCAAACATGGCACAGGACGGATGGCTGCCCCCCTGCTCCTTCCTTACGCTTTGAGGGTTGTACACCTCCTTCTACAACAGTGGCTATCGATCTTTACAGTTTTTTTTTTTTTTTTTGCTTCACACATCTCAGCTGTGCAACCTGAGTGACCTCCCTCTCCTTCCACAAATAGATTGTGTGCTTTTGCCCCCCATCTAGGTTGAGAACATCTGTTCTCAAATGTCTTGGGGAGCAGGTGGGAAAGAAAGGCCCTGACATTTGCCAAATGCCAATATATGTCAGGAGGTTTCCAGACATTACTTCTCTCTCTCATCTTCCCCTCTACGCCCACCATGGTGTTGAGGATGGGCATAATTCCATTACTTTTCTCCTCAGAGAAAAACTAAAGGTTCACCTAATAAATGAGCTAATAAATGGAAATGGGGTGTGACTCTCACTCACTCTTGTGCTCCCCATGCCTATCCTAGAATCTGGCGCACAGAGTCTCTGTAAGTGAAAGTGGTGAACTGATTGGCTCCATGGCTAACTGACAAAAAACAAAACAAAACAAAACAAAACAAAAAAAACAACAACAGAAAAACCCCCAAACCAGGGTCTGTTTGATTCCAAATCTCAAGAGGATGAGATTTTGTAGGATGTTGTTTCCAGGACTCTTTTTACCTCACACACACCGACGTAAATACTCCAGAGCTGTGGTGGATGTGGTCAGGGGCTAAGATGACACAGGTCTGGCTGAAGTAAGGAGGGAGGGACTCTGTGGGTTCCTGGAGAGAGTTGGCTTAGGCAAGGGTATGTTCCCTTTTATCTCTAGTTCTGTTCCTCTGGACAGACTGCTGGGTGCAGGGAAATCCATTGGCTGATCCTTTTCAAGTACATCGTCAAGGACATTTTCTGGCCCTTTGCTGTGGGATGAGAGCTTTTTGAAAACCCTAGCTAGAAAAGGAGGGAAAAGTTGAAGAAAGCAAGGTGAAATGTAATTTCCTCTTTAATATAGACTGTCATTTAATCTAATATTATAGAAAATGATTAGATCTTAAAAACCTATAAATTACATTTGACAACTCTCTGGTGCGCCTCTGCTTTCCCTCTCGGCAATTATACCCTGCAACAGTGGGCTGAGGAGGAGACGAGCTCTTGAATGCAGTTTGTTTATTGGCTCTTAATGAGAAGCAATTAATCTAAATCACCATAGGGGTGGATCCTTTGCCGAGCTTTGGAATCAGAAGTGGCAGTTGGACCTTTTGACAAATGTGCTGCTCTATCCTTAACCACAACAGAAAGTTGGTGAGAGGAGGTGTGGTGTTTTGTTTTCCTCCTCTGAGCGGTGAAGAAAGAAAACACACACACACACACACACACACACACACACACACACACACACACACACAGGCTCCAGGCAGTCACAGGGGGAAGTAGAAGACTGCCACCATTGGGCACCTCCAGCTTTTAGCCACCGCCTCTCATCTCCTGCCTCTGCCCACCCTCCCTGACTGAGGCAGCTGGGGCTCCTCATTATGTTGTTCCCTGCAAGGCCTTCTGCTCTGTTTATTACTGTTATTGTAGCTTTCTCTTTCCTGCCTGCCTGGGGACCACCTGGCACAGGATGAGGGGTCATTATAGAGGGTACCTGCCTGGCCAAATTGCTACCTCTCTGCTCCCTCCCCTCCTGCTTCACATCGGGAAAGCAAGGAAGCATCACCAAACAACCAACAGAAACTCTTAAAAACCCCACAGGAAAAAAAAAATGCACACATAGACTGCTACAGTCTCTTTTGTTTGGGGATAAAAGGGTCAGATTTGCAGCCAGAGGGAAAACAAAAGGGAGAAGACCGTGGACTAGGGACCTTTACAGTAAATGCTTCTGTTTGATTGTTTTCTGCTTTTGTTCCTGCGCATTCTTTGTCATTCCCTTGCTGTGCACTCTTGCTCACGTTTGCTGTGTGTTCTGCAAAGGACAGTCCTGCAAGGAGAGCGTTCAACTCAGGAGATAACATTCTGAGTTTGAGCCCCATTTTCCACTTGGTAACTAGCTGTGACCTCCAGCAGGTCACCTGGTGCTGACTGTGGTGGTTCCTTGCCTGTAGAATGGGGTGGGACAGGCCGGATCCCCGCCTCCCAAAGATATCCTAACCCCCAGGATCTGAGAGTATGTTAGGTCACATGGCAAAGGGGGAATTAAAGTGTATATGGAATTATGGTGATGAACTACATCTTAAATTAGATCTTGGAAACCTATAAGTGGCTGATGTTAAGTCAGCTGACATTAAAATAAGGAGAGTACTCTGGATTCTCCAGATGGATGGTTGTAATCACAGTCATCTTTCCAACTGGGGAAGAAGGAGGAAGCAGTCAGAGGGAAGTGATGGGAGAAAGACTGGTCTGGCCATGGCTGGCTTTGCTGATAAAAATCGGCCATGAGCCAAGAAATGTGAACAGCCAGGCTCTAGGGGCTAGAACAGGCCAGAAAACAGTTCCTCTCCCACAGCCTTCAGAAAAGAGCTGAGCCTTGCTGACATCTTGGTTTCAGCCCAGCAAGACCCATTTTGGGGCTTCTGACATCTAAATTGTAAGATACAAAATTATATTGTTTCAGGCCACTAAGTTTGTGCTTATCTGTTCTCAGCACTAGGAATTGAATATTGTAGGCGATAGTCCCTGGCCTGGCTTCTCCAGGGAGGAGAGAAAGAGGATCAAGGAGAGACTGTCTGTTGAAGAACTTGGCAAATGATAAAATGCAATATACCCAGAGCCTGTGATAGGGATGCAGAGCAGGTGTCTTGAGCTGGGGACAGAAAGCACAGACCAAGGGCTTCAGGGGTATCCCAACTCCTTGCACGGTCTGGCTCCATTCTGTTTTCCTGGTAGCTGAGGGTCTACCCCTGGGAGGGTGGGATTGGTGCCCTCTTTCGCTTTCCTCAGGCAGGCTCCAGGGCAGGGTCCTTGGGAAGTTGCATTGTTCGTTGTTGATCCATCCAGCATTGAGCTGTATGTGAGCCCCTTCCTGCGCACCCCCCCCCCCAAGTGTGGGCAGTGACTGGGACGTGAGGAGTTGAGTTGGAACGTGTGTTCATGCGATCAGCATTCTTCCTGGGTGGGGTGGTGCCCCCTGAGTGCAGTGAGCTTGCTGCTAGTACCAGTGATGCTCTTGACTGAGCAGCCTCTCCCAACAGGATGTGGGTTATTTCCAAGCTTATTCACACCCCTGATTGTTTCCCTTGTGATAACTGAAAGGTCCTCTTATCTTACCTTTCCTAACTAAAATAATCCTTCCCAAATATCTAGGTTAGGTTCCTGAAAATTGCCTAAGTCAGGGGCTTCTTATATGAAGAATAAGATCCATAGGGAAAAATAAAAAAACAGAATGAGCAGGTAAACTTAGGAAAGCCCTTGTCCCTTTTTTTCCTCAATGTTCACTGAATTAAACACTAAAGATAGCACACTAAATAAATACTATATCAGTGACAATCTGTAATTCTTAAATTAGTCATAATGGGTACTGTGCAATTAATTTCCATTTACCATCCCTTGTACCCTGGAATCTTTTCAGGATCTCCTTCCCACGCAGATTTAACAAGATGCTTATAAATTAGGGTTTGTTTTGTGGCAGATAGTATGCGTACTGGTGAGCATTCTTTTTCCCTCTTCATATAGCCCCTGCCTTTCTGATTTTAGGGTTTGAAGCAGTGACTTTTAACTCTGGGGTTCCACCTTGTTCCCAGACATGCGCAGTAGTGGCGTGGATGCTTGAAACAGCAAACACCTTGGAGGATCTTGATGCAACTGGTTTGATATTTATCAAAACCTCTCCCAAAGCACCTGGTCATTATCTGTGCCTGTGACAACAGTGTGCCAAATCCCATGCCTTGTCCCCACCTAAGCCACGTCTCTACACACTCCGTCTGATGGCGGGAGTCCACGGCTGGGCTTGTGTCTTTCTTTAGTGGTCCTAACGTGGCCAAAGACAAAACAAATCAAAGCCCCTCCACCAAACCAAAACAAAGCATTAAAAATAATTCAACCCAAGTAATGAAAATTACTTCTAGCCCAAATCCTATAGACTTCAGTTTTATTATTATTCGTTTTAAATTGTGAAACTTTTCTTTCCTTCTCTCCCTGGGGTGGACTTACTTTCCTAAAATATTAGAAATAAACACCTTGCTGAAAAATTATATGGATGTTGCTTTGTTAAATTTATATTTCCAAAAAAGAGGTACTGGAGTTAGCAGAGGGACTGCTGCTAACTGAGTGACTGAGTGACGATACTGTAGGTGGGGCTGGTAATGCTCAGGCCACCAGCAGTGCTTCTGGTAAAGGTTTGCTAACTATTTTTATTCAGGTGGAGCAAGCTTCTCTGTCCAGGGCACTGGGAAGCCACAAATACAATGCACTGAATAGTTGGCCAAGCAAACTCAGAAACCCTGAGTGATGTTCACTCAGCCACGCATCAGATGTTTACTGGGCATGTGCTTTACTGAGCCCAGCAGAGAAAACTGGAGTGTGGTATGAATGGAGCTCTCTGCCTTTGAGGAACTTAACACCAACGTGGTCAAGTGAGATGAATACAAGTGAAACAAAATATAACTAACATTTTTAAATATATAAAAATAGTTAGAAATTTTTAGATACTTTATTTTAAAGATTTATTTCTTTTTGAGAAAGAGAGAAAAGAGAAAGAGCAAGCACACAAGCAGGAGGGGAAGAGGAAGAGTGATTCTCAAGCAGACTCCATGCTGAGCTCAGAGCCTGACTTAGGGCTCCATCTCACAACACTGAGAACAGGACCTGAGCTGAAACCAAGTGTCAGACACTTAACCGACTGTGCCACCCAAGTGCCCTGATATTTCCAATATTTTAAAAATAAAACCATAGTTCAGTGTGATAATACATTTGCCAGTGGAGCTCATGGAAAGCAGAGCTTGTTCTGCTGGCGTATTCAGGAGGCTTCATGAAAGGCAAGGAATGAAAATGGGCCTTGAAGAAAATGATGAGCAGGGAGGATGCTGGGCTTTCCAGGCTTGACAGTAGCATTAGCAAAGGTAGGGAATGTGAGGGTAAGGCAGAGTGATTTGAACAAAAGTTTTTGGGGGAACGCTTGCTACTAGAGCACAGGGTTGCATTGTAGTGGTCAAGCCTGAGAGCAACATGGGAACCCAATTGTAAAGTGTCTGAGGTGCCAGGCTTGCTTTTCATGACATGTAAGGGATATGGACGGGAGTCTCTTCTAGAGAGGAAACCCTGTTTTCAGAGCTGGACTGAGGGAGACCCATCCTGCAGTGCAAGGTGGGTTGGGTAGTTTAAAGTGTGGAGAGCAGATGGGCACAGAGATTCCTGCTCCAGAGGGCAGGGCAGGAATACCAGTCCTGAGTGGGCAGGTGCTCTTACTGCTCTCTCCATTGACATCCCCTCCATATCCTGCCCTCACCCCACACTTCTCCTGTGCTCAGAGCAGTGCTCCCCATGTGCACAGGCACTTGCCCATCTTCCCAGTTTTTCCAAGGGCAGGTCGTGGGTAGCATAATCCTGTTGAGATTCTTGACAGGGCTAATGGGGAAGTGTGTGTGTGTGTGTGTGTGTGTGTGTGTGTGTGTGTGTGTACGTGCACATGCCTGAAGAGTGAGGGGAAAAACATTATTATGAAGGTAATATAGCTCATTGCAGAACACTTGAGGAAAATAGAGAAGTATAAAGAAAAAATGAAAATTACTTATGATCTTAAGTAGAAACTAGTAGAAACTACCAACATGTAGTGAATTTTTCCTTCAAGTTGTTTATCTATGCATAAATATAGGCATGAGATATAAAGAACTTTGAACAAAATTAAGATTATGCCATGTTTTCAGACTGCTTTTATACACACTGCTTAAGCATCTGATTATTTTTCGCATGTCATAAAACTATCTGAATTCATACTGAATGGGTGCATAGTATTCCATGGAATGGGTTTGGCCTATTTTATTTAATCATTCTATCAGATATTTGTGTCGTTTCCAGTTTTTTATTATTATAAATAACCCTGAGATGATCATATAGGTGCATTAGCCTTTTATTGGGTCCCTGATGGTTTCCTTGGACAGATTCCTAGAAGAGAAATGACAGGATCAAAGGTATGAATATTTATAAGAGTCTGGTTCCATGTTGCTACTTTGCTTTCCAGAACAATCATGCCAACTTCTGCTCGCATCCACACCGATTGTCTGCCTCCTTCACTCCACTGCCTTTGCCATGGTCACTGGTATCCTCTAGGTTGCTGGATTCACTGGTCAGTTCTCAGCACTCATCCTAGTTAACTGTCAGCTGCATTTGCCACAGTTGAATACTCTCTTCGCTGATAGGCTTTCATTCCTTGGGTTCCAGGTTTCAAGGACACTGTACTCTGGGTTTTCCTTCCTTTCTCACACTCCTTTTCTAGTGCCTCCTTATGTCTTTGTTCCTTCAACAGAGCACAAGAGCTCTGTTTTCTGTCTGCTGTCTTGTTGGTCTCTAGATTCACATCTCTAACTGCTATTCAAACACTGATGCCACGTAAATTCTTATCTGCAGGCCAGCCCACTCTGAAAATAAGCCTTGTTCTACCCATTGTCCGTTTAAGGGCCTTTTTGCATGTCTATGAGGCATCTTAAACCTAGCCTTTACACAGCCCTGTTTCTTCTTTCCAAAGCCCGCAGCCTGCCCTTTCACAGGCTTCCCTATCTCCTAAATGCTCACTTTGTCTTTTTTTCCCCAGCTGTTAAGGCCCAAACCCTATCAGATAATAGGAGTTATTTCCAACTTTTGATGATGATAAGCAACATCGAGATGAACGTACAAGGTAGAAAACTTTGTAATGGGTCTCTTCACTTTCTCTTACAGCCTACATCTCACCTGTGAGCAGAATCTTTTGACTTTTCCTTTAAAAATATAACCAGAGGATGGGATCCCTGGGTGGCGCAGCGGTTTGGCGCCTGCCTTTGGCCCAGGGCGCGATCCTGGAGACCCGGGATCGAATCCCACGTCGGGCTCCCGGTGCATGGAGCCTGCTTCTCCCTCTGCCTGTGTCTCTGCCTCTCTCTCTCTCTCTGTGTGACTATCATAAATAAATAAAAAAAAAATTAAAAATATAATCAGAGGAACACCCGGGTGGCTCAGTCAGTTAAGCCTCCGCGTTCGGCTCAGGTTATGATCCCAGAGTCCTGAGATCAAGCCCCATGTCAGGCTCCCTGCTCAAGGAGGAGCCTGCTTCTCCCTTTCCCTCTGCTCCTCCCCACTCCGTGCTTGTGCTCTCTTTCTTGCTCTGCTCTGTCTCTCTCAAATAAATGAATCTATAAAAAATAACCAGAGATGGAGACAGAGCATCTCAGTACATCAGCCCTCACCTTAGCCCAGGCCAACAGCCTCTCCCTCTGGGTCATTACAGTGGCTTCCACCTAGACTCCAACGCTGTCCTTGCTATCCCTGCCTCCTGCAATGCTCTATGCAGTCAGAGTGGCAGCCTGAGTGAAAGGATCAAGAGACAAACCACGGCCTGTCAGTGCTTTACTCAGAGCCCACCAGTGCTTTCCACATCACTTAGGATAAAGCCAGGGTGCTTCTGTCACCTACAGACCCTGTTTCCAACACCCTACCTCCTTCCCTCTATTCTAGTTCACTGGACTCCTCCATTGGTTTTCAAATGCCCTCTCCTTTCAATAAGCCTTTCCCCCCTGGCAAAACTGCAGACCTTCTTCAGCACTTCCTGTCTCTAATCCTGCTTTATTTTGTTCTGAAGGATTTAATTACTTTCTGATAAGCTGCATATTTTACTTATTTGTTAGCTTATTATCTATTCTTCCCCCACTGGCGTGTATGCTCTCTGAGGGCAGGGATTCTCATTCGGTTTAATTATTGCTCTTATTCCTTATAATAGAGCTTGGCATAAAGACTCAGTTAATAATGGTTGGATAAAACACCACAAATGGTGTTTGTTTGATTAGTTTTAAATTTTCCTCAGCACACTGTTTTATGTCCTTTCATGTCTAATTGTATATTTTTGTTTTTGTGGGTTTTTAAAAAGATTTTATTCATTTATTTGAGAGAGAGAGCAAGAGAGCGAGAGAGAGCAAGCACCAGTGTGAGCGGGGAGGGGCAGAAAGAATCTGAAGCAGACTCCACCCTGAGCTCAGAGCCCTTCGTGGGGCTCAATCCCAGGACTGTGAGATCATGACCTGAGCTGAAACCAAGAGTTGGATGTCAACACCGTCACCCGGGCGTCCCTACTTCTGCATTTTTTTAAAAAAATAGTGACAAAATGTACATAACATAAAATTGACCATCTTTTTTTTTTTTAATTGACCATCTTAAATCATTTTTAAGAATATATTCAGTGACATACTTTTACATTGTTATGCAACCAGTCTCCAGACGCCTCTCATCTGGCAAAACTAAAAGTCTCTACCCATTAAGTAACTCTTCATTCTTCATTCCCCTAGCCACCAATCTTTCCACTCTCAGGCTCTATGAACTTTACTACTTTAGGTACCACATGGAAGTGGAATCATATACTATTTGTCTATTTGTGACAGGCTTGCTTCACTTAGCATAATGTCCTTGCATTTCATGTATGTTGTAGTACATGTCAGAATCACCTTTCTTCTTAAGGCTGAATGGTAGTTCATTGTGTATGTGCCACATTTTGTTTATCCATTCCTCCATCAGTGGACATTTGGGTTGCTTCTACCTTTTAGCTATTATGGAATAATACTTTTATGAACATGGGTGTATAAACATCTCTTTGAGACCCTGCCTTCAGTTCTTTGGGGCATATATCCAGAAGTAAAAATGCTGGTCCATATGAAATTCCACTTTTAATTTTTTGAGGAACCACCATACTGTTTTCTGTGGTAGCTGCACCATGTCACATTCTCACCCAAAATGAACAAGGGTTCCAATTTCTCTACAACCTCACCAATGCTTATTTTTTTCTGGTTTTAGTTTTTGTCTTTTTTTGATCATAGCCATCACATTGGATGTGAGGTATGGTGTCTTATTTGTGGTTTTTATTTGCATTTCCCTAGTAATTACTGATGATGAGCATGTTTTCATGTGTTTTGGCCAATTTTTATACATCTTTTTTGGAAAATATTTATTCAAATTCTTTGCCCATTTTTGAATCCAGTTGTTTGTTTTATGTGGTTAGTTGTTTTTCTTTGTTTTTTCTCCCCGACTGGCTTCAGTGATTGTTGCTTTCTTGGTGAAACTTATGTTAAATTATGAAGGACAAGTAGAAGCATGCTTAATGCAATTGGTTGAGGTAGAAAGACAAGGAGTCTAATCTTGGCAAAGTGAGTGGCATGTATAAATGGTAGGTGAAAGAGACATGTATAAGCATAAATATGCATTGATGTGTATCTGTAAAATGTATATGTAGTTTACATATTTCTCTCAAAAGAGGACTTGTATGTATATGTATGTACGTACATATCATATATATATTATGCAAGATTTCTCAACAATAATACTATTGACACTTTGTATTGGATAATTAGTTGTTGCGGGGTTCTGTCTTGTATATTATAATGTATTTAGCAACATCTCTGGTTTAAATCACAAGATTCCAGTAACTCCTTCCACTGCCCCCCTGTTGTGGCAATTAAAACGTGTCTGTACATTGCTACATGTCCCCTGGGGGCAGTGTGTCCTCCACCCTTGCCCTAGTTGAGAACCACTGATATAAGAGGAGGTGTTGGATGGATAGATGGATAGACAGATGGGTAGTTGGATGGGGTGGTAGTGAATGCTGGTTTGTTGTTATATTGTGATTAAAAGCTTTATCTATAACAGGATCTATTTATGTATAAGTCAATACTCAACAGCATATCAATTATGTCAATTGGTTTGGGGGTCAACTTAAAGAACATCTTTCTTATATTCTTTGTGAGCTTGTATTGATATTATTGTTATTTCTTATTGAACACTAACTGTGCTAAGTGTCCCCCATTAAAACTCAATTATACAGTAAATTATAGTATTTCTCCTTTTCTATTCAGAGGGAGTCTAGTTGTATTCTGAGACTATTTTCAAAGCATTGAACTCCAATTTTTTCCTTTGCATTTCTAAGCAGAGTGAGAGACTGAGAAACCTTTAGCTTTCACCCATTTTGTAGATGGCACACAGAACAGAGAGATTATAATTGAATAAAATAGCATATTCATCAATGGTATTGTAAGACATGCCAAGCAACAGGAAACGGTGCATTGTGGAAAGATTTGTGGGGAGGATTCTGACCTCTTCAATATTAATTTTGACTGGTATAGATACAAGTAAACTTAAGTTTTTGAAAGCATAAGTTGGCTAAGCATGGCCCTGCCTAATTGCTGACTTCCTTGTGTGTCCTTTGCAATATGCAAAACCCTATTATAATTAGGGCTGTTGTTATTCAACTTTCCGAGGAATTTCCTGCAAAAAACTTTACACACTTAAAAAAAAAAGATATTCCAAATGTTAGTAAACTCTAAGGCTTGTCCATTTCTAATCCAAAATACAGACAATTCACATACAGTAAACAAGGGAAATTGGTAAAGACTGATTGTATGAAGTTCTTACCCCTAGGGCAGTGATGTGTTTAATTCCTTCAAGAGCTGGGACCTTCCTTTGAAGAGAGGAAAGTGGTTATTCAAAGCCACAAAAAAACTTGGAAAATTCACAATTGCCTATTGATGGGTGTTCATTGTGGCAATGTTGATATATGCTAATAGAGTGTGTTTTTCTTAAAATATTATCAGCAATGTAAAATGCATGTAAAATATAGGTTTTTTTTCTCTTTTACTCTTTCATGGTTTTTCTAATTGTGGTGAAAAAAGAAAACAACATCTAATAGGAGATGTCCTCTCATCAAACTCTTCAAATTGTACAATACAGTATCATTAACTATGAACAGCTAAGAACTTTACCATTTGCATATCTGAAACTCTGTTCGCTGAACAGGAACTCCCCTTTCCCACCCCACCCCTCACCTATCACTTTCTTTTTTTTTTTATACTTTTTTTAATATAAATTTATTTTTTATTGGTGTCCAATTTGCTAACATATAGAATAACACCCAGTGCTCATCCCATCAAGTGCCGCCCTCAGTGCCCATCACCCAGTCACCCCCATCCCCCGCCCACCTCCCCTTCCACCACCCCTAGTTCGTTTCCCAGAGTTAGGAGTCTCACATGTTCTGTCTCCCTTTCTGATATTTCCCACTCATTTTTTCTCCTTTCCCCTTTATTCCTTTTCACTATTTTTTATATTCCCCAAATGAATGAGAACATACAATGTTTGTCCTTCTCCGATTGACTTACTTCACTCAGCATAATACCCTCCAGTTCCACCCACCTTGAAGCAAATGGTGGACATTTGTCATTTCTAATGGCTGAGAAATATTCCATTGTATACATAGACCACATCTTCTTTATCCATTCGTCTTTTGATGGACACCGAGGCTCCTTCCACAGTTTGGCTATTGTGTTTATAGCAGCAATGTCCACAATCACCTATCCCTTTCATTTTGATCCACAAAGCTCAGGAATGATGGGAGCCAAAAGGGAGGTATATAATCCCCGAATTGCTTCAGTTTGTCTTCAGCCTGCTTGGCATTGCTTCTGACTTCCGTTGTTCTCTTACTCACTCTTATTTAGTACTTATGGGCCTTTGCTAAACTTTTTGAATCATTACCTCATTTAATCCTCTCAACAGCATTGTGAGTTAGATACAATGGTTATCTATTTTATTTTATTTTATTTTATTTTATTTTATTTTATTTTATTTTATTTATTTTATTTTATTTTTTATTTTAGATGAGGTAACAGACTTGGAAAAATTGAGTAATACCCTCACGTTTACACAGAAAGTAGTTGACTGAGGATTTGAACTCAAGCCACCCACCCCCAGAGCCTATAGTATTAGTAACTCTCCTAAACCATATTTGAAATACCCTGTTCTCCTTCCAATACACACATACATTCACCGCAGGTCTTGTGTCAGGAAAAGCTGGATAAAGAAAGCGAAAAGAAAGCAAAAACAAAATAATGCAAAACCAAAATCTCCAGTGTAAACTCTTTCCCATTCATATTGTCAAAGTCACACAAATACAGAACCCACAGACATGTAAAGGAATTAATCACCATAGGCTTTATACTTATATACCTGCAATTAAAAATTAAGGGGCAAGGGTTGTACATTTCTTTGTGTCAGTAGAAACCAACTGAAGCAGGAGAGCAAGGTTCTTGTCTCACCGAGTAAAAGAATGAATCTCGGGCAGCCCTGGGTGGCTCAGCGGTTTAGCACTGCCTTCAGCCCTGGATGTGATCTTGGAGACCCGGGTTCAAGTCCCACTTTGGGCTCCCTGTATGGAGCCTGCTTCTCCCTCTGCCTGTGTCTCTGTTTCTCTCTGTGTGTCTCTCATGAATAAATAAATAAATGAATCTTAAAAAAAAAAAAAGAATGAATCTCACAGACAAAGTAGAGTAAAGCAATAGAGTTTTATTAAGCAAGGATACAGTAAAAGCTCTCAGGAGTGAGAGTCCAGACAGAGTTGCCAACGGGGACCTCCATCACAGTCTTTTATTTAGAACTGACCAGGGAGCTTGTAGTCTTATCATTCTTGGGATATCTTGGTTTGAGAAAGGACTTGTGATCACATATTTAGTGGCTTCCTTTTAGGGACTGGTTATCCTTTGTTGGTCACAGGTGACCGTCATAAAAAAAAGACCCGCCTTCCTCCCTACACACACACACACACCTAGGGCAGGGTGGTCTGGTTTCTTCTCTTACCTCTGGTTTTTGAGATTTCTGTGAGCCTGATACTGTAGCCCCCTACCTCTCTCTCCCTAACTAGCCACCCCCCTCCCGTCCCTTACTCAAAACTATCACAGCTTCATAAGAATCACGTGCCTAGCTCATAAATTCAGTCCACAGGCATATTTAATTTGGGTACAGCTTTTTAAAATATTTTATTTATTTATTCATAAGAGACACACAGAGAGAGGCAGAGACATAGGCAGAGGGGAGAAGCAGGCTCCTGCAAGGAGCCCAATGTGGGACTCGATCCCGGATTCCGGGATCAGGACCTGAGCCAAAGGCAGATGCTCAACCGCTGAGCCACCCAGGCATCCCTTGGGTACAGTTTTTTTTTTTTAAACTAATTTCAAATATTTTCAGAGAAGGTGTGCACCCTTCATGTTGGCAAATTGCACACCGCTCCTTGTCTTTTCTTTTTGGCTTCATTCGCTTATTTTACCTACTTTGCCCCCTTAAGCATTTGCGTTTGAAATCCCTGTGACATAGTAAAATGTTGGGTGGATATAGGATGATTTTCTTCACACATGTTGTATATTAATATACAATACCTGTATTTTACCTTGAGACAACTTCTGGTGAGACATTTGCTCTTGTATTATATTTATGTTAATATTATGCTCCCCTCTTTTTCTTTCTTTGTTTTTGCACTAACATTTTATTTCCTCTTTGGATTCCTATTTATTTAATTCTTCATGGTCTCTAGGCAGGAGATAGATATGAATCAGACAAGGAAAGGGGCTTTCTGGAAGTTACTTTTTTTTTGGTGGATCTCTTAGAGATGCTTAAGAAAAGGACAAAGACTTGCTTCTCCAACTCCTACTTGTCCTTTGGTAAAAATAGTAAAGTACTGTGATTTCAAGGTCCAGGAAAGTGGTGGCATTTCAGCTGCTCAGAGGAGGAAGTAGGCAAGTTGCTCTTCTCCTCTGAGTCTTGGTTTTCTTATCTATAAAACACTAACGATCCTAATGATATTCGGTTCACCAAGTAACCTGTGTGAGATTTCGATAAAGTATCTGGTGATGTGCCCAGCACAGATTCAAAATCCAGGACATACAGATTTCTGTTTCCCTTCATTTCATTCTTCTCAGAAACTGGGATTGAATACAGACACTGCCAGTGATACCAAGGTATATAAAGGATTTTTGATGAGCATGTCAGAGAAAGGTTGCAATAAAAATGTGCTCTTGCCAACAAAAGCTCTCTAAAACCACCAAGCAGTGTCAATATGCCTTATATATGAATTCATTAATGTATGTGTGCGTGCCCATTTATGCAGCATCAGCATATGTGTGAATGAGTATGTGCACACATACATGCAGCATTTGTGTGTGGATTAATGTGTGTGTGTGTGTGCAGGTATGTGCATGCATGCATACACCCAGAAGGAAGCTGCGGGGGGAAGAGACTACATTGCACTAGATATTTGATGGTAACTCTTATTCAGGATATAGTAACTCATGGTATATAAAATAAAGTTCATTTATGATGTTGGTCTTATCTTCTAATTAAAATCATAGGCATGAAGCTTCTTTATACCTGCATAAAATAAGCAGTTTAATTTCTCTGCACCAAGGGAAAAATGATTTCATTGCCTGTTATGTAGCCCATCAGCACATGGTGGGAAGCAAGTCAGGGTGGTGATGAAAGCCTCATTCTTCCTCAGCATATTTTTCCTCTCAGACTTTGTGAGGAGCATAGATGCATCGTCTGAGCTATTCTCAAGGGCAGCAGGGGTGCTTTTATCTGCTGCCCCTACCCCTTTACAGTGCTAAGGGAGGTGAAGCTATTCTGTCTATAAAAAATCCATCTCAGAGCGTTTCCCCAAGATTATTCACCTATGAATGAAAAAAATATATTATACTGCATCCTTTCCTTAAAAATTTGCTGATAACTAGTAATGACTTATTTCAATGAAGCCAAAGCAAATATTTGAGAAAAAGAAAGTAAGCTTGTCTTGGAAGCTGAAATGAATAAAAGAGGGAAAGGACTGTGAATCTTTGCAGTTAAAGGGATTGAATCTGTTTTAAAACTTACTTTATAATAGTAATATACACTATGGGTAACATTTTAAAAATCCTGCTACTTAATAACTTTTATTTTATAAGGTATGGGAATGGTTTTCAGCTTTATTTCGTACTTTGGGTCTTGGGATTCAGACCATGTGTAGAAGTAGCCCTAACAATGAGTGGCAGTATAGCCAAAGGCAGGGAAAACTCTGAGAGGAAATAAACTTATTTGCTCATTCAGTCACTCAGCAAACAACAGGAGGAACTCAAAGAAGCTAGGTCTAGGTGGATAATAAAGGTCAAAGGGGCTGTGGTTCTGATGAAGCCAGAGACAAAAGCAGAGGGCAGAGTTTGCTAGGCTGTTTTAAGGATTTTAGAATATAGGAAGATCAATGATAAGCCATTGAATGGTTTTAAGTAGGGGGATGTCAGAATCAGATTTGTATTATAAGACAATTGTTCTGGCCACCTTGTGACAAAATGGATTGGGAAACAGGGCAAGAGGTGACAGCACTGAGATTGGCTAGGAGTATTTTCTAGTAATCCAGTATAGAGATTATGATGTTTTGGACTATGTCAGTTACAATGGGCAGGGAGAGAATGGATCTGATTTTAGAGCTAATTAGTAGATAAAATATATGGATCTCAAAGACTAATTTTCAGAGGTGATTGTAAAACAGAGTCAAGGGTGAATCTCAGGTTTTGGGCTTTATATTGAATCATTAATAGGAACAAGAACTGAGCCAGGCAGGACATTGTGGGAGGGGGATAGGCTTGGGATGAGGTACATTGTGGTACATGGTGAGTTTGAGGTGTTTGTGGACATGTGGACATCCAAATAGAAGAATCTGTCAGGAAGCTGAGTCTGAGATTGAGAGGAGACCTCAGGTCTACATTGAAGTTTTGAGTTATTCCCAGAATGATGGTAATTGTAAAACCAATCAATCAATCAATCAATCTTGGAAGAAGTCTCTGAGGAACAGTACATTGAATAAAAAGAAAGGAGGATCTATATTGAAGGGTTAGCAATGGTCACGTTATATGGAGATCAGAGAAAGTTGAGTATTCAAAACAGATGAAAAGGGTAACAAGATGAGCATGATGTTATGGAAGCCCCTGGTAGAGAATGCTGCAGGAAGGATGGAATTGCCAGTGGTATCGAAGACTGTTAGGAGTTCAACTGTGAGAAAAGTCCAAGTGTTTAAGTGTCTATTGGATTAAATACTGTCTCAGTTATTGTTGTGGAAGCTGAGAATTAAGTAGGCTCCAAGGTGACCCATTATGAACAGAGACATTGAGTTTGAATCTGCTCCCTAGAATGCCAGAACCTTTTTCCTACACCATTCTGTCTATTCGGCTTGGGGATGAGGCACTTTCATGAGCAACAGCCTTTTCCCCAGGGCCCTTGGGGATGTGGGCTTTGGAAAGTATCTAGAACAAAGGGATCATTGAAAACACTTAAGTCAATTAAATCACTCACAATTCGTTCAGAAAGAACAAAATACACAGTGGGATAAGAGGGGCATCCTTTTCATGACTAAAGGGCAACAAGAACAATGGTGTGATGAAAAGTGACCTGGAGAATTGAGAGATGGGGCAGACAGAGGCCTGTGTAATGGTCTTAAGGTCAGGGGACAGAAGATCATAGGAATATACTCCCCCTACTTAAAAGATGGACATCAACAATGTAAGTACCTGTAAGATGGACATCGCAAAACGAAAGCCTCATTTGTATGCAGACCTAACCATGCATAATATTCCAGCTCTATACAGCAATGAAGGACTAAATCAGGGAGGAAATGCCAATATTTTATATAGAGACCCACACGCCCCTTTCTGTGCTGTGATATACAAGTACAGATGACTTTATATTTATGCTTTAATTTCTTCTATTTATTTTCTCATGCTAACTCCATCTGTATTTTCTCCCCTCTCCTTTCTCTAGATCATGCTTCTTAGTGATCCTGAAATGGAGAGCAGCATATTAATCAGCTCTGACGAGGGCGCCACCTATCAGAAATACCGGCTCACTTTCTACATCCAGAGCTTGCTCTTCCATCCCAGGCAGGAGGACTGGGTGCTGGCCTACAGTCTGGATCAGAAGGTGAACAAACACTGTTTTTTATTCACATCTTGTCACCCAGGTACCACCTGGTGGAAAGCACTTGTTTACTTAGTCTGAATTTTGGAGGGGATTCAACAATGTTTCATCATTCCAACCGGTTTCGTTTTGTTTGCAGCAACGAACTTTCCTTTCTGCTCTTTAGTTCAAAATATGCAGGCGGGTGTATTTCACTTTTGGCAGTACTGTTTATCATTTCATAGGCTTAAGATGGTTTCCTCTGTAATTTTACTCATTTGACCTTTAAAACTACCCTGTGAAGTAGGAAATGTGTATTCATAGTAATTTTGTAGTGGTGGTAGTAAACAAAGGTGAGAAGGGCTAAGGTGTTTGTTCAATCCTGCCCAGCTAGTTGTTGGAAGAGCCAGAGCTCAAATGCATGTTGTCCGATTCTAAGTCTAGGGCACATTCCAGCATACCATGCCACACTGATTTGGTAAAATGTGAATATACCATTGTTTGTAGTTTAGCAAAGGAAGGGAAGTCCCAAACATATCCATTTTGTGGCTTTCTGAAAGTACATTCAAGATATAATGACCCAATAAGTCCTCCTCTTTGAGCTCAAGATCCATTGATCCAGTTGTGCACTTGACCTTGTCTCTTCTATGTCTCAGAAGTCTCTTGATCCAGTATATTCCAAAAAGTGGACTTCTGCTCTCCCTTCAACATAGCTGGTTCTAGTCCAGTGTTCCCTAATCATATCCATTAGGTTGCTTACAAAAGTCAGAACTTAGGAGGTATCCTTGTTCTTCACCTAGCATTTGTAACATATCATTCTGTCTCCATCTCTTAATTCCATGGACTTCTATTATCACCACCACTCAAGCATAGGATATATCTTTCATTTGAGCAATGACTGGAGCCTCTTCCAGTGTGTTTATACTATAACCTGAACAATCTATTTCCCAAATGTAGATCTTAGGATTTCTGCATCTTCTCCTTGCTCACCAAACACAGACCAGAGTCCTCTGTAGGATCTGCTAGGACCTCCTTTGCTGGTCTCTCCTCTGTCTTGACTCACCATTACTACTTTCCCTTGAATGGCCCTCTTTCAGTTCATCCCCCCAGATGTCTCCCTGGCTCCATTTCCTGAGCCTGGACTCTTCTTCCCTGAAGTCAACTTTGTCACTGTCAGATCTCAGATCTAGCATTACTTCTTCAGGATGTCTTTCCTAAACTCCCTGACAAAGTTAAGTGCTTTTCAGTGGTCTTTCCTGTAGTGCTGTCTACTTCCCTTTCAGAGGATAGGCCATAGTTGAGAGTTTATGTTGACTAATGTAATCTTTCAGTTATCTGTGTTCCTCATTGAACTGCAAGCTCCAGGAGGGCAGTACCAGGTCTTCTTTTACTCCTTGACGTAGCACCTGTGCTAGCACAGTACCTGGTACCTAATAGGTTCTCACTAAATATTTGTGAGATAAACAGATTAGTAGATGAATGCATGAATGCTATGGTAATGAGCCTTTTGGAGCTGATCAACTTATACTTAGGAAAGGGACTTTAGAATTATTCTTTGTATTTCCTTAGTATGATGTGCAGTCCTAAGGACAGTACTTGATGCCAAACTCTTGTGTAATAATGTGGAATTAATCAATGAAAGAAAATAGATAGTTATAAGCATGTCTTGCATAGAGATATCCACAGTTTAACCTTAATGGAAATAGCTTCTTTTCTTCTGTTCTTTCTTAAATCCTGAGATAGTTACTCCTCAGTATATATTTGAATATGTGATTTTCAGTATGTGGTGTGTGTGTGTGTGAGAGAGAGGGGGGGGGAGAGAGGGAGGGAGAGACATGTCAGCACCTTTAAACAATAATTTCAGCATAACCTTTATATCTCTCATTAATGGAGCCTCATGGTGGGTGCCAGGTGCTTAATGCAATCCCCTAAGGACAGCCACATGACATTTGCAGAGCAAAAGCCATTGCATATACATTTCTTTCATGGCATCAAGTGGATATTGTATGAAAGACTTAGCCAAATGTCATATAATCTGTGAGTTTAGATGCTTTGTATTGCTGGGAATTTTGAGGCTATATTGAAAAAAATAAATTTTTTGGCTGTCATTAAAGGCTGGATGGTAATTTATTTAGATGACACTCAGAAATGCTAAACTATGTTTTTACTTATATAGAGACAAGCTAGATTAGACATCTCATGCCAAGAGGTTAATAAACCAAATAGTATGCTTTGAGTATATCTAGAAGGAGTATCTTTTCCTCCATCTCCATAGCACTAAGAACATTTGGGGCATTGTGATCATGAAGTAGTCTTGTGGATATAACATATTTAAAATACTTTCAGGCTTGGTGGATGCTTTTGTAAAAATATTTTATTTATTTATTTGAGAGAATGAGCAAGTAAGAGGGAGAGAAAAAGCAGGGGGAGGAGCAGAGGGAGAGGGAGAAGCAGACGCCCCACTAAGCAGGGAGCCCAACACAGGGCTCCATTCCGTAACTCTGGGATCATGACTTGAGCTGAAGGCAGATGCTTGCTTAACAGGCATCCCTTGGTGGCTGCTTTTTTACATAGTAAAAATATTTAAAAATGTGGCAGTGGGTGTTGATGGATTTTCCTAATCACACTGCACATTTCTGGATGTATTATTCCTTCGGTACTCTTTCTTGTTGACATCTTTTGCATAAAGTGGCTGAATGTTCTTCAGGCCCATAAAGTTTCTAACTGGTACCCTGCCATTCTTTTAAATAAATGGTGTGAGGAGGCAGACGATGCCCCTGGCAACATTTGCAGAGCTGGCATAAAACACCTAGCCCTCATCATCCAGGGTGTAGAAGACTTTTTCTTTATTTTGGAATAATTTATTGGTTTAGAGTCAAGAAGAGAAATGCTATGCAGCAGCGGATGGAGATATAGGGGAGTTGAGATTGATATACAAATGTCTTATTTCCGACTGGAACCTTCTCTAATGTGCATGCATTGAGGCAGCTGGTTTCTTCTGGAGAAAATGAAAAGTGTTAGTAGGAAGGTAACTGCAGCATCAAAGGGAGATGTTTGTGGTGAGGAGTGAATCAATGTTTCTATTATTGTGCCTTTGATGAAATGCACTAGCAATTTCTTTAGAATTGGTAAGGCTATCTCGTTATGTTGTATGTATTACAAAAGACCTAATTGAATGATATTTTAAAGGGACAATATCCAATTGCTTTACCTTCCAAATTGTTACCTCAAAGCTGCAGGAGACTTGCCCGGAGATCTCACTCAGTAAAAGCACTGCTGCAGAATTAAGGAAATATCTTCTGGATAGAACAAAATGATAGCTAGAAAATGAGACATGCACATAGTATTGTGTTACTCGAGATGCTGGATAGCAGGTTGTGAGTCAACTAGGAAATGTGGCTACCTGGAACTGGTCAAGGACAGATTGTGGGTGGTCACCCAAGTGTCCCAACTTCCAAAGATGCAAAAGGGTGGGGAGGTAGGGAAAGATGCACCCTACACTTGACCCTTTGGAGGGCTGTGGCTCTACAATTTTGATGTGTCACAATAGCACATAGCAAAGTCATTTCTGTTTCCTGTTCAGATTGACCTGGGCTTTTGACCAAGTTCTCCCTTCTAGCCATCCTAGGAGCTTCCCAATTCCTGCTAATTCCTTTGCCAGCGTCTCTTCTGTCCTATAGATTCTCCTGGCACTTTGCATTTTAATATAAAAGAACTCAGTACTTACTAAAGACAAGAGATTCTTTCTTGGCTATATGAATCTGTGGAAATGCTTTATAAGAATCTTTGCAAAACCACCAGCAAAAGTAATAGGTTACAGTTGACCAAATTGGAATAATAAAAGAAAAGCTACTCCTTTCCTCTCCTTTCTGAATCAAAGCCCTAGAACGTCTTTGGAGGGCTGTGTATTTACCAGTTATTTAAGAGGCAGGATTCTCTTGTTTCCAGCAGGCTATGCCCTCACTGATGACTGAAAGTACGTTGTGATATTTTGGATTAGCTGGAGGGCTCAATAATATTATTCAAATGGAGATTTAAAAAAAAAAGACTTTGAGATAGGTTTTGAGGACATTGCAGTCCTCTAAATAGGTAGGTGTTTTTCTCATTGCTTTAGAAAGCTGGATTTTTAAACATCCCTCATTTTGACAAGAGACTTGGTGGTGTGTTTGTTTGTTTGTTTGTTTTTTTAAGTGGGCACATGCTCATGTATTCACAGATGCATATGTCCTGGCACAGGGGTCTTCCATAGGCGACAGAGCTGAAAACAGCTATTTTTCTGTGGGAGAGGTGGAGTTGCAAAATTCTATTATCATTTATCTTCTTGGCAAAATGAAACTTTAACAAATACAGCTGGCTTTGGAGATCAGAGATGAGGAACTCCATGGGATTTCAGACTCTGTTGTTTTTCAGACACTTCTGGGCTAGGCTGGCCTAGAATTAATAATTTCAACGTAAACACCACTTTCGGAAACACTAGCACACATAATGAAGGGCTGCTGTTGTAGTAGTTGGGGGTTGTGGAAGCTAGGTGTTTTTTGTTTTCGTTGTTGTTTTTCATCACTGGCTACCAGCTATGTTCAATAGTAGCTGACAGATTGACAAGCTGGTTAAGGAGCTGATGCAGTTCTGAGCATGGTCACTGGCAAAACAGAGTCCACAGCTGAAGAGGCGACGTTGGTTCCATGCAGACTTTGCCGGTTGGACCCTAACTGGGGCTGCTGCATCCTGCATGAGGGGGACACTGGCAAATTAGAGTATCTGGAGTGTGGAGGGCCTGAAAATTCAAAGGAAGTTTAAACTCGTACTTGGGGAATGCTGGATATAAAACACGCTGTTCCTTTCATTTGTATTCTCCTGTAAACCCTCAGATTAGAAATGTAATTGTATTCAGAGCTCCAGGATTAGCAGGTGATGACAACGTTCCACAGTAGCCATTGGCAGAAACTGGCTTTCTATCTCTCCACCTGGTGGGGATAAAGCTGCCGGGGATTAACGAGGGATGACCGTGGTTTTGAAGCATATCCTCCATGGAATGAGAGTCCTACCGAAGGGCACCTTCTATTTCGAGAAAAACATTGCAGTTTCACAAGGTTCCTTCCATACCTATAAAACCATTTCTGTGTCATTTAAGAGAAAGAAAATCCAGAGCCCTACTCACCTACATCACGCTGACTCCTCTTCAGGATAGCTTGGCAGTACAGTGGGGATGTGGGGATGTGCGATCTCCATCACCATAGAAACACTGGTTTCCATGAGGCCACTTGCATGTAGGTGAAAACAGAAACAGTGGACCAAGAATGGCCCTGTGTTTTTATTAAGGAGGTGGAGCAACCTCTCCGTTATTCAGATATCACCATTAATCTCTCTGAGCTGAGTTCTGAATGACCCAACTAGTTGACCATACAGTATTAACTTGCATTTAGTGAGGGTCATGCAGGAAAAGTCTCCACTGATGGTACCTTTGCTCATGAGAACATTAGCTCAAAGGAACAACCTACAACAAAATTATGGATCTGGTGGGTTTTGTCTTCCCAAACCTGCTTTTCTGTATCATGTCTCGACGTGTGTGCTCTGCCTTTACCTTCTAAGTGTCCCTTTTGGTAAGCTGACACATTTCTGCTAGGGAAATGGACTTTTGCTAAAATAATTAATGGGAGATGTAGCGTATTTATGTATTATCTTGGGTACTCAGGGACATTTCCCCAACACTGTTTCCAAAGCAGTTATGCTCTCAGGGTAGAAACTCAGCCACAGTGTTTCGGTGAAGAAGTGAGTATAACTGCAGGTGGGAAGGAGGTGGAGAGCTTCACAGCCTTCTTGACCTTCTCCCACCCATTTCCTGTACAGCGTGACTGTGTCTTCACACATGCCCGGATATTTTGTGTTCCCATTGCTGCCTAGTGTCCCTAACTCTGACTCTGCCTGATTCTGACCCTCCCTTTCCAGTTTTCCTGTGGGACTCAGGAATTCTTATGCTTATCCCTTCCTTGACAAGCATCTCTAGACTTAGGACCCTGTCTACCAGACCTGACCATATCTTCTGTGCCGCCTTCATTCTCTGCCTCCATTTTGACCCCTCACCCTGGTATGGCAGCACATGGCCTTTTAAAGTCTAAACCTTTTAAGGCAAGGTATTGCATACCTAGAGGAAAGTGCACATCTCATGAGCTTAGTGAATGTTCATAAACTGAATTAACCTATGAGACTAGCACTCTGATTAAGGAGCATGTGACTGGCTTCCCAGGATCCTCTTGTGCAGTGTGCAGTCATTATCTTTCACCCCTAGGGGGGCTGCTATCAGTCAGGGTCATTTTTTAAAATATTTATTTATTTTAGAAAGTGGGGTAGGGAGAGCATGGTGGGGGGGAGGGCAGAGGGGCAGAGGAAGAGGGAGAGAGAGAAAATCCTCAAGCAGACTCCCCACTGGGCACAAAGCTTGATGTGGGGCTCAATTCCACAACTCTGTGATCATGACCTGAGCCAAAATCAAGAGCCTGGCCGTTTAACCGACTGAGCCCGCCAGGCTCCCCTTTGTAGGTCTCCCAATACACATTGCCAAGATGTCTTTCAGGAAGGCAAACTTCTTTGCTTGACCATCAATATTATGTCAGACCATTGGTTTTTTCCTCAACTTTGCGCCAGTCAGGGTCATTTGTAATGACACGCAGCTGATTTCTGGCTAACCTGGTGATGGAATAGACAAAGATGAAGTCCTTAGAAGACAGCAAGTGAGGGATATGACAGAGAATGAGAATTTAAAAATATTAACTTTAGAGAATTGGATTAGGCCATAGGTCTAATTAATTCTGCCTCAAAAGCAATAATTCATTGATATTGAATAAGCCCAATTATACAGAACATTCATAAGAAAATTTTTTAAAAATTACCCTCTACAATTAATTTCACAGGTGTCATTTCCCTTTAAAAAAAAAAAAAGATTTTATTTCTTTATTCATGAGAGACACAGAGAGAGAGAGAGAGAGTGAGGCAGAGACACAGGCAGAGGGAGAAGTAAGCTCCATACAGGGAGGCCCACGTGGGACCCGATCCCGGGTCTCCAGGATTCCACCCTGGGCTGAAGGCGGTGCTAAACTGCTGAGCCACCATGGCTGCCCTACAGGTTTCATTTTCAAAAATGTTTTCCTTTCTGTATCATAAGGAGGATACCTAGTGTCGGCAAAGTTGAGGGGCACCTGGGGAGCTCAGTTGGTTAAGTGTCCAATTCTTGATTTCAGCTCGGGTCATGATCTCAGAGTTTGGGGATCCAGCCCTGCATTGGGTTCCTTGCTCAGCTGGGAGTCTGCTGGAGATTCTCTCTTTCTGTACACCCCCACCCGAAGACTTTCTCTCTCTCTCTCTCTCTCAAATAAATAAATAAATCTGTTTTTTTTTTAAATAAAAAGGCATATTGTATCCTCATAACTTTGATTCAGTGATTCAGTTATTCCAGTTCTGAGACTGTACCAAGAGAATAATACCAAATACCACAAAGCTTTAGGTATGATTATGTTAATCATAGTCATTCATAAAGGGAAAAACTGCATGGAAACTTACTGAATGTCTAACATTAAGAGACTTTAAATCAGGGGCAGCGCAGGTGGCTCAGTGGTTTGGCACCTCCTTCATCCCAGAGCCTGATCCTGGAGACGGGGAATTGAATCCCATGTCAGGCTCCCTGCATGGAGCCTGCTTCTCTCTCTGCCTCTCTCTCTCTCTCTCTCTCTCTCTCTCTGTCTTTGTGTCTGTCATGAATAAATAAAATCTTAAAAAAAAGAGACTTTAAATCATGGTCCATACATTTGCCAGAATATTATGCACCCATCAAAATTGTGGTTATGATGACCATGTAGCAACATAGATACACCTTAGCTCCTGTTTAATATATATATGTCCTATTACATGCATGATATATATGAATCATATATATTATGATATATATATACACATATATACGATCATATATATCATATGTACATACACATTCATGCATGAGACATGTTAAGTAAAGTTATCTGAATACAGATATGCAAAAAATAAAATAAGGTAAAGGGAGGAAGAAAGGGAGCAAATAAGGAGGGAAGTAGAAAAATTTTAAAAGGATTGGGATTTGGAATATTCCCAAATATTTCCTGGATTCTCTTCAGATGATGGAATTATGTTTGTGCATTTTTTCCATACCATTTGTTTTCTAAGTTTTCTGTTATTTCATTAGATTACTTTTATAATTGAAAAAATTCTGAAAAGTAATCTACTTTAAATAGCTTATGTTCAGTCCTAGTAATTAGTGCTCTTAAAAAACTTTTTAGGTGTGAATAGGCTCACGTTGGGTAAAATTGGCTTAAATCATAATTTAAATACCTTTTCGTGAGGTAGTGTGGTGCAGAGGGAAATTTCCCTGAACTAATAGTACATTGAGTCTAAGATTTCTCTTTCCTTAAGCTTTGCTTTTCACTCTGGTCCCTTTTAAACTGTGAAAGTCTAGAAATTATGTTTGTTTCTCCTAACAAAAAGTGTACTCTTGTTGGATATAACCTCAATCTATATTATTTACAACTCAGTGATAGATATAGGTCTTATTATTTAGAAACATCCACTATAGATAGATGTTAAGGAAGTGATTTATTCTGGTAGTTTTTCAGATGAATTTTGCGACTATACCCAAAAATTGAATTAGTATTTGGTTATTTGATTTGACAGCTGTAATGGAAACAAATACTTTGGAGCTAAGGGGTGTAGACATATGCAGTGAATTAAGGTCTGTGCTGAGTAACTCTTACACGCCTGTGTTATGTTATTCAGTATTGGATGTATAGGTGCTTCTCAGAAATGGAGATTTATGACTTCAAATATCACCTATGTATGGGCAGTGACAGGGGCTTTTATGTACATTATTATATTGAATTCTCATGGGAGCCTGGAAGGTGGATAGTAGCATTTCCAAATTACAGGTGAGCATATGACTCTTAAGAGCAATGTTAACTTGCTCAGGGTCACATACCCATTGAGGGGCCTGGCCTGCTCTCTATCTTCCGCCTTCCTGAGATCCCCCACTATGACTCACCACACCTCACTCTCCCTCATGAGTAGGTAGATTTACCACTGCCTCTGGGCAGAAATGCATATGGGCCAGCTCACACTGAATCCTAGCCCCAGAAAACACTGTAATGATGCGATAACAAAATCAGCCATACCAAGACTAGGCTTTCAGATGGATCCAGTTGTTCTTTTGTCACATCCCTTAGCTGATAGCACTTTCCAGGGGGGACCTTGAGGCCGGAAGCCATCAAACTGCTTACTGATGTTAGGCCATAGGACTAATTAATTCTGCCTCAAGCAGAAAAAGAAACAACAAGGCAGTTGTGTTGGTTTTTTTTTTTCCCCAGGTTTTGTCCATTTTTGCTCTCTGCCCGTTAATTTGTTCGAACATCTGGGTTAATATGTAGATTAAACCAAAGAGTTGCCATTTAAATAGGTAATACTATGATTTGAAGTTTTTTAAGGAAGTTTATGGAGACAACATCTTTAATATGGTAATGAAGATAGAAGTTGAAATCATTTAACTTCATTTACAAATCATGAATATGTATTATGCTTTAAATGAAAAGAAGGGCTAAAACAGATATAGTGTTTGTTCAATTTACTAAAGAGAAGACAATTTGTCAAGATTTTTTTTCCCCAAAACTCAAGCAATATGCAAATGTAGGAAAATCAGACCCCCATGTTAATTCCATGGCATGATGAATATTTTTATAATCCTAATTAGTACCAGTCATTTAGTCTAGCAATTTCCCCCAATCTAGCCAATTTGAAATTAAAATAGATGCCTTGATTACAAAACTCATTAGCACAGAAGCACCCTTCTCACTAACCAGTTCATTTAAAATGCACAAACTGAATGAAGTGTGGAACACTTGTGTTGTCAATTGGCATAAGTGAAGTGAGTCTTAATTGGAAGCATTGTGAAGTATTTGTATTGCTGCATGTTTCATTGCAGTATAATATATCATTCATTAAATGTAACAAAAGCAACTTTTAAATGGTTTAATTAAGCAGAGTTGGTGCACTTGGTAATTTTTATAAAGTCGAATGTCACAATTGTTTGCATTTGAAGTCCTGATGGGTATTAATGTCATGAAGACGAAGTCTGACTCTGCATTTATCACTCTGATTATGTGAAGAATGGCAGGTTTAATGTGAGATGAGAAAATTAAATTCTAGAACATTGACTTCTTACTTAAAAGTATCCACATGCATGCATATTGTCTCATGTATGTGGACGTGGAAGCTCCAGAAATGCCTGATTTCTGGCTGGGGGTGGAGAAGGACTGAAGACTAGGAGTGAAATGGAAGGAGCAAATAACAGTTGGAGGTTTTTCTTTTTGTCATTTCTTTTTTAATTTTCTTTTTTAATCAAGGGAGGAAGTAGTAGGTGGGGAGAAACTCTATCCAATATATTTTCATCTACTCAAAAGAGCAATAGAGATGTGTGGCAGTGCAGATTGATGTTCTGTCTAAGCCAAATGTTGTGGGAGTGGGAGAGGAGGGGAATACTGGCTTTAGACCAGGAAAATGCTGAAAATGGGGACTCCACAGAAGTCCTGAGCTGGAGCCAGATAGCAAGGATTTCGAGGCTGCTTTTTGTGTCGAAGTTTACAGAAGAGTTGTAATGATGGTAGTTCTGTATGCATAAGGTACAAGACAAGCACAGAAGCCACTGCTCTGCTGATATTTATTCTCTGTCTATTCCAGATGTCAGCTGTTACCTCATGTTTATGGACTATTTCAACCCCACATCAAGGAGGATGTAAAACTCAGCCATGTCATTGGTTTCCATGAGAAATCTAATTTTAACAGATACTGTTGATGTCCTGTCCATATGCATTTGGTATTTCCACTCCAGAGTGGTCCCACTGACATCTGATTGCTAGGATTTGCATTTCTTTGCTGAAAGCCTATTTTCAGACCCTCTAGAGGCTACCCCACTCCTCTGCACATTATGCAGTAGAAGTGCCAGGAAGCCAACATGTGGGAACAGTCTTGATTGAGCCAATGACCAAGAGAATTTGGTGTATATATCCTCTTGTTTCCTCACTTCTCTCTGAGCCAAGTGTTATAGACCTTTTTTTCCAGAATTTCCCATTGCAGGTAAGCTTTAGTTGCCCACAGAGTTAGCTGGCTTTATAATATACCATGTATCAGCTGCCTTCCATTGTCTGGGTAATTTCTCTATTCCCAGACCACCTCCCAATTAGACCACTTAATTCTTATGTCACTGACTGCTCTTGGGGGAAACTGTAACCAACTATACCAAACATTTTGTGATTAGATAGTGTCACTAAAGAATTGTGGTGTTCAGGATCATAGCACATAGGTTTCCACTCAGCAAATTCCCTTCAACATTTCCATGTTCCTGGTCTCTCCTTCGTCATGCCACCCTCTGGTGAGGAAAACCAGAAGCTGCATGATGCCCTCTCCCACAATGATGTCCACCTGTGGGATCCCTGGGTGGCGCAGCGGTTTGGCGCCTACCTTTGGCCCAGGGTGCGATCCTGGAGACCCGGGATCTAATCCCACGTCAGGCTCCCGGTGCATGGAGCCTGCTTCTCCCTCTGCCTATGTCTCTGCCTCTCTCTCTCTCTCTGTATGACTACATAAATAAATAATAAAAAAAAAATGATGTCCACCTGTGAATCCCCAGAACCTGTGAATTTCCCTACAGAGCAGGAGGGACTGGGCAGATGTGTTTTAGTTAAAGATCTTGAGTTGGAGAGAGTATCCTGGATTACCCAGGTGAGCCCAGTGTAATTACAAGGGTTCTTATAGAGTAGGGCAAAAAAGGAAGAGTCAAAGAAATAGGACAATGGAAACAGAAGTTGGAGTGATAGTCTTTGGAGTTGGTGCCATGAGGGCAGGGAATGCAGGTGGCCTCTAGACGTTGGAAAAGATGAGGATTCTCTCCTGGAGCCTCCAAAAGGAATTGCTGCCACGTGGATACCTTGATTTTAATCTGAGACTGATTTCAGATTTCTGACTTCCAGAAAATATTTTATAGTCTATAAATTGTATTTATATTTATAAATTAAACTTATCTTCTCTAAATTATTTTTTAAAATTAATAAATGTGGGTTATCTTCAGCCACTAGGTTTGTGGTAATTTGTTATAGCAGTGATAGGAAACCGATACCGTTCCTGACCCTTCCCGAAGCCTCAGTAGGTCTTCTGTCCCACAGCAGGCAAAATCCTCAGCTTGATTGCTCCTGCTTCTTAGATGCCCAGGCAGCCACAGACCCAGATTCAGGCCATCCAGGCTATACTTTTGACTCATCTTTACATTGATCCATGAAGTCCTGGAGTAAGAAGAGGTCCTCCTGAGAGGAATTCTGGTGGAAAAAAAAGTTCTCTGTCTTGTCACACATTGTATTATTTAGCTAGGCCTGCCCTAATGAGTATCACAGACTAGGTGAATTAAACAATATAAATATAAGGTCTCATGGTTTTGGAAGTTAGAAGTCTCAGATCAAGGATTAGTTTCTTCTGAGGTCTCTCCCATTGGCTTATGGATGGACATATTCTCCCTGCATCTTCACATAGTCTTTCTCTGTGTATCTATGTCCTAATCTCCTCTTCTAATAAGGAGACCAGTCATAGTGCATTAGGGCCAACCCTAATAACCTAATTTCAATTTAACTAACTCTTTAAATGGTCTGTCTCCAAATACAGTTACATTCTAAGGTAACGGGGTGAAGACTTCAACATATGGATTTAGAGGGGACACAGTCCACCCATAACATATTCACATGTCAAGGTTGGTGAGTGATGGAAGTCTTATTGAGCTTTGGGTCTCCACCGTCCTGTGTGAGGGCAGAGTAAGAGTCCTTTCCTGTTTTGTAGCCTCAGATGTTCTTGAGGCATATGGAGTGGAACCAACCACCAGAAAGAATTTGAAATGGAGGGGAGGTAATGAACTGAGGGTGGGACTTATCCCTAAGATGGAAATCAGAGCCACATGAGAGGTCCTGAGACTGGTCAGGAAGGTTTCAAACTGATCTTTGGCCTTGACTCTGGCTAAAGTTAGGAAATCGTAGAGGGCACAACAGAAAAGATGGCACCCAGGCCAAGAAAACCACTGGGAAGAACTTTGAGGGAACAGAGTGAAAGAAGTCTGAGATGGAAGCTTATCCTTTAGAGCTATGGCTATGTGCTTGTATAATCTAGATTTGTTTAGTTTGGTTTTATTTTGGTATTTTATTTTTATTCTTTCTTTGCACTTGAAAATGTCAGTAGATCTGAGATGTGCCAGAAGTTACAGAAAGAGATTTCTTTGACCTGAATGTGTTACAGATCTTCCTCTTCCTCCTCCTCCCTGTCCTCTTTCTTCTTTCTCTCCTCCACCTCCTTCTCCTCCTCCTCCTCCTCCTTTTTCTTCTTCTCTTTTGAGTACAATTGACACACAATGATACATTAGTTTCAGGTATACAACTTAGTGATTTGACAAGTTTATACATTATGCCATGTTCACCACGATTGTAGCTACCATCTGTCCTATTATATCACTATCCCGACACCATTGACTGTAATCCTTAGGCTGTGCATTTATTTCCATGACTTACTCATTTTATAACTGGAGACCTGGATCTCTCCCCTTCACCCATTTTACCAATACCTTTCCTCCCCTTTGGCAGCCATCAGTTTGTTCTTAAAATTAATTGTTGGCTTCCCTGTCATTTGGAGGATGAATTTAGCTTAGTACGTTGATCATCATAGTTTGGATCCTGTCTGACTTCCTACACCTCTTTCTAGGCACTCCCCTAACTCATGCAACAGGTAATGCACCCTCTTGTTTCACACCAGAATACTTTGGCACATGTGCCTCCCTCTGGGAGACCTTTTCCCCTTCTTTATCTGGCTAGTCTGAAAACTCAGTGCAAAGATGACTTTCTAGAGAAAGCTTTCCCTAGTTAAGGTTGCCTGTGGAAATGTAACTGAACTTACCTAGATTTTTGAGAAAAATCTGGAGAGAAGCTATTCATTTCAGCACATGGAAAGCTTTTTATTTTATGGTTTTACATTTTATAAGTACCTAAGGGATGGTGGGACCAATGTTTTTCTCAGTGTTTACAACATGTAATGATCTTAAATTGTCCCTGGACAAGAGATAAATAGGACTTGCATTAAGGTAATAATTATGGGGTTGAAAAGAAAGGGGACAAATTATGGTATGATTTGAAAATAGAAGCAGACTTTGTGACTACATAAAGTCACAGGGAGGAAGAGTGCCTGATGACTCTGACCATGACAAGAGACAAAGGACACCATCGATCTGATAGTCTGATTGCCTGAAAGAATATCTAAGGCTGAGGGCTGTGCCCGCAGCATGTTTCATTCCTGACAAAGGAGATGCCTGTTTCTCAAAAGCACACAGTGGTGGAGGGGAGACCCTGGTATGCATTGCCGCTGAAGTGTACCATGGAGGGGATAATGACCTTCCTTTGTGGTCACTTTTCCCGTTAGCTGCTTTTCTGACATTTTGCCCCATTGCCTCCCTCAGCTGCTCTGAGTGCCGGAGGCAGCAGCCAGCAGTAGCTGTCTAAGTTATTGAAACAAGGCTCTTTAAAATGGAGACTTTTTAATTTAAAGTGCTTGGTAGAGATACCAGAGGTTGTAATCTAGAAGCTTTGTAATAGGCAGCTGGGGAAAGAGTGAGGGAAAAAAGATATATTAACTTTCCTTTCTTCAAATATTGTTGTACTAATATTGAACTTGAGTGTTTTCATAATTAAGATGTAGGAAGGTGGCTGAGGAATCCACTCTCCTGTGTCTATCAGGCCTGGATGGGCTCTGATACCTTCTTGCCCAGAGGCTTCAACCCCAAAGGGAGCTTTCCAGATTCACTAGTAGATCATTACTTGTGATGCATTCTGTCTACCCTTAGGTTTATACAACCTCTTTCCCTTTTTTGATGCTGACATTGCCAGTTTAATTGTCAAGTCGTAAGCTGATATTATTTGTGTGATCTCCACTAATGGTATCACACCATCAGTCATTAAAAATCACAGAAATTATGCCATGGTGTTTGTCTTTTTTACTCCCAGGGAGCCTACTAACAGAGACCAGAGTCTAACAAATCCCGACAGATTCATGTTTTAAAATACTGAAAAAAAAAAAAAATCCCACAACTTTTTCTCAAGTGAAAAAATGATAAGGTAAATGGGAAAATGAAAAGTACAGAGAGCAAAAACCATTTCTTTGCTTTAAGTGTATGTCATTGAAAGTATCAACAGCCTGCTCTTTATCAGACAGATACCAGGTCAAGTATTACATTCAACAAATATTTACTGAGAATTTACTAGGTGCCAGGACTTAGGGATTCAGTAATTCAAGGTACTGATACAAGCTCTGTGGGCATGGAAAGAGACACACTGATCAAATAGGCAGTTGATGGCAGTTCTGACAAGTGCCACAAAATGAAAGTATTGATTGTTAAAATAGCATATATTGGGGAGAAACTCTGACCTAGCCTCAGAAATGTTTGATATTATTACTGTACTCAAAGAGTTAAAATATTCTTTTGAAGTTAAACATTTTTAAGTGCTCATAAATATTATTAAAGTATGGGCAGCCCGGGTGGCTCAGCGGTTTAGTGCCGCCTTTGGCCCAGAGCGTGATCTTGGAGACCCTGGATCAAGTCCTGCGTTGGGCTTCCGGCATGGAGCCTGCTTCTCCCTCTGCCTGTGTCTCTGCCTCTCTCTCTCTCTCTCTCTCTCTCTCTGTGTGTGTCTCATGAATAAATAAATAAAATCTTTAAAAATATATGTATTATTAAAGTAAAGCTAAGGCCACTATATGAGTTGCCTTCAGATTTCTTTTTTTCTTCTTTCTTTCTTTCTTTCTTTCTTTCTTTCTTTCTTTCTTTCTTTCTTTCTTTTCCTTTTCTTTTTCTTTTTCAGAAAGAAAGAGAGCAGTCATGGGGAGGGGCAGAGGGAGAGAGAGAATCTTAAGCAGGCTCCATGCCCAACACAGAGCCTGACACAGGACTCGATCTCACAACCCTGATATCATGACCTGAACCAAAAGCAGGAGTCAGATGCTCAACTGACTGACCCATCCAGGCACCCCTTGTCGCTCTCAGATTTCCATAAAAACTTTATCGAGGTATAATTGACATTCAGTAAGTGCAGAAGTTAAAGTATACACAGTGGATAAGTGTTGATATGAAGATACCCACACAGTCTCAGCTACAGTCAAGAAAATGAGCATAGCCATCACCCACCCCTGGTCTGCAGTTTCCTTGTGCTCCTTCATAGTTCCTTCCTCCCACCCTTCCTCATTACTCCACTGCCACCAGAGTCACAGTTGGGGACTTGCTCACTGTCGTATCCTATACCTATCCCATAGTTTGCCTGATTATAGGATCACTTGCATTCTGTAGAGTTTTTGTAAAAGGAATCATACAGTATATGCTCAATTGTTTGCATGGCTTTTTCTCTTATCATAATTATTTTGAGACTCATCTGTGTTGCTGTGTGTATGAGTATTTATTTGTTGATTTATTTGCTGGGTAGCATTCCATTTTATGGATAAACCAAAATTGGGTTGTTTATTCACCCATGAATGGAAATTTGGTTTGAATGCAGGTTTTGGTTATTACACATAAAGCTGCTGTTACCATTCCTGTACAAGTGTATGGCTATATACTCTTTTTTCTGTTGGACAAATACTGAGTGGTAAAATGACTGAGTCATGTGGTAGATGTAGCTTCCAATGTTTATGAAATGGCGAACTATATTCCAAAGTGTTTGTACCATTTTACACTTCCACGAATAGTACATGAGACATGCAGGTGCTCCATATCCTTATTATCCCTGATTATGGTCTGTCTTTTCCATTTTAGCCTAGATTCTAAAAAGCATGCAGTTGTATCTCACTGTGATTTTAACTTTCATTCTCTTAGTAACTTAGCTGTGGTGAGGATCTTTTCATGTGCTTGCTTATGATCTATATAATTTCCTTTGGTGAAGTCTCTGGGCAAATATTTTGCCTGCTGAAAAATTGTTTTGGCATTATTATTGAATGTTGAAAGTCATTCTATATTCTAGATAAAAGTCCCTTTTTATATATGTGGTTTGCAAATATTTTCTCCTATTCCATAGCTTGCCATTTAATTCTCTTAAATGTCTTTCAGTAAGGAGGGTTGTAATTTTGATGGAGTGTATTTTGTTAATTATTTATTTTTGGATTATGCTTTTGGGGTCATATCTAAGAAATCTTTGCCTAAGTCAAGGTCACAAGGATTTTTTTCTTCTGTTCATGGCTATGGCTAGATACATTTATAGCTTAATGTATTATATTTAGACTATGATCTATTTTGAGTTAAATTTGTGTATGGTGTTTGAGGTATGAGACAAAGTTTATTATTATTCAATATCTCCATTGAATTGGCTTTGCTTTTTTGTCAGAAATCGATTGTCCATGTACATGCAAGTCTTTTCCTGGACTCTGTTCTATTCAATTTGTCTAGTTTTCTATCTTGAAACCAACATTACATTATCTTAATTATCATAGTTTTATAAAAGTCTTGAAGTCCAGAAGTTTAAGTCTTCCAGGTTGTTCTTTATGAAAATTCTCTTCATCATTCTAAATATTTTGCATTTTCATATGAATTTGAGAATCAACTTGTCAATTTCTATCTTCCAGAAAAGTCTTCTAGAATTTTGATTGAGATTATATCAAGTCAATAGATCAATTGTACAGATCAATCAGACATTTGACAAATATTTTCTGATTCATAGCCACATCATTATATCTCTCCACTTACTTAGGTTTCCTTTAATTTAATTCAGTGATATTTTACAGTTTTTAGTTTATAGTTCTTGCACCTCTTTTGCTAGATTTATCCCTAAACATTGTAATAGATATGACTTTTTTTTAAAGATTTTATTTATTTATTCATGAGAGACACAGAGAGAGAGATAGAGGCAGAGACACAGGCAGAGGGAGAAGCAGGTTCCATGCAGGGAGCGTGACGTAGGACTCAATCCCAGGTCTCCAGGATCAGGCCCTGAGCTGAAGGTGGCACTAAACTGCTGAGCCACCAGGACTGCCCTGTGACTTATTTTTAAAATGGCACTTAAAAATTCAATATTTTAATCTTTTTTGGTACTTTATAGAACAAGTAGAAAGAAAAATCAGTAAGGATGTAGAAAAATTGAATGACACAATCAACTAACTTGACCTAATCGATTTTGATAGAACACTTCACCCCAAAAAAGCAGAATACACATTGTTCTTAAGTGCATATTGAACAATTACCAAAATCGGCCATATTCTGATCCTTTGTGACTGACTACACTGTTGGTAACTCTTCACTTGTAAAATGGAACTATTTTGACTAGTTACAGAGAAGTGTGAAAATTACCTAATGTGTGAAAAAGTATTTTGAAGCCATTAAGAGACTGTGAGAATCAAGAATTAATAGTAGCAAAAAAAAAAAAAATCCATACTATTAAAATGTGACTTTGAAATGTCAAGTAAGAACAAACTTCCGCCCTCTCATCATACTGTGTACTGTAGTTCAGTGGAGAGACATGGAAACAGTGTAGTGGAAGATGAAAAAAAAAGTAGCTTTTGGGGGATTGGTTCCTGGAAAGTGTAACTAAATTTAGCAAGTCCTTTAGTTTGGCTGGGGCACAGACTGCAGGATGGGGATTAAAGGAAGTATAGTCAGAAAGTGAGTATGTGGTCAGCGTGGATGGGAGGTGGATTTGGTATTAACCTAAGGAATTTGTGTTTTATTGTGTAGCGATGGGAAATTATTTCTTTTCTTTTTAACACAGTCCATGTGGAGGTTGGTAACTGTCTATTTAAAATAACAAAGGCTATTTGAATAAGTCACTTCTTGACCATGAACTAACCATTAAAAATCTAAAGGGAATTTCAATTTTGTCTTTCATCAATTTCATATGAACATCCAATTTGTTTCAGAATTTCAGATGCAAAAGTTTTTCTGGCTCTGTGTCTCTGGTATGAAACTTGACCTCTCCATTAATGGTCTTATCCCAATGAAGAAGTCTATTCTAGGCCAGGCGATAATCTGAGTCTAGCACCCCTTTATTATAGTCGTCAGAAACAGCTCTTTGTGGATGCTTCCAGTCCTTGAGGGAAGGAGAAGGTGCATCAGGCATTGAGGATAAGGGGGATATAGATGTGTGCTTTTTGTTTTCTGGGGACTGTCCCTTGGAGATTAGCTCTATGGCAGCTAAAATCCAGGACACAGTTTAGCATTTAATCGTTTCCTGTTCTTCAACGTTTGTTTTGTGTGTATATCTTGGCTCTGTAACAAGATCCCACTTTCCTTATGCTAGACCCTACCTTTGCATTCTGCAAACCTCTGCTGAAGACTTGAAGGGTTTAAATAATTGTATACAGTGCTTATATAACTATAATGATGAGTCAGACTCAGACCTTCCCTGAAGTGGCTTAGTCTGGTGTGAGGCAAAAAGGCACAAACTGTGAATCACCTATGCTGCCATTGGAACCTTAGGAACCAGTGACTTCCTGAAGCCACAAGCGGGGAAGGGTTTTTGAAGACTGCAAAATATTGGGGGAGGAAGGGAGTTGAGTTTTAGGGGAGGAAGGGGATTTCACTAAAGAAAGGAACCTGCTAAGTGTACTTATTAGGTGCCCAGTGCATACTTGGTGACAAGTCAGTTATGAACAAAGAGGCTCAGTTAAGAAGAATCAGTACTTTAGAGGACACCTCATAGTTAATATGCAGCTGAAAATGGGGATCCTTGGGGAATATAATACTAAGCTCTGGAAAGAGAACTGGACTTGAACTCAAAATTCCTAGATTTTTATCCTATGCTTTTCTTTTTTCCAGATGTGTGTTACCTTGAGTGAATGGCTTAGCTTCTCTGAGCCTGCTTCATTTTCTGTAGAATGAGAATAATGATGGAGAGCTCACAGGTGTGTTGTGAGAATCCTATGGAAAATGGTTTTATGGATAAGCTAAGTCCCTCCTCATTGTGATATCTCTGCTTGGCAGAAACCAGTTCTGCCTGACACCGGGCCCCACAGCAAGTAGATGACACCACTTTTCATATGATTTGGTGTCTGAACTGGCTGGGCTAACTTTGATTTTCCTCTCCTCAGGGCAGTTATTTGCTACTTTGTAAATCTCCTCTTCTTTTGCTACTTTGAATTTTAACTTCTCTAAGACTTCAGGGGGTATGTTCTCTTGGGTGAGGTTATCTGCCAAAATTCTTTGGAACTTCAGTCTCCTTAATGTCTAGGACTCAGAACTCAAAGGGCCAGAGGTCTCAGGGAAAGGAGGCCAACCGGGTAATAGTTGGCTAATAAGACCATATGTCACTGAGGACAATTTTCCAGCAGAAATCATCTGCCATTGATTAATATGGAATGTAGACGTCTGACTGGGCTGTCTTTGCTCATTAAGTCACAAGCTGGGCTTCTGACTCCATTTGCAATTCATCAGGGTCCATGTTCTCTAATTACAGAGTTGAAGACAGCAGTGCTCAGATTATCCAGCTCTTTCTCTTTATCATGGAAACATACACAGAGGAGAAAATTTATGACAACGTGAGAACTATGACATTTTTAGCGTTTCAATTGTGCCAGCATCTCTTGGTGGTGTTCCCTGAATGGCTTGTGTCTATATGTGTGTGTGTGTGTGTGTGTGTGTGTGTGTGTGTAGTTGTGTGTATGCGCGCATGCGCACTCATAGTCTGCTACAGAATGAAATGGCGAGGGGGGGTCGGGGCAAGATTACAGAGAAGTAGGGTCCCCAAGTCACCTGTCCCCATCAACTTACCTAGATAACTTTCAAACCATCCTGAAAACCTACAAATTTGACATGAGATTTAAAGAGAGAACAGCCGGAATGCTATAGAGAGAAGGGGTTTTGCTTCTAACAAGGTAGGAAGGCGGGGGAGGGGGGGATAAAATAAAAAAGAATCCAGTGGGGGAGGGGCTCCGTGAGGAGCCGGCTAAGGCGGGGTGTGGGGGGAGGGGGATGCTCTGGGACAGGAAAGTCCAGCCCCGGAGAAGCGGAAACTTTAAAATATAGGCACGGGATTCTTCCCGGAGGGAGAGGCGCTCAGCAGGGAACCCGGGCAGGAGCAGGAGGGGCAGCGAGGTCTCCAGGCTCCCGGGGTCACTAACAGGAGGGGCGCCCGGGGGAGAGCGTGCCGCACCCCGCAGGCCCATCTCGGTATCGGGCTGGAGTGCCCGGTGGGGCTTCCGGGAGAAGCCAGGGGGCCTCGGGGAGAAGCCGGGGGGCAGGCGGGGGCTCCAGGGGAGGGGGCTGCGCCTGCTGCCTGCGGAAGCTGTGGCCCCGGGAGCGTTATATCCCAGCAGCGCAGGCCCCGGAGCCCAGGGCGCGGGGGACACAGCCCAGGACCCTGCGCTCCCCCCGGGGACAGGTGGAGGCAGGGAGGGCCCAGGACAGCGAGGACACTTCTGCCCCAGGCGCCCCCGAGCTGTGCAGGTCAGTGCCCCCCCGCCCCGGAGCATCCAGGCCCCTGCGGACGGGGAGCTGCGGGAGTTACTGCGGGAGCTGACTCCAGGGCTGGGGAGCTGGCCGCCGCCAGTGTGGTTGTTCCTCCTGGTGTCACCCTGTGCCTGGGACAGAGTGGGGCCACCAGGGAACAGGGGCCTCACCGGGTAAACAGCTCCCACTGAGCCGTGCACCTGGTGGGGGGCTGGGGAGCTCCCCCAGGTGCACACACCTGAGACTCAGCACCACAGGCCTCTCCCCCAGAAGACCAGCTAGAAGGACAGGGACAGAGCAAGTGCTTGACTGAGCAGCGCTGGAAAGCTCCAGGAGAGGTCGAGGGATTTACAGTATATAGAACCAGAGGGTACCCCTACTATTTTTTTCTTCCGTTTTCCAGTACAACTCGTTTTTATATCAGACTGTAAATTTCCTATTTTTTTTTCTCTTTTCCCACCTTAACTAAAATATTTTACCACTTCTTCTTTTTTAAGTTTCTTCATTTTTGCCTTTCATATTTCTACAATTACAGGTCCTAGATATATTTTCCACTTCTAGATTCCCTTCAACATACTCAATTTTGGGAGATATACAAGGTATTCTTTTTTTTGTTTTGTGTTTTTTGTTTTCTCTGCCTCATTTTGTTCTACAATTGCGGAAGTTAATACCTTCTAAAATATGACCAGCATGGGATCCCTGGGTGGCGCAGCGGTTTGGCGCCTGCCTTTGGCCCAGGGTGCGATCCTGGAGACCCGAGATCGAATCCCACATTGGGCTCCCAGTGCATGGAGCCTGCTTCTCCCTTGGGCTATGTCTCTACCTCTATCTCTCTCTGTGTGACTATCATAAATAAATAAATAAAAATTTAAAAAAATAATAAAATAAAATATGACCAGCATGCACACAGAATGAAGTGGTATACCATGTTAGTTCATTCTGTGAGATTCCTCATTCCCATTCTCTCCCCCTCTTTTATCTCATTTATGTTTTGGTGGTCATTGTTGGGGCCCTCTACAAGTATTTCTGGTTTATATAAATTTGGGACTAAGCATCTTCTAACATATAGAGCTTAATATACTCAGAACCAAGAGGTTAAACCTCTAGGACCCCTCAGGTAGACTGCATTCTCCCTCCAAAGACTACAACTTTGTCACCACCACCATCTCTCAGTGCCCCTCTTTTTCTTCTTTTTTCTTTTTTCTTTTTTTTTTTCATCTTTACTATTGCTTCTTTCTCTTCTTTTTTTCACTCTTCTTTTTGTTTTTTTCTTCTTCTTTGGGATTCTTGGCCTTTTATTTTTTACTACTTTGTTTTAAATTTTGTTTTTCACTTTAGTGGTCCTTTTGTTTAATTTCATTCTGATCTTTGTTTTCAATTTCTGGTCTCTGACCTTGGCAGAATCATCTAGGGTGAAATTTACCTAGGTTGTGGTTGATATTCTTGATTCAGCCTGCTCATACAGCCACAGTTCATTGAGCAAAATGACTAGAAGGAAGAACTCACCACAAAAGAAAGAATCAGAAACAGTACTCTCTGCCACAGAGTTACAGAATTTGGATTACAGTTTGATGTCAGAAAGCCAACTCAGAAGCACAATTATAAAGCTACTGGTGGCTCTGGAAAAAAAAAAACATAAAGGATTCAAGAGACTTCATGACTGCAGAATTTAGATCTAATCAGGCCAAAATTAAAAGTCAATTAAATGAGATGCAATCCAAACTGGAGATCCTAACGAGGGTTAATGAGGTAGAAGAAAGAGTGAGCGACACAGAAGACAAGTTGATGGCAAGGAAGGAAGCAGAGGAAAAAAAGAGAAAAACAAAAGACCATGAGGAAAGGTTAAGGGAAATAAATGACAGCCTCAGAAGGAAAAATCTACGTTTAATTGGGGTTCCAGAGAGCGCTGAAAGGGCCAGAGGGCCAGAAAGCATATTTGAACAAATTATAGCTGAGAACTTCCCTAATTTGGGGAGGGAAACAGGCTTGCAGATCCAGGAGATATAGAGGCCCCCCTAAAATCAATAAAAACCGTTCAACACTTCGACATTTAATAGTGAAACTTGCAAATTCAAAAGATAAAGAGAAAATCCTTAAAGCAGCAAGAGACAAGAGATCCCTAACTTATATGGGGAGAAATATTAGATTAACAGCAGACCTCTCCACAGATACCTGGCAGGCCAGAAAGGGCTGGCAGGATATTTTCAAGGTCCTAAATGAGAAGAACATGCAGCCAAGAATACTTTATCCAGCAAGGCTCTCATTCAGAATAGACAGAGAGATAAAGAGCTTCCAAGATAGTCAGAAACTGAAACAATATGTGGCCACCAAACCAGCTCTGCAAGAAATATTAAGGGGGACCCTGTAAAAAGAAAGGAAACCCAAAGAAATAAGACACAAAGACAGGGACTGAATAGGTATTACAATGACACTAAATTCATATCTTTCAATGGTAACTGAACATGAATGGGCTAAATGATCCCATCAAAAGATGCAGGATTTCAGACTGGATAAAAAAGCAAGACCTATCTATTTGATGTCTACAAGAGACTAATTTTATTTTATTTTATTTTATTTTTTTTAACATTTTGTGTTTTTTTTGTTTTTTTTTTTTGTTTTTTTAAATTTTTATTTATTTATGATAGTCACAGAGAGAGAGAGAGAGGCAGAGACACAGGCAGAGGGAGAAGCGGGCTCCATGCACCGGGAGCCCGATGTGGGATTCGATCCCGGGTCTCCAGGATCGCGCCCTGGGCCAAAGACAGGCGCCAAACCGCTGCGCCACCCAGGGATCCTGAGACTAATTTTAGACCTAAACACCTCCAGCATGAAAATGAAAGGTTGGAGAACCATTTACCATTCAAATGGTCCTCAAAAGAAAGCTGGGGTAGCAATCCTCATATCAGATAAATTAAAGTTTATCCCAAAGACTGTAGTAAGAGATGAAGAGGGACACTATATTATACTTAAAAGGTCTATCCAACAAGAAGACTTAACAATCATGAATATTTATGCCCCTAAAGTGGGAGCTGCCAAGTATATCAATCAATTAATAACCAAAGTAAAGACATACTTAGTTAATAATACACTAATAGTAGGAGACTTCAACATGGCACTTTCTGCAAATGACACATCTTCTAAGCACAACATCACCAAAGAAATAAGAGCTTTAAATAATACACTGGACCAGATGGATTTCAAAGATATATACAGGACTTTGCATCCGAATGCAGCTGAATACACATTCTTCTCAAGTGCATATGGAATTTTCTCCAGAATAGACCACATATTGATTCACAAATCAGGTATCTATTGATACCAAAAGATTGGGATTGTCCCCTGAATATTTTCAGACCACAATGCTTTCAAACTAGAACTCAATCACAAGAAGAAATTTGGAAGAAACTCGAACATGTAGAGGTTAAAGAGCATCCTGCTAAAAGATGAATGGGTCAACCAGGCAATTAGAGAAGAATTAAAAAGATTCATGGAAACTAATGAAAATGAAGATACAACCGTTCAAAATCTTTGGGATACAGCAAAAGCAGTCATAAGAGGGAAATACGTCGCAATACGAGCATCCCTCAAAAAAGTGGAAAAAACTCAAATACACAAGCTAACCTCACACCTAAAGGAACTGGAGAAAGAACAGCAAATAAAAATCTACACCAACCAGAAGAGAGTTAATAAAGATTTGAGCAGAACTCAGTGAAATAGAGACCAGAAGAACTGTAGAACAGATCAACAAAACCAGGAGTTGGTTCTTTGAAAGAATTCATAAGATAGAAAAACCATTAGCCAGCCTTATTAAAAGGAAAAGAGAAAAGACTCAAATTAATATCATTACTAATGAAAAAGAAGAGATCACAACTAATACCAAGGAAATACAAATGATTTTAAAATCATATTATGAGCAGCTATACACCCATAAATTAGGCAATCTAGAAGAAATGGACACATTTCTGGAAAACCACAAACTACCAAACCTGGAACAGGAAGAAATAGAAAACCTGAACAGGCCAATAACCAGGGATGAAATTGATGCAGTCATCAAAAACCTTCCAAGACACAAAAGTCCAGGGCCAGATGGCTTCCCAGAGGAATTCTATCAAACGTTTAAAGAAGAAACAGTACCTATTCTACTAAAGCTGTTCCGAAAGATAGAAAGGGATGGAATACCTTCACACTTTCCAAACTCATTTTATGAGGCCAGCATCACCTTAATTCCAAAACCAGACAAAGACCCCACCAAAAAAGGAGAATTATAGACCAATATCCCTGCTGAACACAGACGCAAAAATTCTCAACAAGATACTAGCCAATAGGATCCAACAATACATTAAGAAGATTATTCACCATGACCAAGTGGGAATTATCCCCGGGATGCAAGGTTGGTTCAACATTTGTAAAACAATTAACATCATAGGTCATACCAATAAGAGAAAAAAACAAGAACCATATGATCCTCTCAATAGATGCAGAGAAAGCATTTGACAAAATACAGCACCTATTCCTGATCAAAACTCTTCAGAGTGTAGGGATAGAGGGAACATTTCTCAGCATCTTAAAAGCCATCTACGAAAAGCCCACAGTAAATATCATTCTCAATGAGGAAACACTGAGAGCCCTTCTCCTAAGATGAGGAACACAACAGGGATGTCCATTCTCACCACTGCTATGCAACATAGTATGAGAAGTCCTAGCCTCAATAATCAGAAAACAAAAAGAAATAAAAGGCTTTAAATTGGAAAAGAAGGAGTCAAACTCTCCCTCTTCGCAGATGACATGATACTGTACATAGAAATCACTCATACAGTGATTCAGCAGTGTAGCAGGATACAAAATCAATGCCCAGAAATCCGTGGCATTTGTATACCCTAACAATGAGACTGAAGAAAGAGAAATTAAGGAGTCAATCCCATTTACAATTGCACCCCAAAGCATAAGATACCAAGGAATAAACCTAACCAAAGAGGTATGGGATATTTACCCTAAAAACTACAGAACACTTCTGAAAGAAATTGAGGGCACAAAAATATGGAAAAATATTCCATGCTCTTGGATTAGAACAATTAATATTGTGAAAATGTCAATGCTACCCAGGGCAATTTACACATTCAATGCAATCCCTATCAAAATACCATGGACTTTCTTCACAGAATTGGAACAAATCATCTTAAGATTTGTGTGGAATCAGAAAAGACCCCGAGTAGCCAGGGGAGTATTGAAAAAGAAAACCAGAGTTGGGGGCATCACAATGCCAGATTTCAAGTTGTACAACAAAGCTGTGATCATCAAGACAGTGTGGTACTGGCCCCAAAACAGACACATAGATCAATGGAACAGAATAGAGAATCCAGAAGTGGGCCCTCAACTCTATGGTCAGCTAATATTCGACAAAGCAGGAAAGACTATCCCCTGGAAAAAGGACAGTCTCTTCAATAAATGGTGCTGGGAAAATTGGACAGCCACATGCAGAAGAATGAAACTAGACCATTCTCTTACACCATATACAAAGATAAACTCAAAATGGATGAAAGATCTAAATGTGAGATAAGAATCCATCAAAATCCTAGAGGAGAACACAGGCAACACCCTTTTTGAACTTGGCTACAGCAATTTCTTGCAAGATACATCTATGAAGGCAAGGGAAACAAAAGCAAAAATGAATTAATTATTGGGACTTACTCAAGATCAAAAGCTTCTGCACAGCAAAGGAAACAGTCAAAAAAACTAACAGACAACCTACAGAATGGGAGAAGATATTTGCAAATGATATATCAGATAAAGGCCTAGTATCCTAGATCTATAAAGAACTTATTAAACTCAACACCAAAGAAACAAACAATCCAATCCTGAAATGGGCAAAAGACATGAACAGAAATTTCACAGAGGAAGACATAGACATGGCCAACAAGCACATGAGAAAATGCTCCACATCACTTGCCATCAGGGAAATACAAATCAAAACCACAATGAGATACCACCTCACACCAGTGAGAATGGGGAAAATTAACAAGACAGGAAACAACAAACATTGGGGAGGTTGTGGAGAAAGGGGAACCCTCTTGCACTGTTGGTGGGAATGTGAACTGGTACAGCTGCTCTGGCAAATTGTGTGGAGGTTCCTCAAAGAGTTAAAAATAGAGCTACCCTACGACCCAGCAATTGCACTGCTGGGGATTTACCCCCAAAATACAGATGCAGTGAAACGGCAGGACACCTGCACCCTGATGTTTCTAGCAGCAATGTCCTCAATAGCCAAACTACAGAAGGAGCTTTGGTGTCCATGTAAAGGATGACTGGATAAAGAAGATGTGGTCTATGTATACAATGGAATATTACTCAGCTATCAGAAAGGACAAATACCCACCATTTGCTTCGACGTGAATGGAACTGGAGGTTATTATGCTGAATGAAATAAGTCAATTGGAGAAGGGCAAACATTATATGTTTCATTCATTTGGAGAATATAAAAAATAGTGAAAGGGAATAAAGGGAAAAGGAGAGAAGATGAGTGGGAAATATCAGAGAGTGTGATGGAACATGAGAGACTCCCAATTCTGGGAAATGAACCAGGGGTAGTGGAAGGGGAGGTGGGTGGGGGGTTGTGGTGACTGGATGACGGGCACTGAGGGGGGCATTTGATGGGATGAGCACTGGGTATTATACTATATATTGGCAAATCGAACTCCAATTAAAAAATATACAAAAAAAAGAAATGGGGAGAGAGTAAAAGCCATGTTTATCATTTATTTTATTAAACTATTTTGTTTTTATGAATACTTCTTGGTATGGAGTTCATTGTATATAATCTCAGTGGCAAATATTTTTATAATTGTTTTTGCTTCTTTTAACCTCTTTGCTTTTTGTTGTCTTAATTAATTCCTATAGAATTTTGAGCTGGACCAGTCTTTAGTCCAGCTCCCCAATCTTCGCTATTTTAGCTCGACCACCAGCCACTCAGCTTCTGTTTATATGCTTCTAGTTTCAGGGAGATCAGTTCCTCAAAGGAGCCAGCTCTGGTGTTGGAGAGTTCTGATGACTAGCTCAGACCTTACATGTAAAATTAAAATTTTCTCAGCGTGACCAGGTGGCACAGTTGATTGAGAGTCTGACTCTTAGTTTCAGCTAATCTCGGGGTCATAGGATCAAACCCCAAGTCATAATCTCGGGGTCGTAGGATCAAACCCCAAGTCCGGCTCCATGCTCAGTGCAGTCTTTGCTTGGGTTTCTCTCTGCTTCTTCCTCTGCCACTCTCCCATTGCATTCTCTCACTCTCTATAAAATAAATAAATCTTTTAAAAATTAAATTTTTTTCTTTTTTAGTTTTCCACTGGAAATAGCTTCTTTTTATGTTCTGTTCAAACACTCTTCTTTTGAAACCCACAAGTCCCCCCATCTCCTTAAGAAAGCCCTTCAAGTAGGTGACATAGCCTACTTGTTGTCTTACTCCTTTCCTTTCCAGAGCTGTTGTTTCTTGTTCCACTTGGTAACGTCTGAAAATGCTGAACTGTGGCCCTGTTTGTGTAAGGTTGGATGGTTCATGCTCCAGTGGTCCAGCTGTTGATCTTTAAAGCACACACACAAAGTTTGGAAGAATACCTTTAGCGCCTAAACTTTGGCTTTAGGTCACGGATACAGCCCACTAAAGTCCACTGGTGGAGCTGGGTATTCCTAAGTGGTTCCCAGCTCCTTCCCCCTCTGCTCCTTCTCTCATCCTTTTTTAAAATTTTTAACCACATGGCCACACTCCTGTGGTGGGCAGAAGAGTTTCCTTTCCCTTGGACCAACTACCCATCTCTTGGACCAACTACCTGTCTCTTATTGCTTCTGATTATTTTAATTGTTTTTTTTTTTTTTTTTTTTTTTTTTTTTACAATAGTGAATGTATAAATATGGTGGTAGCATAAAGTGCAGTCTTCCTAAAATTCAGTTCTGGTCATGCGCTCCCCTTTTGAGTGAATGAGTGAATGAATCAATCAATGAAATATAACAAAAACAAAAATAAATGTCTAAAACCAATGAAGAGACAAGGAAAGGATCTTAGAATCAGTATTTATGGTATAGAAGAAAAGAGAATGGAAAATAGGAACTACTGAACACCTGACATATACTAAGCATCATGCTAAGGTGCTAAGTGTTTTTACTTAGGCTAGTTTTACTATGCTAGCCTCCTTCTTTTTTTTTTAAATTTAAAAAAAATTTTTTTTTTTATTTATGATAGTCACACACAGAGAGAGAGAGAGATGCAGAGACACAGGCAGAAGGAGAAGCAGGCTCCATGCACCGGGAGCCCGACGTGGGACTCGATCCCGGGTCTCCAGGATCGCGCCCTGGGCCAAAGGCAGGCGCCAAACCGCTGCGCCACCCAGGGATCCCTGCTAGCCTCCTGCTGATTCATTCATTAATTCTATTAACTTCAAACCTTATATTGGTTTATGTGTGGGTGTGACTATATGTGTCTTTTAAGAGTCGGTTCATCTTGCCTAGTCTGCTTTGTTACAAGATGCCCTGGATTATAAAATATCCTCCATAGGTGGTTTTCTTTTGTTTCTGCTTGAGCTCTAGGAGTATCAGTGGACATAAACAAATTTAAATATATATTTGTTTGTGGTAGATTTCTGCATCATGCAGGTCATGTGCATTCAAACTTCATATTCAGAGCTGTAGCTAGCCTTGGGTTTTGTTTTCTCTCAAGTGACTCTTCCCACCTCACCCAGCCTAATTTAAGGCTCTGATCAGAAGTCAGTTTGTTTCTGCTTCCCTGGAGAGTGGCCGACATATTTCAAGGCTCCATGTCATGTAGCTGATAACACTTCAAACTTTATATAGGCATTGTTTCCAGCTCTTTGCCTTGTAGGGCATAAAGACAAGAATCTTTTCCTTGTGCAGATATTAGAACCCTTCCCTTGGTTCTCAGAGCCTATATTTGTTTCACAAAATACCATGGATCATGACTGAATAAAGTTCTGTTTATCACTTTGGTTTTGGGTTCTCAGTTTGATTTTGACATACAGGAATTTACTTTCAAACTCAGGAATTATTTGAGATTTTGAATTTTTCTTTATTTACTGTGTCAAAATGTTTGTTAAGAGGTGGGGTCCAATTCATTGTGGCTTCTCTGTCTCGTGTATAATCTTCAAGCTTTAACCCTAGGAGTAGGTATCACCACTTTGATTTCATCGATGGTACTTGAGATTTAGGATGGTTAGGTAAGTTCTCAGAGGTTATATAGCCAATAAGTATTAAAATAGAGATGTATAGCAGCCAGCAAAGGAGACAAAGGAAGAATGTTGGTAGAAGCAGGAAGAAAACTAGGAAAGAGCAGTGCCGTGGACTTTAGGGAAGGAGAATGGTTCAAGGTTTGGAGAAGAATCAAATGTTATTAGAGGGGTAAGGAATAAAAAAATCATTGGGGTTAGCAATTTTCTGTAGAGAACAGATTGTGTTTAAGGGACTCTTTGAAGTAGACCTGCAGGGCAGAACTGTAGTTCTGTCCTCTACCTTCAGCACCACTTGCAAATAGGCATTTAAGTGCTTTTTGATGATGATGGTGATTATCCAACATTTTCCTTGAAATTGCTCTTCCCATTTGAAAAATGTATGCAAAAACGTGGGATCAGGTCCAGCTTTCTGCTCACCCTTTGAATACATGTTTTCTTTGGGAAGTTGCCTATAGAACCCCCTCAGGGGAGAATCACTGAGAGGAAGGATTAGTTAGGACAGGCCAATTAGAAAAGGTGGATGCAGTCATTATAGCCTTGTAGGGAGAGGCGGAACATTCTTTCAGGAACACAAACAACACACTGGGCATTGCATGAAGCTCTTCATACTCAGTGTCTCAACCCTTTGGAAAAGGATACTCACTATTAGTCCCATTTTAAAGATGAGGCAGCTTAGGTTTTAGAACATTGATGTGGTCCAAAGTAAAAAGCCAGAAATGACAGAGTTGGGATTCAAACAGTAGCTGGTCAGATTCCATGGTGAGGCATCTTAATGCTTTAGGTACCAGAGCAGGAACTGTTTCAAGTGGTTCTTGAAATTTCCATGGACACATGGGGGCCTGTGGCTGCCAGAATCAAATTTAGAGATCAGCGAGTTCCAAGTTGTCTTCTAGACACTACGATGTGTGCCCAGGTAGGACTTAGGTCACAAGTGATTCAGGACCTTTATGGCCTCCGACTTTGGCTCACTGGTCTATTCTTAAGAGAAGCCAGAAGCCAGAAGGCTATAGGCTGTGGAGGGGAGTCTGCATCATGATAGAGGAGGAGATATCAGGAGATCCAGCTACTTCATATGGAGCCATTTCTCAACTGAGCTGAGATGAGAGTTTCATTCATCTATTTATCCATTCATCTTTCAGGCATTTATGAATTCATCTGAGGTGAATAACCCTTTATTGAGGACAGACTTGTGAAGGCAATAAAATCATAAATATGGGAATGAGGGTTTCTATACTGCAGGGTGAGACAAGAGTGTCTACCATATGTCAGGCACTGAGCTAGAGTATAAGGACAGCAAACTGAATAAGGTAGTGAAGGGGCAAGCTGTCTGATAACAGTAATTGCTAGCCACATGTGGCTATATTTAAATAAGATAAAATTGGTTACAAAGAAAACAATGCCATTTTTTAAAGATTTATTTATCTATTTTAAAGCGAGAGTGCACCCATGAGTGGAGGGAGAGGCAGAGGGAGAGAATCTCAAGAAGACTCCCTGCTGAGCATGGAGCTGGACATGGGGCTCGATCTCATTACCCTGAGATCATGGCCTGAGCTGAAATCAAGAGTCAGATGCTCAACTGACTGAGCTACCCAGGCACCCAGAACAATTCCATTCTTTGTTACACTAGCCACATTTCAGGTGCTTGGTAGCCACATGTGGTTGATATCTACTCTATTGGTTAGAATAGTTATAGACCATTTCTATCATTATAGAAAGTTCTATTGGACAGCATCAGTGAGAACAGGCCTTGGTTCTGGAATTAGAAAGCCTGGGTTGGAACCTGGCTCTGTCCCTTCGCAGCTGTGTATTTGTGTGAGTTCCTGAACAGGCTTAAAAATTATATGCCTGCCTTTCTTCCCTTATCTGCAAAATAGGGAACATAGTACAACAACAAACTAGGGAATATCTTATAGAGCACTCACTATGTTCTAGGCATCATTATAAATGCATTATGTATATTAATTAATGTAATCTTTACAACCACCCCCATGAGATAAATGCTATTGTTATCTTCATTTCATAGCTGTGGAGACAGCAGAAAACTCATGCAGCTCATTAATAGTAGAGCTGGATAGGAACCCAGACAGTCAGGATCCAGAATCAATGCCCTCAATCTTTATCACAATTCCTTAATAATGGCATCAATCTCACAGTGATGTTGGGAGAATTAAATCATTTATTACATTAAGATCTTAGTATCTTCCTGGCATAGAGAGAAAGCTCAGGAAATGTTAGCCGTTATTATTCTGGCCTCCAAGGAAGTTAGAGAAATTGTTATTTTCTTCAAGAATCCAGGACAAGCGGATCCCTTGTTCTCCTTGTTAGTAGATAATAGCAAAATGTGGCAGAAAAAGGACTGTCGTGGGAGACAGGCCCAGACCCTTTGCTCTTTCCTGCCCCCTCCCTTTTCTGCTTTAGTTTTCTCATCTACAAAATGGGAGGGTTGAGCCAGAATGCCCCTGGACTCTGCTTCCTTTTTCAAATTCTTCGATTGCATGATAAATGGGGCCTAATTTGCATGGCACAATTGCAGGTCGTGTATAAATATTAGCTTATGCAACTGGTTAATCACTTAATGTCAGATAAATGTGCAGAGCAAGGTGTTTAGTGTGTTTACATACACTGTACAAACCACTTTGTCATTAATTATGCTTATCCAGCATCCTAGTATGAGTGCGTGGAGGCAGGGAGCTTAGCCTGGGTGCCTGGCCCCCTACCTTGCCATTCTGACCATGTTCTGATTCATGTCCTGGGCTCCCTTCTGCGTACGGGAGCTGGGGTTTTGAAAATGTTTTTGCAAACTGTGCAGCCCTCAGAATGGGAAGCACAGGCAGTGTTATGTCTGTGTTCAGACAGGCTGAGCTCTTCGTGGGCACTTCATTTCTCTTTTATCAGGGAAAAGATGGGAATTACCACCAGTTCACACGTGGCTGTCAGGCCTACCCCTCGCCATCCCCCCAGCACCTTCCTTAAGTTTTACCACTGGAGATCCAGGACAATTTCAGGGCAGTTATGGGAAATTTCTCAGGTGTGATAAAGATTCTCTGGGTTTTTGTTCCATTGATTTTTATGGCACTGTGGATGACTGTAAAATCTAAGCAGGCACAATGCTGCGGGCTGCCTAATGGCCTGGACTGTGCAGGACCCTGGGAGAGGTCAGGGCCACAGCAGGATGGCATCAAAAAGGGATGCACTTTGACCTTGTATCCAGAGAAGAAGGTTAGCCTTCTTGTGAGAATTTTGGTGAGAACTGAGTGAAGGGACTCTTTTTCAGAGGAATGGTCAGGATTAAGGGAACCAATGCAGCATGGGCAGGCACCTGGACTAGCAGTGCTAGAGGGCAGCAGTAGGCAGCTGTGAGGTCCTGGTGCCTGAAGGACTCAGTGCAGATTTCCCAGAGTGAGCCCAGTGGCTGAGTGGAGGGCGGGGGGGCATGCAACAGCTGAAACTGTAGAGGGGGAGCACATGGCAGAAATATGGGGCACCTGCAGGCAGGAAGGGAGTGGAGAGGTGGAAAGGCAGGTGGTGACCTCTCTTCTCACCTGCTGAGCTCCTGCCTGTGCCTGAACCTCCCTGGGAGGCCTGAACCTACCTGGGAGGCAAGGAAGCCAGGTGGACTGATGCAATGCATGTGGATGACTCCTGCAGGGGGTGGAAGACAGGCCAGAGAAGGGCTGAGAGTGGCTGTGAAGTGAGAAAACATGGAGAATAATTGACATAAACAGATGTGGACAGCCGTGTGGTGTGAGTGTGAAGTAATGGAGTCAGTGGGGAGAGAATGGGGAAAGGTAGGGGGTTGTCTGGGAATGTGAGGCTCCAGCTTATCAAGTCTTATCGACTCCTTCGTGCACTGTATGTAATCAGCTGCCCTTAAGCAGTCCAGCACCCACTATTTACTGAGCTATTAACAGCGAGGATAGAAAGGGTATCTCTTTAACTTAGACCTGGCTTTTCTTTTGACCGCTCACTCAACTTTCTCAGCTTCATTTTTCATATGTGTAAAGTGGGACGAATTGTACAGACATTGCAGTATGGCTCTTCAGTTGCAATTAGGGAATGAACACAGGTCATGCAGCCCAGGGCCAGGTGCACCCTGGGTGAATGGAAATACATGAGACCCTTGCATGCAGGTAGCAACTGCTTGTTATAGGCAGGTATTCAGTGCCTGTGTGTGTGTGAACAAACATGCAGTGATACGAATTGCCATGTGTCACATAGTATGTGCATGGATTCATACCCAAAGTGTTAAGGATGCAAAGACCTATGTGATACGACAAGGTGGGTGGGTAGTTTCTTCTGAAGATTGGGGAAGTCCTCTCTGAAAAATTGGTACAAAGGCTGAGATTTGGAAGATGAATAGAAGCCATCCAATCCAGCAAAGCCAATGAAATGTGTTCAGGAGGAGGAAGAGAAGGGGAAAGAGGAAGAAAGGGAGGAGAGGGAGAAGGAGAAGGTGGGGCAGAGGGAGAAGAGGAGGGGAATTCTGTGAAAGACAGAATACTGTTCTCCTTTGTAGCTCCCACTCACTGGGTGCTCCTTCTCAGGATACTCGGCCTGAGAAGCCCCATCTTTCTGATGTCTCCGAGTATTGAAGAGCCCATAGGCCCTGTTCTTGGACCCTTTCCATCTCTGTCCTTGCTCATTCATTCCTGTTGTTATCATTATCTCATCCAGGCTTGTGGTTTTAAGTGCCATTTAGTTGCCCTAATGATTATCCCACATCTCTCCTCTGTACCCCCACTTGTTCATCTCCAAATGCCTACTTGACCTCTCAATGTGGATTTCTCCTAAATAGGCCAAATATTCCATTCAAAAATCAAGTACCTGATTTCTGTTCATTCTCCTTTTCAAATTTACTCCTCTCACAGATTCATTCTTCTGGTTTTTCAGGAAAAATACTTTGGAGTCTTGGCTCATCTCTCTGTTTCACACTCTACTGCCAGTCCCTAAGCAAATCATTTTGACTCTATTTTTAAAACACATCTGGAATTCCACCATTCCTCATTCCCTCCCCTATTGCTCTGTTGGGTCCTGCCATCATCACCCTGCCCTCTCATAGGTTGGGGTTACAACCTCTTCCTCCCCTGTCCACCTACTGTCAATTCTCCATAAAGCAACCCAAATTATTTACTTAAATGTGAGGATTATGTCATCATTTTCAAAACTTCTAGTAGATCCCATCTTGCTCAGAGTAAAACCTTTAGTCTTTTTCATGGCTCATGAGATCATCTGTCATTTCCTTGGCGTGCTTGCCGCAGTGCTTGGACCCCATCTCCCACTGCCATCCTGTGTACTCACTGTGCACCCAGCTGCTCTGGCTGCAGTCACTAAACACTATCCTGTCCCAGTCCTCTTCTCTAGCATGCTCATTGGGATGCACGTTACTCAATTGCCTTGGGCTCTCGCTACCTTCAAGTTTCTGCTCAAGCACCATCTTCTTAGCAATGCCTTACCAAACCACTCTCTGTAAAGTTCAAGTTCTTTCTGATCCATTACTGGTACCATTTATCCTGCTTTGTTTTTCTTCATAATGAGTTGTTACCATTCAGCATGTTAATTCTTGGGTGGCATGTCTGTCTCTCCCACTAAAATTAAAGTTCTGGAAAGGCAAGGACTTGGGCTCTTCAGTTCATTCTGTGTGTGCGTATATATGTGGGATGGGACTCCAGTACTTCAAACAAGGTTTGGCACTGGACAGGTGTCTTAGACTCCCCTGTTGACCAACTGCATGAGTGAACCTGAGAAAGTTCTATATAAGATCTTCACTCTAGTAAGGAGCCATCCTTGGCAGCTTCTTCCCAAGAAAGGAAGGGAAATAGGGTGCCTGGGTGGCTCAGTCAGTTAAGCCTCTGACTTAGGGTAAAGTCATGATCTCAAGCTCCTGGGATTGGGCCCCACTTTGGGCTCCCTGCTCAGTGGTGAGTCTGCTTCTTCCTCTCCTTCTGCCCCTTCCCCTCACTTGTGTTTCTCTCTCTCTCTCTCTCTCTCTCTCTCTGTCAAGTAAATAAATATAATCTTAAACAAAAAAAAAAAAAAAAAAGAAAGCAAGGAAGGGCAGTCACTTCAACCTGGAACAGAGGGCTCCAATTTATCCTGAAGTACTAACTAGAGGTTGGGTTTTTAAACCAGTTGGTCAGTTAATAATTATTAGTATTCAACTTTCTGTGCAGCCCTTTGTTGGGTGCTAAGAGAGATACCATAAAATATGTAACATAATTTCTGTTCTCAAGGATCTTTGTTTTCTAATTGAGGTGAAATACACATAAACATATATACGCACACACAAATAGCAATAATGAAAAATACCAAGTGATGCCAGTAAATATTAATAGCTATGTTCCAGGCACTGTATCAAAATCTTACTTTTGGAATATCATTTAATTTTTATGATGTTATGAGAAAAGTACCAGTATTATTCCTACCTCTGCCACTGCAGCCCCCCAGGAAAGAAACAAACAAATGGTGAGGGCATGGATGTCTAGAAGGCCTGAATATCTTTTCCAAGGTGAATGTTGGAGTAGAATTTATGAGGAGGGTGCAGTGAGTGATGCAGCAGAAACTGGATTCAAGACCACCTGCCTGTCTGTGGCATAGTGGTAAAAAAAAAAAGTTTTCTGGACCAAAAAAAAAAATATATAGCATAAGATCAGTTCCTAACAAGAGCAATTGTTGGGATGATTTTTTATTGGTTGTCTATTTATAGGAGTGGCACCAGACAGGTGCTTTGTGCAGGCCATAAAATGATGAGCAACCCCAGGCAATGACCTTGTCCAAAGAGCTCAGAAGGTAAAAGGACATAAATTTGAAATCAAGATAGCAGCTAGAAATCTAGAAGTATAGAGATCTCCTTCCAGGGAAGAAGTCCCTTTGGGCTGAGATGATTGGCTGTGTCACAGAGAAGAAAGGATTTTAGAAAAAAAAAAAAAGGATTTTAGGCTGGCCTACAAAATAGAAAAAAGTAAGTGTGTAGCTATCTATCTTAGCTTAGCTATCTTAGCTAGCTAAGGGATGGGAAAGAAAGAACAGAGAAGTCATTGGCCATGCATGATTCTGGTTGCATAGTATGATTTCTGTTTAGCAAATTCTCTCTAAGCTCAAGTATCTGGAAAGCCTTTGTGATCTCTACCAGGCTGTCCTCAGTCCTTCCAAATGCTGCACAGACACATGTTCATCTTAGCATCTACCACTTCATATTATAACCACTACTTTTTGCTCTGTGAGCAACAGTGGAGAAGACACCTTGTTTTTTCTTGTTCCCTAGTGCCAAAAACATAGTAAATACTCAATAACCAGCTCTTGAATAAAGGCCCCTGTTTCACTAATGTCTGTTAGAAATTCTCCATGAAGGAATCTTCTTCCTGTCAACAGCCTCGATCAAGAAAATATTTTCAAACCTGGCTGAATATGAAGGCTGTCACACCATCCTGGATGTATCCAGCTCTCTGATGTGGCTTTAAGATATGATTTATGCTTGATCCATGGTTTTTGTTGCATCTGTGTTATCAGAAGAGGTGGTGGCAAGATACTTCCCAGGGTATTTTTAGAGGATGCTGCCCATCCTACCGAATGTTCCTGAAAGAACAACTTTGAGTGGTTTTGAGAAGGTAGCATTGAATCAAGTTTTGATTGCACATTTTTTCTTCTTCCCCTTTTCCCTTTAACTCTAAGGAGGACTATAAACAAAGACATGAATTATTCATATTCTCATATCTAGTATGTATTTATTGAGCACCTTCTATAGTCCAGCTACTGTGTTAAGTTCTTCCATGTTCTTTGTGTCTCATGATAACCTGGTAGGCTTGGTTCTCTTTTTTCTCATTGGGATACTGAAAAATAAAATACATGACATGGAGAAGTAAGTAATTGACCACTATATCAAGAGCTAGGCCAGAGCCTAAATGAGAAAGTAATTCTATGAGGCGAATCTGAAAAAGGCAGCAGAGTTTTAATTGTGGAAGGACAAATTCAAGAAGGGGATAAACATACTATAAATGTGTGTTTAGTATTTCTGTGCTTCTAGCAGTAAACTGGAAATGCCAAGGCCCATCCAAAGAGGTCACATTGAAGGTCTGTGTCCTCAAGAGGTTTACAATTCAGGTGGAGAGACAAAGTTTGCAGGGCATGACATTTTAACCAGAAAGAAGAACAAAAGGATGTATCTTATTCCTTCTGAAACAGCAGTGAGATGACATATCCACTTGGAAATGTATAGACGAAAGTTGGCAAGACCTGACAGAGATCATGGAGAAATGAAAAGAGTGATCTATTGGAGTGACTGATTATTGAGTGATTTTTTAACTCTGATATTTTTATGATGACATTTTTTTCTCCATATTTTTGAGAGAAAAACCATAAATGATATCAAAGGAAAGGTGAGCTTTTCTTCATGATATAACAGGGCCCTGACTGGGAAGAAAATTAACCAGCCTTCCTGGTGATCAGGAAATGAAACCCCTTTCCTCTGGTTTTCCTTTCCTTAGTTTATGGAAGCATATATAAAAGACTCTTAGAATTTAAGAATTGAAGGGATGTTGAAATATTAGCTCTGTTCACACACAGGGACACGGAAATCCAGAGATTGGTCTCTGAATCGGTCATAACTCATGGCAGAAGCAGAACAGACTTGCGTGTCAGCTCTGTGTTGCTGGAAAGAGCACCAGACTCAGAGTCAAAGGCATGGATCTAGCACATCTCTGTGGTTTTCTGTGCAACTGGGTACCTCATTTATCCTTTGGGTCTCAGGCTCTCAGTTTCTAAGTCACTATGGAAGATTATGTCACTGACTTCCCAAGCTCCTTAAGAAGAGCCCAAGAAGAAGCATAAAGATGTTTTGTAAACCATAAAGTATCATATGAATGGTCAGGATTGTTAATTCCACTTCACTATACCACTATTTGAAGATTGTAGAAAATGTCTAGCGTCCATGGTTCCTCTGTCTGGAGTTCAGTGTTTCTGGAGATGAAGGATGTAATCTGGGATAGACAACAAGACAGAACCAAGCAAGACATTTGGAAAAAGAAATTGGTTTTTCAGACCAGACCTATTCAAATTGATAGAGGGCATCTCATCATACTTGGCCATTAACCAAAATCATCTTGAAGATTATCTACTTCTTAGAAGCTCAAAAGATCAGGTAACTACCACTTTAAGTTCCACTCCAGCTAATATGTGAGTTTCCACTGCATTGCCCCAGCTACTCTTGCATTCAATAAACATGAGGGATTGCACTGTAATAGCAACCAATGCACCCAGACACACACTTTAATTAAAGGAATACATCACACAATAAAGTGCATTTAAATGAAAAATCTTTCTGTTGGAAGTACACTTTCTATTTTTTTTCTTTCTGTGGTACTTTTCTGATGTTTAAACACTTCTGAGAGAACTGGAAGGGCAGGCAAGGGTCAAAGTGAGATTCTCCACAGAGATGTTGGGGGTTTAGGCTGCCATAGACCAAATAGTGTTAGGTCAACCTTATGTAGTGACAAATGGTGCAAGCAATGTCCATTATGGACACACAGTTAATGAGATGGATGAATGAGTGGAACTACTGCATGCATGGGATCCTGTTAGAGGATTTCTTAGTTTCAGGAGGATGAGTCATGGCTGGAGAAAGGGGGAGGGTGAGCAGGAAAAAAAATACTACAGAGTTGAGATTGCATGCTGTAGATGTCTGGCCTGATAACTGTATAAAGTGTGAATGCTTTTGTTCCTTGGGTGGGAGACTGAGTGAAAGAGCTATCTGCTTCTGCCTGTGCTGGAAGGAGGCAGCCTTTTTTTCCTTATCAACTTTATTTAAAATAATTTATGTATAATAAACCACATTTATTTAAATTATATAGTTCAATGAGTTTTGACAGTTGTAAGATCTTACAAAACCACAAAAGATAGACAACATATCCATTGCCTCCCCCAAAGATTTCTCATGCCCCTTTGTAGATCATCCTTCCATCTACGTCTGGCCCCAGGCCAACACTATTCTGCTTTTGGCCACTATTGATTAGCACTTTATACAAATGGAGTCATACAGTATGTACTTTGTGTGTGTGTCTGGCTTCTTTCACTAAGCACAAGGATTCTCACATTACTCTTTGTGGTTGTGCATATCTGTAGTTCATTCCTTTCTATTGATTATGGTGTTTTAAGGTTAACACAATTCTTACCTTTATTATTTGGCTGTAATTGATAGCTCTGTACCTGGGAAATTCTCTATGCATATCTGAACTGAGGTCCTTTGCCACCACACTTTAGGAGTAGGGGGACTGCTCTAGTGACCAACAATAGTGAACATCATTTTCTAGTCTGGGTTGCACAGTGAAAGACTGAGGCCATCATCCCTTTCTTCTCTCCTTCCCTTCCATTTTCCGTTTTCTATCAATATTTATTGCATACTGACTATGTCCTAAGCATTGCTCAAGGCACCTGAATATACCAGGAAACAAATCAAACAAAAACATAGACAGCTAGAATCTTACCCATTATGAAGCTTGCCATATTTATGAAATTAAAAATAAAATCATAACATTTATCATTATAATTGCCTTTATATAGGTGGCCAACTTTTGGTATAGTTGGTATAACAATATTATATACTGTTGGTCATAAGTGCTATAAGGAAAATAACACAAAGAAGCGAATAGGGAGAGCCATGATGGGAGAGTAGCAGTTTAGGGTGGCCAGGGAAGAACTCATCTAGGCTGCCATCGGAGGAAACAAAAGATCCAGAGCAGGGGTTCCACCCACTGCTGTGGGTCTGCAGCATAATATGAATTTTCAGAGCATGATTTCTTGAAGGTGGACAGGCTTTTTAAAAGCACATAAGGGATGAAACCTTTTGCATCCCTATAGTTATGTGTTCTTCTTATTTCATTTAAGTTCTTTGCGGTGTTTGGTTCTGGTGGCTAAAGTTAGAAAACTGTATGGAGAGAGGCATCTGGGTGGCTCAGTAGGTTAAGTATCTAAGCTCTTGATTTCAGCTCAGGTCATGATCCTCAGGGTCATGAGAATGAGCCCTGCATTGGGCTTCATGCTCAGTGGGGAGTCTGCTTGTCCCTCTCCCTCTGCTCCTCTCTTTGCTTGTGCTCTCTCCCATTCTTTCTCCTTTTCTCTTTAATTAATTAATTAATTAATTAATTAATAACTTAAAAAAAGGATATGCAGAAACTGGAGCAAGCTGAGAAAACATACATGTTCAAAATGAGAGCCATCCTTGGGAGGCAATCAGAATGGACTTTTGAACATTGGATGGTTTAGTGAGAGCTTGCTTGTATTTTCTGAGAAATGTCCTTGCAACCTAAAGTTAAGTATTCAATGACTGACAGTAGTGAAGGCTGTAATAAGGAAGTGTTGAAATTAAGTAGAGGTGAGGCTGGGTAAACAGACATGATAAATTCCTAAGTCTAGCTGGAAAGGAGGTAAGGAGGCCCATTCTCATTAAGATAGTAACCTGAAAACTTCTAGCCATCCCCCCTAATAGCCCTAAAAGACATTTCAGTCTTCATTTACACCTGTCCCTTCTGGTCTTAGAGCATTTTAGTACCAGCAGTTCCATCCTTCTTTTCCTTCCTTCACACACACAGATCTACAAGATTGACTTTCAAGGTCCACCAGTCAAGTGTAATTACATTAACTGGTGGGGATTTTATTCTTCTAATAGTAAGAGACTGGATTAGATACCTAGTAGACATTACAGAAGTGTTGTGTGTTGAGATGTTATCATGAGTTGTCAAATTCAAAGCACCCAGGGAGTTAGAACAAATAATTAAAATCTTGGAGTTTGGAGTCAGACTGCCCTGAGGTGAGGCTATGCCTTTACCTGTGGTCATACCACTAGTAAATGACACTTTGTAAAGAGATTATAAAGCACCTACTGCATAATGTAAAGATTCAAAGAGATAAATTGAACCCAGCCATGTATGCAAAAGAGCCTATATTGATTTTACTTCTAGAATGCATATCACTTAATGTTAGAAAATCTAAAAATGTAATTCACTGTATTAAAGGCTTATAGATAAAAACTACATTAACATCTCAATTGACTCAAAAAATTCTTGAATAGAATTCAACACTCACTAGTTATTTACAAAACAAAACTAAGTAAAGAAATAAACAAAAACATCCTTAACAAACAAGTGAAAGAGGAGTGCTTCTTTAACCTGATAAAGATTATTAATAAAAATACAATAAACATTATTTTTAATTATAAAATATTAGAAACATTTTTTTTTAATCAGGAGTGAGACAAGGATACCTTCTGTAGCTTCAAGTCAGCATTGTGTTTGGAGTCTTAACCATGATAATAAGATAAGAAAAAGAAAATCATTCTCTGTGGGGACAGAGAATGTTCTTTGTTCTCTATACATAGAATACTATGATTCTCTGTGTATAAGATTCAAATGAAACTACAAATTATTAAACTTAATAAGCCTGGCAAAATCAAATGGATTTTTATTCTCCAGCAATAATGAGTTAGAAGACAATTTAAAATGTAACTTTTTCTACTACCCAAAAGGAATAAAGTTGTACATGACCTTTATGGAGAAAGCTTTAAAACTTTTTGAGAAGACATAAAAAGAAACCAGACTAAGTGGAAAAATATAACATGCATATGTTTCCTGGAAGCCTCAATAGCATAAAAATGTCAATTGCTCTATTTCAATACAATTCAATCGAATAGCAATAGGTGTTTGTAGGAACTTAACCAAGGTGATTTTCTAATGCATAAAAGATAGCAAAGGTCCAACAATAAGGCAGATTGATTTTAATGGGAGAAAGTGTGTGTTGTTGGGCTGGGATGGAGAACTTTACAGATGTCAAAAATTGTAGTGTGCAATGCACACACATACACATACACACAGAGGCACAGGCAGATTGGCAATTGGTACAGAATAGAGAGCTCAGAACAGATCTAGACAAAACATATATGGGAAACTGATAATAACAAAGTTGGCTTAGCAGAACAGTAGACATAGGATGGACTCTTTAATTATTATGTTGAGATAATTATTTATGTGTAGGGACAAAAGACATTTATGATACATAAAAGTAAAATTTAATATATATTTTAGGACTTAAATATGAAAGAAAAATATTAACCTTTAAGAAGAAAGTTTTGGAAACTAACTTCTATACCCTATGATAGGAATGGATTTCTCAAATAAGACATAAATTGAGTAAATTCAACTTATATTAATTGAAGTTCATAATTAATGAGTAAATTCAAGTTATATTAATTGAGTAAATTCAAGTTATGTTAATTGAAGTTCATAATTAATGAAGAATGATTGTTCAATAAAAGATACCATCAGGGTGCCAGGGTGGCTCAGTCAATTGGGTGTCTAACTCTTTTGATTTTGGTTCAGGTCATGATCTAGGGTTGTGAGATTGAGCCCTGTGTTGGGCTCTGTGCTCAGCTCAGAGTCTGCTCAAGATTTTCTCTCTCCTTCTCTCTCTACCCCTTCTCTCTCTGTGTCTCTCAGAACAAATGAATAAAATCTTAAAAAAAGCATCAGAAATGATATGTGCAAATATAAGCCATAGACTTGTAGAACATATTTGCAACACGTCCCTATCAAAGGATAAGGATCTCTTTTGTATAAAGAGATACTATAAACTCATAAAGAAAATATAGTCAAATTAGTAAAATAATTGCCAAAATAAATGAAGAGGAATAAGATTTAAGAGAAAACATGAAATAATTGCAATCCAACATGAGAAAAATGCTTAGGCTCATTAGAAATCAGTGCAATGCAAATTAGAATGACTATAAGGTACCATTTAATACCCATCAGATTGACAAAATTAAGATACCATGTAATTTCAAGTATGAGGGAGATTGAGGTTTAATGGGAATCTTAGTACATCCTGGGCAACAGTTTAAATTTGAACAGTCACTTTGGAAAACAATCTGGCAATACATTTGACACCAACTAAATGCAAATCCTACAAGTGAAAAAGTCTACTCCTGGCTACAAATCCGGGGGAAATGTTTTCCAGCAGACCTATGCATGAATGTTCATACATAAGTTCTTGTTATATCAAAAAAAGCTGGAGGTAAACAGGTAAACAGGAGATAAACAATTGTGTTCTAGTGACACAGTGGAATATTATTCAGCCACAAAAATTAACAAACTAAAATTGCATTGAACATGGGTGGATCTTGGAAAAATAATTCTGGGTGGAAAAAATCCATCTAAATAGGGCTTTATTCCAATATGGCATTTTTATAAATTTCAGAAACAAGCAAGGCCTAATAATATTGTGTGTAGAGTTACAAACCTATGGAGCAGAATTAATTTAAATGCAAGGAGTCAACAGAAGGCCAGTTATGGTGAGTGCTTGCCCTGAGGGCTCAGGAGGTATACAGAGAGCTTTGGTGGCATAGGTAAGTTTCTATTTCTTAACTTTTGGTGCTAGGTTTACAGGTATGTGTTTTGTTGTGTTTCATCAATTGATGTTACAGATTACATATTACAAATATCACATATATATTATAAGAATACAACTCATTAGAGGATTTTTAAAAAGCTAAAACACAACATTGGAAAAATTGCAGAGCTAAAAACATTCAGCACCATGTCTACAGTCTAATCACTGAATAAGAAAAACAATTAGCTATTGCTCCTAGAGCTGTAACTTTTTTTTCAAGTGGGTATCATGGTTTTTGTGATCCCCCTTGTATAAATTATCACAAAGGATGAAGGCTGCTGAGTTGGCTAGAAGACACACCCTGATGGAAATCAGTATTACTCCCGTCTGCCATGCCGATTGCTCAAGGTCCTGGCCAAAGTTGCCATGTCTCTCTACTCAGCATGTGTGTGGGGAAAGGATGGCTGGCATAGCTCATGAAATAAATGTTATTCTGAGTTGTAGGGGGGAAAAAGTTTCCTAAAACAACATATACAATATTATTAATCTTGAAAACTGCCTTGGGGGAAAGATGTGTTTAAGCTGATTTGACTCTTGGAATCAGGAGAGCAGTGTTTTCATTTTGAGGACAGCATTCTTTAACAGTGACTTTGATGCAGTGCGAAAGACTCCATTACGTCTCATTTAAAGATTAAGTTTTGCTTGTTCTCCCATGCTAGTAATATTTTTTTCTGCCACTTCTGGGTAATTATCAAGGTTATTTGTTGTTGTAATGAGGGGAATTTGTTTGAGGGAGCCATCTGGTTCTTCTGCAGGTCTCTGCATGAAATGGTTGTACTGTCAGGGGATGTGTAGTGGGCAGTGGATCGGGGGAGTCCGACACAAAGGTGGCTCTGGTGACTGTAGTAGAAAGGCCTTATCTTAGATGAATAGTCCTGTTCAACTGATTTGTAGCAGTCCAAGATGCAATCAAAGAATAAGAAGGTAGTTTTCTACTTCCAACTGGTGTCAAATAAAGAACCTTCTCTGCAGATTCAGGGATGAGTACAAAGATCAGTTAACTGAAAAGTCCATTTGGATCAGCCAGGCAGCAAGAGGTTGCTAGGTTGTGTAGTATAATGGTTAAGGTATGGGCTTTGAGATTATATAGTCTTGTCTAAAAAAAAAAAAATGGGGGAAGCGGTCATGGGCTTTATGGCTTTTATTATTATCATTACAAGTGCTTTTGAAAACAGAACTACAGAGATAGTAAATGAGAGAAGTTTTAGCCCATAGAATGTTGCTCAATACGTGCACATTTGAAGAAAAGAAAACAGTCCTTCCTAATTTCATTTGTTTCAGAAGATGGATCCTTCCCTCTTAGACTCTGCTGTTCATCACCTTCAACTTGGTTCACTCTTTTGTTGAGTTTGGCATGCAGCTATTTCCTACAAGAAATCATGAGGTCCCTGACTAGCAGGAGCTGCACTGAGATCATTTTTTATATTCCCTGCAGTGCCCAATAGAAACTTCATTAGTTAAAGCACAGTGAACTCACCTCCCAGAACTGGCCTCTTGCATGGAGTGTTCATTGGCTACTGCAGCCTGTACTGTTGTATATGCTTCTCTCTGGACTTAGTTCCTATATGACGCACACAGTGTTGCATGTGGTTATGTGCTGTGTATGATGGGAATATTTTGGATGAAAGTGATAAAAATCCTGTCTCAAAGGAGCATTGAGGGAAGGGGAGTTTTTGGGTTAAGATAGCTGTGGCAGGGGAGGGGCACCTGAGTGGCTCAGGTTGGGTAAGTATCAGGTCATGATCTCAGGGTCCTGGGATCAAGCCCCACATTGGGCTCCCAGTGTGGAGGTGGTCTGCTTCTTCCCCTCCCATTGCCCCTCCCCCTGATCTCTCTCTCTTTCAAATAAATAAAAATCCCTTTAAAAAAAAAAGGATAGCTGTGGCATTTAAGGGAAGACTTGGCTCCAAGCATGATTGGGCCTGAGAGATCAGACCATGCTAGCAGTTGTTTCTTTTTTGTTATCTTTAAGCTCTATTTTTGTTCAGACATTGTCTTTGTTCTCAGGAAACTTTCCCCTCAGAAAGGGGCAAGTGTGGCCACTGGTGACTCCAGGCTTCAGTCCTAGTATCTTAGTTATCTTGGTGGAAAGAGGCAAAAAGTCATGGGATTGGTTCTGAATGTCTTTGTGCCACCTACCCTCTCAACTAATTGCCAAGGCCACTGCAGTTGGCATAGACCTGAATCACATGCTGACCCTGATGTGAAGGTAGAAGTGGAGGAGGTTCCACACAAATCTCAGAAACTGGTTCAAGGAGGAATGGTTCCAGGGAAGTTTGAATTTGCTGGGAAATATCAAAATGTAGGGAGTAGGAAACCAATGGAAGATTAATAAAGATGTCTTATGTAGAAACATGGATGTGACATTTTTTTCAGCCGCATTTAAAAGTTATTGCATTTGAGGCTATATTTTCATTTGCCTCTCTCCTGACTTTTAAAACAGAATATACAGGGTCACCTGGGTGGCTCAGTGGTTGAGCATCTGCCTTTGGCTCAGGTTGTGATCCTGGGGTCCTGGGATCGAGTCTTGCATCAGGCTCCCAGGGAGTCTGCTTCTCCCTCTGCCTTTCTCTCCGTGTCTCTCATGACTAAATAAAGTCTTAAAAAAACAGAATATACAGTAATGATTCAAGACAGACTCAACATGATCTAATTGAATTGTTTTCCTCAGGAGAGTCTAGAAGAAGCCATAGCTGCTCTTTCAAATTCTCCCTTGATTAATTATAGTAACTTACTCTAAAGTCAGTTTCTCTCTCTCTCTCTCAAACTTATGTTCACGGGGGTACAGAAGAAATATTAAAACTCATCCACCTCATCTGTCAAGCTCCAGCCTGATGTCTTTATTCTCATCTTCCCTAGTTCTACCCATGATCCATCCATTCTTCCTGCCACTGAAGCTTTACCTTCTTCTAGCCCCTGTCACCCATGTTAAAATCATTGTACCTTGGTGTACTGTCACTGACTTTCCCTTCTTTCCATCCCCACTGTTATCATGTCAGTTTTTGTGTTTATTGTACAACACTTATATTGGCTTCCTACATATGATTCGGATATCCCGCCAAGTTTCTTCTTTCTCTAAGCATCCTATGCCAAGTTAACATTCCGAAGACTGACACGTTTGATCATTCTCCAGATGTCATCCCTTTCCTTATTTTACAGATGCTATGACTGAAGAAAGATTGAAATAACTGCTTACTGTCATTCAGTCAGTCTGTGGTTTTCTACATGATGTAGTATGTCATCCCCACGTGGAACAATAACCAGTTGTTCACCATTGCTCATGCTTAGATTTAGCATTTGGGTCTTCCATTCCAGAACCCTCTACCATTTCTACTTCTCTTTGTTATAGGCTTCATGTTCCAGACATGTTTGGGTTGTTTTCATTTCTATAAATGCTTATTTTTCTGCCTCCTTCCCCTGCTTTTCTTACCTCGCCAACCCAGACGCTCATGTACTTCCATGATCATGCCACTTTTCCTTGAAGCTTTCTGTAGTCATCCAACAGAAAATGATCACACTTCCTCTGAAGCTTGACATTTCTTTCTTCCTTTCATCTAATGCTAAGAGTAGCTACTTATCAAGTGTGTACTGTGTGCCCCATCCTGTGTTCAGCACTTATTCCGCCTTGACCAATGATGTGCACTCTTTTTGCATCCAAGAGCCGTGAATGTTTGGACTGAATCCATCTAATCATTTTTGCTATTCTTCGAGCATCCAGAACAATACCCTACACACAGAAGACCATCAACAGGCATTTGTTGAATGAGTGAAAATTGAATAAATGAAGGAATGTACTTATTTCTGAATTAAAGATCAACTTGATACAAGGCCCCACTTTTCCTGACTAAAGTGGAAGCTGATTTTTTTTTTGTTCTATGTCAGAAAGATACTGGTTACCATAGAATTGCATTCCTTTCCCTTTCTTTCTCTTCCCTGAATTTTACAGAAGCACCGACGACTAAGCATTTGAATTTTGAGACCTTAGAGCTCTAACACTTTATGACTCTGCTTAATAACTCAGTTGACTAAACTAGAGCCCAAGTTTGCTCTCTGAGAATTCTTGTGTCTAATTTCCAAGACCATGTAGTATGCATTTGTTGCTGCATCAGGAACCTTCCTGCCTCTTTGATTGGCATCCATGGGGCTGCCTATACTTACCTATTCCTGGATATTTTTATGGAAAGGTAATCTTTTAAGGCAAGGGCCTCATAAATACTGACCATAAAAGATAGTTTCTTCCAAAGTTGTCAAATATTCAGTGGCTTTCCCTTCTCAGGGTGAACTACAAGCTATGAGCTCCCATATCACCCCGTCAGAATTTCCTTGTCTAAACCCCATGGCACCCATGATCTGTACCTCCCCCAGCTCCAGCACTCCATGTCTAACATTGTAGTAATTGCTGCAAGCATCACACTTCTCCAGATCATATGCTGCTAATGCGCAGGGTGCATATTCAAGACAGTTTCATGCCCAAAGTGCATTGTACAAAGCCTTGTCATTAGTATATTATCAGATAGCATCCACCGGCTGGTACTTGATCCATCAGCATGTACATACACTAAAATGGAATTAACCAATTAGTTGAATGAATATCTCTTCTGTGCTGTTTTACAGAGTTCAAACCCTCTTTTTTTTCTTTTTCTATCTGAACTCTGGCACATTCTCATTTTAATAATGAATAATTCTAATAACTAGTAATTATAATAATGTTCCCTGAGATGGGATAGTTTTGGTTGGCTCACTTGACATATTTATAAATATCCACTGGAAAGTATAAAATGAATCTTTATGGTTTTACCCTTACAAATATTAGGAAGTACCTAACTTTTGTTTGACTGTGTTTTTTCATGATGTCCCTGATCTGCTTCAGGGATTACAGTTAAGACAGGAAAAACTTGGGAGACATTTTACAAGTGACTAGTTTGAGGCCTGGGTTTGAACGTTACTAGTTCTAGCAAACAAACCAACAATAAATCAAAATAAAAAACCAATTCTTCCACCAAAGCCCTGGAAGAAACTTCAAATGAATGTTTCTAAGTGAAAGAGGCCAATTCGTAAAAGCTACATTATATATGTTTCCAACTATATGACATTCTGGAAAAGGCAAAACTATGGTGATAGCACAAAGATAAGTGGTTGCCAGGGGTTGAGGGAAAGGGAGGGATGGGTAGATGAGGCACAGAGGATGTTTTCAGGGTAGTGAAACTATTAAGTATCATAGTATCATGATGGATACATGTCATTATATATCATATAATGTCATACATTTGTCATTTGTCCAAACCCATAATATGTACACAAAGAGTGGACCCTAATGTAAAGTATGGACTTTAGTTAACAATGCTATATCAATTTTGGCTCATGAATTTTAACAAGTGTACCACACTAATGCAAGATGTTAATAATAGGGAGAGATGACAGGATATATGGCAACTCTCAGTCTGTACTTTCCACTCTGTAGACTACAAACTGCTCCCCCCCCAAAATAAAGTGTGTCAATTAAACGTTTTTTTCATTTTAAAAATTAACACAATAAAATACATCCCAGTTGTCAAGAGATGACTCCTTAGATGTTTTACTCAGAAAACCATCTTGGACATTTTGGGAGGTTGGTGAAAGGCCATGGCCAGGAGGACTGTGGTTCAGTGTATTGAAGCACTCTGGGCAAGCTAGAAATGACCGTTTATTCCTCATAGCACTTTTACCAAACAAGGAGCTTTTAAAACAGTAATTTCTAAGGTGCTGTGAGGATCATTAAGTCTATAATAAGGAGACTTTAGAAGAGACAGAATAAGAAAAAGATCAAATGTCTGTGGAAGATCATCCAAGAGTGACCTGATTTTTTACCTGCTTCCACTTCTACCCACAAATGACACGTATAAGGTGACCCCAGGCTCATACTTTTTTTTAAGGTTTTATTTATTTATTTGTGGGAAACACAGAAACACACAGAGAGAGGCAGAGACACAGGCAGAGAGAGAAGCAGGCTTCATGCAGGGAGCCCGACGCGGGACTCAATTCTCGGTCCCCAGGATCACGCCCTGGGCTGAAGATGGCACTAAACCGCTGGGCCACCGGGGTTGCCACTCCTGATCAGAGCACTGGGATCAGTAATTCCCACAAACTCCCTCACTTAGTGAAACACTAGTTTGGGGTTCCCCCCAGTCTCAAACCAACAGAATAAAAGTAAAACCAAGGCCAGTAGATAAGGGGTGTATTTGTTTTCATTTCAGTTACTGGTTTCATGTTTTTACTATGAATAAACGAGGCTTGGAAATGGAAACACATATGCAGATTTAATTTTTAATCTCCCAATATTGCTGTCTGCTGGCTGCTGCTACAATTGCTTGGCCCTTAGCGGTGGCTGCCTCTCAGCCCCCAGCCTTAGAAGAAAGGGAACGGAGAGTTCTGTGTTGGTTGGAGAGGAAAGTTGCACTGGGGAGGCCACTTATCGGAGTTAGGAAAACAGCTCCCAGTCTTGCCTTCTTTGGCACTGATGGATTAAGTCATTGTTTTTGGCACAGCAGCTTTTCTTGTGCCTGAGGCTGATGGCAGAAAGCTGTTTGAGTCGGAGGCTGTGTACCGTGCCATCTTGGCAATTCTGTATTTTCAGCATTTTGTCAATGCAAGGAGTAAGAGAAATTGTAATTGAGGCTGCCTTTCTATAAATCATGCCACAGAGAGTGAGCACATCCAAGTGATGAGTCCAATAGGAACTTTTGTCCCTTGCCTGGGGACGGTGGTGGGGGTGATGGAAAAATCAGTTGGAGGCACCTCTGTAGTTGCTGAGCAATGCGGTGAGGAAGAAATGGAAAATAAATTCTATGTTTCCTGGCAAATTATGAGCTGTGCACAAGGATAGACTGGGGGAGACAAATAGCAAGAGATTATCAACTCCTAGAATTTAGTTGAAAATGGGAGAGCCATTTTCATGAGGAGCAGTTCCAAGGCACCTACCCGAGCAGGCAGGGAGCCAGGAGGCTCCATTTCGGGGTGAAGCCAGCTTCTCCTTTCCCAGCCTAATTACTTTTATCTTTGTAATTTTGACTCTGGATGGCAACACTATCAGAACGTAGTGTTCTCTGTACAATAATGTGACAGTACAAATGGAAAGCAAAATGGTAGAAGAGGCATGTATACCTGTAGGTGATATGCCATAGCCCCGAATAAGCTTGGTCTGGGAACTCATTGGTAGACCCTGTATGGTTCTGTGGGTCATCTTCCTGGTCTTTGTCAAAGGGCTATGCACACTTTTCTGTTCTTGGAACCATTAATGAAATTAATGTCCAAGAGTGCATTGGACTGTTGTCTTTCACTGTTCTTGGAGTATGAAATACCAACATAAGAGGGTCGTAGAGCTGCTCTATGATCAGGCAAAGATACAAGCCCATCTATTAGGGTTATTGGCTTCAAAGGGGAGGCTAGCTTTGATCTCATGGACCCCCCCAGCTCTGGATTGCAAAATTTTCATGAAACAGGGATGCAATAGGGACAGGGGTAAAGAAGAGATCAGATCTTGGCCCAACCCATGTCTTTGTTTTTCCATGCCTGAAAGAGTATGAGTTTTGTATTGTTTGCTCAGTGGGGAATTAAGTAACCCCAATACCCATACTGTTTTTCCCTCAAACTGCCCCTGGTTGAAGTTTCCACTCCAGACATCTATCTAGAAAAGAAGCAGCCCAGGAGTGTGTCTAAATGTCTGTGTGTGCACAAGCTGCCTCCTTAAGGTTTTAACAGGTGTCTTCTGGACCTGAAGCATCCAGACAGAATGTGCAACCAAGCAGGGCCCGTGTGTCTGGTAAGTAACATTTCTAGCTATTGTAAGGTCAAGAACCTCTGTTTGGTGACTGTAGTGCTTTTACGGTTTTCATATTTTCATTCTTTATTTCCCTTTTGGATTTCTAGAGTAAGTTCTTTTTGAAAATATTGGTCTTTAACAGCTATCCTGAGGGGACTAAGAGAAAGGATTATTGTCTTCTTTTTATAATAAATTTATTTTTTATTGGTGTTCAATTTACCAACATACAGAATAACACCCAGTGCGCATCCCGTCAAGTGCCCCCCTCAGTGCCTGTCACCCATTCGCCCCCACCCCACCCCCTCCTCCCCTTCCACCACCCCTAGTTCATTTCCCAGAGTTAGGAGTCTTTATGTTCTGTCTCCCTTTCTGATATTTCCCACACATTTCTTCTCCCTTCCCTTATATTCCCTTTCACTATTATTTATATACCTCAAATGAATGAGAACATACAATGTTTGTCCTTCTCTGACTGACTTACTTCACTCAGCATAATACCCTCCAGTTCCATCCACGTTGAAGCAAATGGTGGGTATTTGTCATTTCTAATGGCTGAGTCATATTCCATTGTAAAGGATTATTGTCTTTTTTTTTTTTTTTTTTTGTCTTTGTCGGTGCTGGGGCCAAAGAGAAAGGTAGAGGCAAACTCGGAGGGAAAAGTATCCTGCCTGCAACAGGGATTTTCCTCAAGAGTGCCATTTCTCCCTTGCTCAGACCTTGGAGGAATTTGTGTTTTGTTTGTGTGTGGAGGCAGTTCCCTTGCTTAAAGGCTTTTAGTTTTGTTGGCCGCTCTACCCAAGATTTCCTCTTGGTTACATGTTGAACGCAACAAGCGCCTCTGGACACACACCCAGCAAGTTGAATGAAGGACTGTGCAGATTGCTGGTCCCCGTGGCTGGTGGCTGTCATCCGAGCGAGGAAACATCTCTGTGCATTTATTGTCACAGTGGCTCTTGGCCTGCCAGGCTGACTTTCTCAGAAACTTTTCCCAGAGAGATCCCTGCAGAACTGGCATCTCCAGCTGAGCCACCTGGGCTCAAAGCTTCTTCTAGTGGTGTGTTTCTGAGACCAGCAAAGTTATCTCTTCTTAAGTCTTCCTTCAGAGAAACTAGAGTTTCTGCCCATTAGGATTTTGGGATCTCTGTCCAGTGTTCTTTCTGTGCAGTGTTGGGCATTGCCTGACATTCTCTGGCTTCAAAACCTGTACTGAGATTTTTTTAATGAGAATCACCTGTTGACCTGTCTGTTTCTCCCATTAAACTTCAAGGCTCCTCCAGGGCATCCGTGTTTTGTTTCTGTCTAATCCTGAGCTCTTTGCAGAACATGTACAACAGATAATTTATAAATATTGGGTGAGGACCTATTTTCTCTCTTTGTCTCTCTCTCACACACATGCACACACACACACAAAACCTGAAGAATACGTTGGTGTGTGCAACTCTTGACACCCCCACAGACTCCTTTCTCTCTCAGATTTGAATTGCAGTCAGTGACACCACTTCCCATGCACTCCAGTTCTTGAAGTTGTCTCTTTCTCTCACACCCACCTTCACTATGGTGGCAAATCTACCTTCAGAACGTACCCAGTATGATCAGTTGCCTCATTTTCCATCCAACTCAGTGGACAGAGCCTCAAATCTCCATTATCTGTGACTTCTCTTGTACTCTCAGACTTCACAACCAACCCATGACCAGACCTGCCTGGCGTCACCCCTACCTTCCCAGCTCCACCGCCAACATACTGTTCCGAGCCACCCCTCTTTCCTGGATCCCTGCAACCATCCCTCTAGTCTCCCTGCTCTCCCGTTGCCTCCCCACTTCCTGCCCTCCGGTGGGCAGCCAGTGAGCTTGAAAACTTAGATTGTTGGCAACCTTCCCCTCAAACACCTCTGTACATTTCTGTTGTGCACAGAAGGATGCTCGGGGGGCCTATCTGTGGCAGACATGCCTTTCAACATGCTGCTGTCTCTCATTTTCTCTCTCCCTTCATCCCCCATGTTCTCCCTCACCTTCACGCTCCAGCTGCACTGGCCCAACAGCCCCTCAGATACCCATGCTGCTACTTAAGGGCCTTCACCTTTGCTCTTCTGCTGTCTTGGGTCACCCTTAGCCAGATGGTCACCTCACGTGCTCTGTCACTTCATTGAGGTTTCTGCTGAAATGTTGACTCTTTGGAGACTTCTTGGACTACCTTAGAAATTGCACTGCTTGTCATGCTCTATCCCCTATCCTGCTTTAATTCTCTCCTTAGCTTTATCTCTGCATGACATTGTACAGTGAATCCTCATAATTTGCAGATTCTGTATTTGTGAATTTCCTTACTTGTTAAAATTTATTGTAATTCCAAATCAACACTCAGATTATTTTCACAGTCATCTGTAGATAGGAGCAGAGTGGCAAAAAAAAGTGGAGTCACCCGATGCATGTTTTCTCAGCTGAGGTTGAGGAGACACTCTGCCTCCTTGTAGTTTTTATGCTGCAAGAATGGTCCTCTCTGTAGTCTTTCTTGTGCTATGTTTTTTGTAGTATTTGTGCTTTCCTGTGGTGGTTCTGCTATTTAAAATGGCCCACGAGGGTAGTGCTGAGGGTCTATCTGGCTGCTGTTTCTAAACAGAAGGTGGCTATGATGTGCCTTCCTGTGGTATGATGGCCATGAGTTCAATGTTAGTGTATGAACAATATACAGTAAATAATGTGTCTTTAAGTAGAGACACACCTAAAATAAGGTTACATATTGATTGCTTGGTGAAATTGTGACCAGAGATTCACAAGCACTTAACCTTGCTTTTCCCCTGGGAGCAGTGATTTAGTATTTGCTACATCAGTGTTTATGGTGACCTTTGTTTTTGTTTTGCAGCTAGGAAAGTTGATTTTTTTTTTTTTTGGAAAGTTGATTTTTATTGAGTATTTACTATGTACCAGATATTTTATTAAGCAGTTAAAAACATTCTCTTATTTAATCCCCAAAACAATTCCATGAGTTAAATATTATTGTTATTTTAATTTTTTATTTAAATTCAATTTAGAACATAACTGTTATGGATAATGAGAAGTATATAAGTATATATATATATTTAATTTATACATTTAAATTGTTAATTTATATATTTAAACATATATAAATATATATTTGCTTATTTATGTATATGTAATTATTTGTTTGGTTATTGCCCATTTCCCCTACTTCTATGTAAACTCCATGAATTCAGGGGTCAGCAAACTGTGTTTTCCAGCATCTTGTTCTCTACTATACGTGTAGCACCTAGAACCATGCACAGTGTATAGAAGGTACTCACTAAATTACTCAGTTCATTAAATGGATGCAAAAAATGAGTGAAGCATAACCAGGAATGTCTCAAGAAAAACATCTGACAGAATAATAGTTTCAATGTGCATTCTTATTTTATTAGACATGATGCCTAATATCTTACCATATCCCTATATGGTAGGCATTTTAGGACCTCCTACCCTCATCCATTGAAGTGTCCTGCCCAAGCTCACTCTACACTGTGGCTCAGAAGCTCTGTTTCTATGTTGTGACTCTTGGCTTGTCTAGTCACTGAGCACGTCGGCCAGAGAATCAGGCATCTTGGTCTGAATATAACTTCCACATTTTGTATTCTGAGGCAAGTGACTCAGTTTCATCCAAATCTTTGTTTTCTGTTTATTAAATGAAGACAACCAGAATTTTTCTACTGGGTAGGTGTAGGGATTAGGTAGGATGATGCAAGCCACTTAACCTAGAGCCTGATACATACTAAGCACCTATTAAAATTACTATAGATTTTGAGCTCCTGATGTTGGAAAAATAGGTCAGAGGGATGTAAAGCCAACCCAGGAGGCACTCAAGATAAAATTCCTGTCAGAACCCCTTTACTGGTATTAAAGATTGGCACCTAAGAGCAAGGTTGGTAATCTTTCTGTAAAGGATGGAATAGGAAATATTTTAGGTTCTTCTGGATATATGATCTCTGTTGCAACAACTCAACTCTAAATAAATGAGTGTTCTAATCAACCTTTCTTTATAAAAACAGATGGATCATAGTTTGCCAACCTCTGCTTTAGACCAGTAGTACTTAACTCCATCTGCACATTAGAATCACCCAAAGGGCTTTAAAAATACTGTGCCCCGGTGGTATATTCTCAGAGATCCTGGTTGTATTTTTCTCAGATGGGGCACAGGCGTCAGTATTGCTTAAAACTCCTGGGTGACTCTCTTGCAGAAATTAGAACCATTTATTTGGATCATTAAAGCCATGAACAGTCACTGTCTTCCTGCCCCTATCCTATCACCCTCCTTACCCTGTTTTAGAACCCAGGGATCAGCACTGTTTGAGAGCTTTGGCAAGGGTTGGCCAGGCTGTGTGGTAAGTCCTTTTTGCTTAGTGCACAGACCATATCACTTTTGCATCTAGAGGGAAGTCTAATTATCTGTAATAAATGCATTGTACTTTCAGGGAATACAGTCCAGCTGTTACTGTGCATTTTAGCTGAAGCTATGCTTTTTGCTATTTAATTGTATTCAGTATTGGCAGTTGGACAGAATGGTTTTGAGTGGAAACACTCTGCCATTTCCTTTGTCAAGGCCATGGCTTCTGTAATGGAGCTAGGAGTGAGTTCCCAGGAGCCAAAAGATATCTGCCTTGAGGTCAAGTCATTCTTCTTTAATAGGCTCCAGAGCAAGCTTGTGGTACTTCCATCTATAAGGAGCTCTGAATTTTCAGCTGGACATTGTCTACCTGTGATGGGATAGAGTCTGGCTGAAGATAGGGCTGAGCTTAGTTATAAATGTCTAAGCTTTCCTTAGAAGTATCTGGAGCAGAGTTTCTCAATGTTTGGCTCCTTAGCATGTATATTAGAGTCATCCATTACATGTTAAAATGCAGATTTCTGGGCTCCACTCTTGACTTCCTGATTCCAGAATTTCTGGAGGGATGCTTGGATAATGCATTTTAAAAAAGATAGCTGGATAACTTAGACATTTGCGATCCACTATTCTGGAGAAAGCCCTACATCATACTTATTTTTTTAAGATTTTATTTATTTATTCATGAGAGAGAGAGAGAGAGAGAGAGAGAGAGAGAGGCAGAGACAAAGGCAGAGGGAGAAGCAGGCTCCCTGCTGGAGCCCAATGTGGGACTCGATCCAGGATCCCGGGATCACACCCTGAATCAAAGGCAGACACGCAACCACTGAGCCACCCAGGTGTCCCCCTTCATCATACTTATAAAAGAAGACTGAGATTAGGAAATTTAAAGTCTTCCTCAAAACAGGCCAGTGAGGTCATTGATAGAGCTAAGACTTAAATCTTGCTCTGTGTATCAGGTACCTACTGCTGTGTAACCAACTTTCCCTAAATTTACAGGCTTAAAAACGGTAAATATTCTTTATTGATCACATATCTGTGGGTTAGTTGGTGGTTTTTACTATCTCAGCTAGATTCATTGAAGTGTCTGTGGTCACCTATGGTTGAGTAGGTAACCATACTGATGTTGGCTGGGCTCTTATCTGTAGAGATCAGATGGCTGGATGGTGATTTGAGATGGCCTCCACTGAGATACCTAGATTATCTTCTGTGTGATCTTTCAATCCCCATTAAGGTAGTGTCACTGAGAGAGACGTGACAGTATGCTGAAAGATTGGGATTATAAATGGCTTCTTAGAGACCACCTTCAAAACTGGGACACTGTTGCTTCCACTGCATTCTGATGCCAGGACAAGGAACAAGGACAGCCTTGATTCAAAGAGTGAGGAAATAAACTCTAGCTCTTGAGGGGAAGGGCTGAGAATTGCTTTATGAAAGCAGTAGATATAGGGAGGCTGAATCCGTCTACCAAACTTGCCCCACAGTCCTGGGCCTTTCCCACAACATTTGAGTGCCTTTAGAAGAAAATTTATCTGCCAGCTTTTACAAATGTTTAGGGAACATCAATAGTAATATTCTCTTGGGTTCTATTCTTTGGATTACTCTTCTCGGATAAAGACTCAAAACTCCTGTATCTTAAGGAACCTAAGAAGTCATTGGGTTAACCCCATCTGACACTTTAACTTCCTGATAGTATCACTTTAATCGAAGTGCTCATTCATCTTCCATTCAAACACATCCCATAGGTCCCTAGAGAACTTGTTGCCCTGTGAGGCAGCTTTTCCACGCTCAGAGAGTTCTTTCCATTAGAATATTATTTCTTACATCTAGCCAGTATTTTTTTTTAATTTTTATTTATTTATGATAGTCACAGAGAGATAGAGAGAGAGAGGCAGAGACACAGGCAGAGGGAGAAGCAGGCTCCATGCACCGGGAGCCCGACGTGGGATTTGATCCCGGGTCTCCAGGATCGCGCCCTGGGCCAAAGGCAGGCGCCAAACCGCTGCGCCACCCAGGGATCCCCATATCTAGCCAGTATTTACTTCCATTTAGATTTGGCCTTTTGGTCTTACTTCTATCCTCTATTGCAGCACAAAAGAAAGTTCCACTGTCCTTCCATGGAAGAATGTTTTCCTACATTTGCAAACAGTTACAAACCTCTTTGCTTTTTGGTCATTTTTCTGTGCTAGTAATCTCAGTTTCTACAACTTCTCCTAGGACATAATTTGAACTCCATCACACTTCAGGAAGTTTCCTTGCAAACACTCATTTCTCAATGACACCCAAGTATTTTAGAATAAATAGTGGTTTGGGGCACCTGGATGGCTCACTTGGTTAAGTGTTTGGTTCTTGGTTTTGGCTCAGATCATGATCTCAGGGTTCTGATATTAAGCTCCACCTCATCAGGGAATCTGCCTGAGATCTCTCTCCTTCTCCCTCTTCCCCTCCCTCCACTCTCTCTGTAAATAAGTAAATAACATAAAAAAAAAAAAAACAGTGAATAGTGGTTTTGGAATTAGATGTTCTGGAATGTGCTTTGAGGTCTTGATCAAATTTATAAAATCCCGGATGCCTGGGTGGCTCAGCGGTTGAGCGTCTGCCTTTGGCTCACGGCATGATCCTGGGGTGCCAGGATCGAGTCCCACATTGGGCTTCCTGCATGGAGCCTCCTTCTCCCTATGCCTATGTCTCTGCCTCTCACTCTGTGTCTCTCATGAATAAATAAATAAAATCTTTTAAAAAATTACAAAACCCATGAAGCCTCTGTGTTCTCCTCCCAGATGTGTGGACAGAAATAACCATCAAACTATTTAATTCGTGTCATTTAAATTAGAAAGCATATACAAAAATGCCTGTTGGGGCAAATCCTCTATAAATGTTAGTTTCTTTTTTCCCCTTATGCTTCTGAAAGAATAGCCTTTGAAGTACACATTGTTTTTCCTTGAATATCTTGAATTTGAATGAACTTTAAAAATTTTGGCTATATATTAATAGTAAAACCATGTGCATATTGAAATGTCTACCTAGAGGTATGTTTTAAATGGTATTTCATATGTTAGGGATAGTGAAGTCTTTATTTCTTCCAAACTGAGGGCAGGTATCATTGTTTTGATACTTTTGAGGAGGTAATTTAAATTAAATAAATGACCTAATGCCAAGAGATTTAAGTTCTTCATGTCTCTTTTAGACTCAGGCTTTTAGGAAGGAAAAACAAATCTGAATCTGGAAAGGAATTAAGGACAAATTGGATATAGTGAAAAGGCCATGAAAATAGGTAATCAAGTGGATTTAATAACAGGATATGGTATGAAACCAAAATCATTAAGGAGAGAGAAAACACAGATAAGGGTGGAGGGATGTGAGTCAGAACAATAAAGTCAACTCACAGAGGAATACCAACCTTTGTGTTCAAAGGGCGCTGCTTATTATGAGATGTTTCTGAATCGTAATATATAAAAATGAATAGAACCTGATTGCAAAGCAAAATGGTCAAGAGAATAGGATTGTGGAGACAAAAGAATGGATTTGAGTAATACTATGTAAATTGTTTATAAGATTGTTTTATATGACTGTTGGCTCAGAAAAATGCTCTTCAGTATAAAAGAGGATAAAGTGAATTGTGAGAATGACTTGTAAATAAAAATGCTGGATAGATTCAAGGTACAGTGTCATTCATGCATGGCATACCCAAATGAGCCGCTGTTCCTGTGAGGTTATATTAACTTGTTTTTCTTTTAAAGTCATGCAGGTAATTTAAAAAAGACAGCACATGCAGTACAAAGAGCAGTGAGATGGGAGTCAAGACCTTGGGTTTGAATTCCAGCTCCACTGCTCACTAGGTGTGGGACTGCAGGCAAGTCACCGAGGTTCTCTGAGCTGTAGGTTCCCTGTGCATAAAGACAGCAGTCCAGATGATTCAGTCTCAGCTACAAAAGTTTGCTATTCTCTGATTCTATGTTGTCTAGCATCTGAGGTGCAATTTCTTTGAAGGGGGCGGATTCAAGATTTCAGAGGGGATTCCTGTTATCCAGGAACCTCTAATCAATTTGAAGAGACTACTTGAAGTTTTGCTGTATAAACAAATGTGTGAATGGATCACTGTTAGATTGAATTAAATAAAAGCAATTCAAAAACTTATAAGAGAAAGCTGTTGTTAGAATCTGGTTGGACACTGAGAACAGAGATACTGTTTATAGGGTATTTTTCCCTTCTTAGTGGCACCTTACGGTGATGAGTTGTATGAATTTGGTTTGAAAAGTAGTTCTTCAGTTCTCCTGTTGTCATCTTGCCTCTTTTGGCCATGCATGCCCATAGATGGCATCATGTAAGGGAGACAGTTTGAATTAATATGGAAAGAAGGGTAGATTTTAGACAAATTTAAGAAGGGAAGCAGGGGGCTTTTGGGTGGAAAGAATAGCATTTTAAAAGACTTGGAAAGGAATATTTATGTATTCATACAGTGAATATTTATTTTCCTGTATTTGGCATGGTATTAAACATTGGGGTTTTTAAGGTAGCAAACCCTGCTATCTACAAAGAGAGATAGGAATCAGTCATATAATACATGAATATGTAATTTCATATATTTTTAGTATTTTTAAAAATATTTTATTTATTATTTATTTGAGGAGAGGGAGGGTAGAGGGGGATGGAGAGCAACAAGCAGATTCTGTGCTGAGCCTGGAGCCTGACGCAGGGCTTGATTTCATGACCCCAAGATCATGACCTGAGCTGAAACCAAGAGTCGGATGCTCGGCTGACCGAGCCAGCTGGGAGTTCCTGTAATTTCATACTTTGATGAATATTATGAAATAAGAGACTAGAGAGCCATGGGGATAGGAGGAGGTACCTGGGCAGGAGGTAACTAAAAAGGGCTTCCTTTAGGAAGTGTTATTTCTGCTGATACCTGACGTTTGAATAGCAGTTTAGTACATGAATGGAAAGAGGGAGAAATGCAGGGTAGGAGGAGAGCATTTTAGGTAGAGGGGACAGCACATGCAAAAGCCCTGAGACTGGAAGGTCCATGACATGTTTGAGAAGCTAAATGAAAACCAGTATGATTGGAACTTGGAAAATAAGCAGGGAGAAGAGAATCCTAGAGAGAAAGACAGGTGGAGTATGAGCATGGTGTCACCTCTTTGACAGAGTATAGACATTAGTCCCATTACGAGCTAGTTTCTGCATGTCCAGTTGGCATTGGAGTCATAGTTAGGAGGATAAGTCTAAAGAGTCATACAAAAGCCATTCATTCCCAAAGTGAGACTTGCTATGTTAGCTGACAGGGTCAGATGGAATTGCTTTCTTGCAAGTATGGCATCACCCACACTGCATATTTTCCTCTCCCTTGTTCATTATAATTAAGGATATGGAAATCTTGCCCATAGGGTTTCTTCTCATTTCAAGTCCGAGAGTCTAGTTGTCATAGGTACCAAGAAATGACCAAACCCCTTTTGTGGTCACCTTGTATGAGACACACTTGAGATAGGTGAGTCACTCCCATCAATAGCACCTGGGCCCTAATGATGGACCAGACATTCTTCTTTTTTCTTTTTTTAAAGATTTTATTTATTTATTCATGAGAGATACACAGAGAGAGAGGCAGGGACACCGGCAGAGGGAGAAGCAGGCTCCATGCAGGGAGCCCGATGTGGGACTCGATCCCACCCAGGGCTGAACGCGGCGCTAAACCGCTGAGCCACCCAGGCTGCCCTGCCCCAGACATTCTTGGTGTCACTTCTCCCGCTTCTTTAAATTTGGCTCAAAAATGCACCCCTGAGGGGCAGTGGCACAAGGGAGTAAGTATAATAGGTTATAGAGTGTTTTTCTAGAGGGTCCACCTCACCTGAAAATTTGTAAAAAAAAAAATTGTCTTGTATTCTAAGCACAGATATATGGTAGCATAGACTATAAAATATCCATGGGAATTTAAGTTAAGAGTTTAGAGATTTGAGGAAATTTATCCTTCTTTCAGATACTTATAACCAAAGCCTCAGATTCCTGGTGGGATGCTGTATTCCCTTTGGCCATCAGAAATTTTTTGATGAACAACTCTGAGAAGCATGGAGTCTTAATTTGTGACTGATCTGGTTTATAGGATGTCCTGTGACTTTCTTACCAACTTCCTACTAATGAATTTTATGCTTTTAGAAGTAGTTCAGTGTTTTAATCTTGCCTCTTTTGGGTTTTTTTTTTGGGGGGGGGTGTTTCAGAATTCGAGGAATGAGGGTGTATCTACCTCTACTTTCCTGCTCTTACAGTCTTCACTCTTGCTACTCATCTCGAAGCCTTCATTTTACACGCACACCCATAGTCTCATGCAGTTGTTTCCTCCTCTTCCTCTTAGATCCTTTAAATGACCTTTCTTGGCTCCTTTTCCTTCTCTATTCTTTCTTTTTTGATGTGGCAGTTAGACCAATGTGCACTGATCCAGGGCCAAGCAAATGATACTTTTGGAGGAGGATGAGATAATGTTTCTGCTTTATTTCCAACATCTTTCCTAATGACCAGAATTTTTCACCTTTGTTAGCTGCAGTGTTTTGGGGGAACTTATCCTTCAGGCAAGCTCCTACTCACTCATTATGACTCAGCTCATGGCACAGTGCCCGACCCAGCAGCACGGACCACTCCTTCCATGCATTCCCTCAGCTGTCGTCCACCTCTGTGGGCATGGGCCTCGTTGTGTTGTGTGGTACTTACCTGTTGACATGTTTGTCTTCTCATCAAAGTTTTGCATTTCTGGAGATCGGGGAACTTGGTGTTACTCATCTTTGTATCATCACACCTGGCACTGAGCCTAGCACATGCTAGGTGCTTAAGGAATACTAAATAAGTTGAGTAAAGTGATGTGAGTTAATAGGCTACAGGGAGTATTTACAATACTTTTGAGTTTCTTTTGTTCACTTGGGGACATCCAATGTCAAATAACTGAGATGCATAGTGTAAGGGGATGTGTCTTATGATTCAGATGCTTAGAAATGGAATGGGAGAGACTTTAAGGGAGTGTTGCCAGATAAAATAAAGGACACATAGATAAAACACAGCTAAATTTGAATTTCAGATAAACAATAATGTTTTAAAAAACATCAGCAGATCCCTACTGTTACATGAGACATACACAAAAAATTATTCATTTTTCGTCTGAAATCAAATTACCTGGGCTTTATGTATTTTATTTGCTAAATCTGATAACCCTACATCAAGGTCAAATAGTCCCATTCTCTCCTTCAGGCATTCGTACAACAATGATGCTAAGATTCGGGTGACAAATTTGTGGCTCTCAGGCAGCATCTGGCCAGCTGGATCAAGACATCTTATTTGCCCAGCAATACATTTTAAATTTTTTAAATGTTTGCTCAAACTGAAAAATACAAAGATTTTTCATAAAAATCTGAAATATCAGTCCTCTTGAAAAATTATAAAGCCTGACCACACTAGATTCGCTTTCTTTGTCCAGTTAAGGAATAGCTAAGCCCTCTTAAATGGAACCTGAGCTTTCTGGATTCTTTTCTCCCTGGTATTGTGGGAAAATGTCATCTACCAAACATTTTATCACACTTGACCTGTTTTCCTTAATTTGAGAGGAAAACACAATATTTTTGAGCTTGTGTCTTTATCAAAAGCAGGAAAACAACAGAATAGCCCTCAAAGTGGCAAATGTTTCTATACAAATAAGGAAAATCATGTTCTTGAGTAAGTGAAGAAAGTTTCTTAGTGTGTGAAAGGTTAGCAAAATGATCATGTGTCTAAAGAATACAGACAATGGTACCATTTTTCTTACACTTCCCTCACATATTCACACTACAGACTTGAGGGCATTTGAATTCCTGATCTCTACTGGAAAGTAAGATCCCTGAGGATGAGGCTTTTGTCTAGTTCATTGATGTATCCTAAACCCATTGAACAGTGCTTGGTTGTTAATAGACATTTGATCAATATTTGTTAGACAAAGGAATGACTGATCTAAACCATTTGAGAGAAAGAAAACATCTATGGTTAGAAATCTTCAAGAAGAAAAAATGTTGCCTTCTACAAAAAAACGGCACGACTAGGTGAATGCTTATTTTATAAATAAATGTATTTATGGTATAGAAACCTTATATCTGTCAAGGGAAAAGGGAAAAAGCTACTGAGGACAGAAGCTCTTACTTAAATACCCAGAGCTTAGAACCACATTGGGTTGGACTGTCCCCACCAGTTATGAAGGGAGGATTTTTTTTTTTGGGGGGGGGGATATCTGAGGAAGGAACCAAAGACACACATGTTGGAAAGGACTCTGTTTATGTGACTTGGGTTTCTCTCCTGCCTATTATAAAGACTACCAAACCCAGTGGATTCTCCCTGTAGTCCTACATAGCCCAGCCACGCCCTACCACTCCCTCCATGGCTACCAAGGAAACAAGTGCAGAAAGCTAATTTTTATCAGAAACCAGCCTCATTTTACTTGAAAGACAAAGACCATCATGACCACAATTCAGTAGAATGCTACCTAAATTCCACTGGTTTTGAGAAAAAAAAATCAGGACAGATGTACATTAGGTTTGAATTTGCTACAGGGGAGAGCTTTTATATAAATGTGTTCCAAACTATTCTTCCCTCTTGATGATATGCTGGCTCTAGGGAATCTGGCTGGATCACCAAAAGCTTCCATAAAATGCATAGTTTGTTGCCTCTTCTGAGTATGTCTGGTTACCACCATATGGTCATTATTAATTCATATTTATTCTTAGGAAATACTATCCTTAGGGGTGTGGTGAAAATGTCTAGAAGAGAAATATATAGGCAAATGAGATTTAGGCTTTTATTCACAGATTCAACAATCTGGTCATACACCAGACTTCTGGTCTTACAACTAAGTGTATAGGAGTAGAGACATAAAAACAGAGAAATGTAGCAAGATCTGTCATCACTACTCTTGGTGGTAGGTGTAAGATGCTTGTACAGCTGACCCTTAAACAACGCAAGGGTTAGGGGCACTGATCCCCTGTGCAGTTTAAAATCCATATATAATTTTGACTCCTTAAAAGCTTAACTACTAATAGCCCATTGTAAGCTGGAAACCTCTGATGATGTAAACAGTCAATGACCACATATTTTGTGTGTGACATATATTATACACTGTATTCTTACAATAAAGCAACCAAAAGAAAAATATTAAAATCATAAGGAAAAAAATAAAAAAATCAAGGAATAAAAAATAATTTACAGCAGTGGACTGCATTTATTGAAATAAAAAAATCTTTGTAAGTGTATAAGTGAATGCATGCAGTTCAAACCCATGTTGTTCAAGGATCAATTATGTTAGTTTCACATGGGCTGCTATAACAGAGTACCTCGAATTAGGTGACTTAGGACAACAGAAATTTTTTGTCCTACAGTTCTGGAGGCCAGAAGTCCAAAATCCAGGTTCATGGCAGAGCCATGTTCCTCTGAAATTTATAAAGGGGAGCCATTCTTTGCCTCTTCCTTGCTTCTGATGATTCGTTAGTCCTTGCCATCCCATGGCTTGTGGATACCTCACTTCAATCCTCTGTCGTCACGTGGCTTTCTCTCCCTGTATTCACATTGTCTTCCATCTGTTCCTGTCTATGTGTCCAAGTTTATCCTTATGAGTGTATCAAGCATATTGAATTAGGGCCCACCCTGACCTCATTTGAACTTGGTTACATCTGCAAAGACCTTATTTTCAAATAAGTCCACATTCTGAGGTGCTAGAGGCTAGGACTTCAACATATCTTTTTTGGGGGGAAACAGTTGAAGCAATAACCTCCTCATGCAGTCGTATCATTCTTTGGACTTAAGCTTTCCAGATACAACTTGTTGTTCCTTTTGTGGAATATTACATTGATTAAATTGCCTCTAGTTCTTTTGCGTTCAGATGCTTTTCCCTGGCAGGCTGATGTAATTAGGGAACTAATAACTGGATCAATAAGGAAAAGAACATGTTCTTTCATATTTTCCATCTGTTCCAATGATTCATTTAGGGCTTTCAGTGTGTGTCTTTCCACTGAATACGTGCTTGTTAAGAGATATGAAATCAGGACACATAGGGGAAGAAGGGAAGGGAGAAGATCTAGATTGTTCTCTGGTAAAGGTCCAGGAATGTCATCCTTGAAGGGAGGAGGGGGCGCCATGAGGCGGAATGTGGAGAACAGTCTCATATATGTAACTTTTTATAAACAAGAAAATTTTAAAATATTTTATTTATTTTTGAGAGAGAGAGAGAGAGAGAGAGAGAGAGAGAATGCAAGGGGAGAAGGACAAGCAGATTCCCTGCTGAGCACAGAGGCTGATGCAGGGCTGCATCCCAGGAACCTGAGATCATGACCTGAGCTGAAATCAAGAGTTGGAGGATTAACCAACTGAGCCACCCAGGCACCCCTAAATAAGAAATGTTTCTGAGGATGTTTATTATTTCGAAAACCTGCTTCATTTTAGTGTTGCATGAAACATGTTGGGTTGAAACCATGCAGGACTATTTAAACAGTGTAAGAACTAATACATTGCTTGTCCTAAGAAGAATTCACCTCTACTCATGATGATCCCTATGTAATACGATTCTGTGGAAAATCCCATATTGCTTTGTCTGATTCCAGGTCCCTCATGGAAAGAAATTGGAATTTTATTTTTTGTCCTTTTAAAAGGTAGTTTTGAAGGTACATATAATGTATACATTAGGATTAGAAATTAGGGCAGCCCTGGTGGAGCAGCAGTTTAGTGCTGCCTGCAGTCCAGGGTGTGATCCTGGAGACCCAGGATCGAGTCCCATGTCGGACTCCCTGAATGGAACCTGCTTCTCCCTCTGCCTGTGTCGCTGCCTCTCTCTCTGTGTGTCTCTCATGAATAAATAAATAAAATCTTTTTTAAAAAAAGATTAGAATTTATAATTCTAAAAATATAAATAGGATAAAACATTGGCTTATATTACTACTGAAATATTGCATCCATTGTAAAGGAATCTGAAAATGATAGAAAGATTTAAAAAGTAGTGTTATCCGGAGTGCCATAATTCAGAAATAACCCCTGCTAATATTTTGGCATATTGCTTCTAATATGTTTCAAGTTTTTAGAATGCTTTAAATAAAGTTAGTGTCAATGTATGCATGTTTTATAATAGATTTTAAAATAATTAATATAAGCATTTTCATATCATTAAATGACATTGTAACACGAATGGTTGCCTAAATTTTTTTTTAAGATTTTATTTATTTATTCATGAGAGACACAGAGAATGAGGCACAGACACTGGCAGAGGGAGAAGCAGGCCCCATGCAGGGAGCCTGACATGGGACTGGATCCCGGGTCTCCAGGATCACACCCTGGGCTGAAGGCAGTGCTAAACTACTGAGCCACCCGGGCTGCCCCTAAATGTTTTATTTCTCATTGAGTGTTAGAGCTTTTTTAATTACTAAAGTAACACATGTGCCTAATAATTTTAAAGACCCAGATATGCAAAAGAAAAAATACCAATGGCCTCCAATCTTACTCTTACAGAGATAACTAGCAATACCATCGTGACATACATTGCATGACAGTGTAATTGTCTGAATTTCTGTCTTCCATGGTTCATGATGTTTTTGACCTTTGTAATTCAAGCACTTAGTTCAGAGCTTAAAGCAGAGTGGTTGCTTGATACACTTTTAGTGACTGAAGGGAGGAAGGAAGAAATGGATGAACACGTATACGAATGGAGAGGCTGCAAGGATCCAGTGTGTGGGAGAATAAAATTCATTTCAGACTCAGAAACTTACTGGAGATGGAGAGACAAGGTAGCTAACCAAAGGCTCTTAATGAATAGAAGCCTGCTCTTTCTCTTCATCTGAATCAGCCTCTAGGCAGAGAATTCAATTTAATTTTTTTCCCATCAGTCAAACAGAAGAGCTGAAAAAGCAAAACCAGAGACAAGAAAGGCAGGAGGTGGAACAGGCTTGGATGTGGAGATCAGGAGCTGATCTCTTCTTTCTCCGTTAGGAAGAGCAGGAGACGAGAGGAGCCATGCTTCTCCCAAGGGTGAGTCCTAGCAGGAGCTGTAGCGGAGGCATTCTGCTACTCCTGAATCCTCTGTGACAGAAGGACTGATCATTTCTCTGGAGGATTGAGGCTCCAGCAGTGTCAGGGTGACCCTCATGATTCTTCCTTGGCTTGTCTCTAGAGTTTACCGCAGAGAAAGACATAATCATGCTGGGTTTTATTGGAAGGAATGTGGGGCTTTGCTTCTATGATTGGAATCTGGCCTGACAAAGAGTCTGGTATCTTTGGATTATAGAAGGCTCCAACCAAAGTCTCTTCTGTATTTAATTGGGAAACATGTGTCTTATGTCTGAGCATCTGTCTCTCAGACACCTGCCATGGGAAGGAGTGACCCATTTCTTAAAACTCTGGATGGAAATCTCAGGGTTTGCAATAAAATATAAGGATATTTCCTTTCCAATGCAGTAGTCTGGTCCTCACCAACTCTCTCCTTCATCCCAACACCATCTCCAGTATAAATATACATACAGATAAATATAGGATGAGTCACAAATAGTTGGATGTATAGAAAGAGAGACAAGAAAATGGACAACCTCCACCTCCTTTTAGCCAGTGACAGTCATCACATCTCTCCTTCCTCTTAAAAGCTTCTCCATAAACGAAGTTCAAGACCTTGACCATACTGACATCTTTGTTCTTTTTTTTTTTCCTCATCCTGTAAAATCTCTACCAACCCCTCTGCTGTCCACATCACCTATCTCCAAAGGCCTAGGTTTAGCTATATTGCTCCAGGAAGGCTCATTGTTCCATTTCCATTCTTGTTAATCTTGCCCATTTCTCTACTTCTAGAGCTTGTCTTTTGCCCACTTTCCCCTTTGGTGTTGTGTACGTATATTTGAAAGTCATTTGTGTATAAGTTGAGAGATGGATAATATTAACAGGGGTGGAAATGGAATGATGAGGCTTCCTGGAGCAATATATCTAGACCTGTAGAGTTAGGTGGTGTGGACAGGGCAAAACCAAATAGAGACTTTGTATGTATATTTGAGGTTCAGGAAAAGGTTGTCATTTTTGTTTTCTGAAGAGCTGAATGTAATTCTGTATGTTCTACAATTTAATAGCATAAGCTATGTATGTTTTCTTCATTAAGTTGGTGAATAAAGAAGGGGACAAAGGATGACAAGGGGTAATTTTGCCTATTTTTCCCATATGCAGAGTTGAATACACATAGTAGTTAGCACTTACTGATGGAATGGGAACCCAATTTGGGTAAATACTATGAGAGTAGAGCTGGCAAGTACAGTATAAACTGTGATAAGCTAAATCAGGATTGACATCTTGGTTTTCATATAGTTCTTACAGTCACTTTGTAGAACCAAGCATCAGTATCTTCATCTATAAAATCAGAATGCTAATATATCTCCTTAACTACCTTGTAGGACATTTATCAAATATATATATATATATAATATATATATTTACATATTACATATGATATATATGTAATAATATATCACACATGCACACATCTCTCTACTATATATTGGACAAAAAGATATTTTTATGTAGTTCATGGTGCCAATGTCCAATAAATATTTGAATTAAATTGAAATGGGCTAAAACTTCAAGTCCCCCCAGATCTTATTTGAGATGACCAGAATTTCCTACAAAAATTATTTCTGTATGGGTTGCAAGATTATGGACTTTATGAACTTTAGAGGTGGCAGTGTTACCTGGGTATGGTGTGCCAGACAGCGCATCCCCGTAGGTGAACACTACTGGGGATGTGATAATGGCAAGATACTTCATCTGACCCCATGTCTATAAACTTGAATCCCATCTATTTCTACCTTTCCCAGTTTCCCCACCTGTGCAAGTGTGAAGAACAGAAACATAATAGAATTCTCATTATAAACTAGGCACCATGATTCCATGGAAGAAGATGGGAGCTAGATATCAGAAAACATAAATCCTAGTTCTTTTCTTTTGACCAAAACTTAACATCCATAAAACTGAATTTAATTGTGAAATAGAAGGTTTGTGTGCTCACCTGTATGGCATTGTATAACCACTATTAGACAAAGGTGAATTGGACATGATTCCTGCCCCTTTTATGACTCATAGCCGGATGAGGGGAGGGGCATACCAACCAGTATTGATTGCCTTGGTGTGAACAGCTTCTTAGAGGCAGATAGTAAAAATAGTAATGGTGCCTAGTTTATAGGGAGTGGTTGATTAGGCCAAAGGCCATTAGTGGTTATAGGGCCAAAGGCAGGGCAGGGAATGGTTGATTCCTGGTGGATTAGAAAATGCTTGAGAACAAGGATTCAAGTTCGTTATAACTACCTTGCCTTCTTTACAGTGTTCTTATAAGGCTCAAATGTATGTGAATGAGCAATGTGGTCCACCTATTATTATTATTATTATTATTTACATTATCACTCAGAACTATTATACTTCCATGTACACAATTAAAAATAAGCCCCATTCTCTTGGCTAGTCTGTTATAGGAATGCTGGCCTTTCCCTTATATGTTAAAAAGGGGTCAGACTCTACATCCATAAAGTAAGTGAGTGTAGAATCTGACTTTATTAGCCATGCTGGGAGTTCTTTATTTTTCCAAAGTCTTGAGGTTCTTCTAGAATTTTTTCTCATACCATGAGTTGGTATCCATCCTTACATGCCTATGTTAATTATTGATTTATTCAACAGATATTTAGTGATCACTTTATATGTATTGAAGGAATATAAACACAACTAAATAATACATACCAATCTAAAAGGCATAACCACGTATTACCTCATGATAAGTGCTCAGTGGAAACCAAAGATGAGTGCAGTGAATTGAGAAGGGAGAAAGATGAGTGGATTGAAGTGGTTGGAAAAGGTTTTGTGGAGGAAGCCACACTTGTGTAATGTTTACTTAGTGTAAGCATGACCTTATCTCTGTGAAGAAATGGCAGTATAAATAAGTGTGGTACCATTATTGGCAGTGAAGAGTCCATTTCGTTTTGATTATATATAGGAGCAGGGAGAGATAAAACTCGAATAGCACAATATTTTGCACATAATATTGGCTGATGAGTATTTTTACATGTATTTCATTTCCCTGAGAATACAGAATCTACCTCTTCTTTATCTTCATAGCCATCAGAGTGCCTTACATGTAGGAGATATTCAATAAATAATTTTAAATAAATTTTGCTGAATTGTTTTAAAATTTAAAATTGTGTAGCTAAAGACTTGATAGAATTTGAAGAAAAATAAGAATTTTATGAATGGCTTTCCTCCTGAATGATGGGTGACATCAGAAAGGATTTACACTCAGCTCAAAAAACAGCAGTTGTTTGGATATATATTGAGCACCTACTTGGTGCTCGAGAAGGCACCGTGATAAACATAGCAGATTTCTATCTAGATAAAACGAGTGCCTAGTTGGGTGTGTTAGGCAGTCTAGTACGCTGGAATGTCCTTATCCAGGGGGATACCACATATATTTATGTTGACAGTGCCCTTGATACTTATGCTTTCCTCACTTCATTGTTTTGCAGCTCTACAGCTCCATGGACTTTGGAAGACGGTGGCAACTTATGCACGAACGTATCACACCCAACAGGTTTTACTGGTAAGCTCCACCCACATATCCACTACCCTCTTGGATAAAGAATTGTCAGAGAGCGTAACACTCAGGATAATACTGGACACCTTCAGCACTTGGAGACACGTGTGTTCTAGCCCTTTGCTGAGTGGGGTTCATGGACTGGCAGCATCAGCATCACGTGGGAACTTGTTAGAAATCTCAAGAAGGACTTCCTGAGTGGGAGTCTGCATGTAACACGGTCCCTAGTGATTCAGTGTGTACATTAAAGTTTGAGAAGCACTGGGCTAGGCTGCTCCATGAGAAGGTCATGACCAGGTGCACTTAGCTGTGTGCTAATCTCCCTTTGTTTGAGAAGAGTATACATTTTATGTACCCATTCTAAAAATAGTATTTTGTAAAATTTACTCTAAAGAACACTAGTTCCACAAAATGCTTCTCCTTCCTTAAGCATTTTATGGTCAAGTAATTTTAAGTCCTGACTATTTAACTCTGACTTATGGAAGACACAGGGTTCATGTTAGGATATTTAAGACTCTGGAGAAGCCCTGACTGAAGAGGCTTCCCAAACTTATTTCACTACAGAATCTCTTCTCATGTCACACATGATGAATCCTTTAGAACAACTTCTGTGGAGCGCATTTTGAAAAGCCTTTTTAAAGAGTGAATGAATATATGTTCCAAATGGAAAATTAGCCCTCCCCCTATCAGAAAGTGTTTTTATTAATTGGTGTTCCTATAGATGAATGTGCTATTTTTACCTTAGCTGTAGCAAGCTAAATCTGATTTGGTATAATTTTATATTTTATTCTTCCATGCTGCAATGTGAAAGCGCTTCTTACTTATATCTGGCTTTCATTTTAGCAGAGGTATGGCCAAAGGAATAGAGATTAGGAAGCACGCATCCATGTGTTTAATATGCTTAATTATATGCTTAATTAAAACAAAACCAGAATTAATCTTTTAAAGTAGTCTCTATTTCATATCTCTTTTTAAGCACCTTAATTCAATGCCCTTAAAGATTCATGAGATAGCCATTTTTGTGGGGATGGTGTGTATGTGTGTGTGTAGTGGGGGATGTTGATGAGTACTTTATTCACACCAACATCTTTGAAAACAATGGCTCCATCTAGCCCCTTCTGTCCCACAAAACTATGACTAGAATTCAGAAAGCTAATTGCAGAAGTTTCCTGTGAAAATGCACTGTGTACCCATGTACCGATTACACACAGTTAAGTGGGTGTGTGTGGGATTTTAGTGCTCTTGACTCAACACCTGGACTATCTTCACTTATTTTGCCCATTTCAGACCAATTGTTATTTGGTCTACAGTATTATTATACTTATTTGGTCTGTATTTTGAACTATTAAGATTTATTAATAGAGTAAGGCAGAAAAAGAAAATACTTGTTTCCCTGATATTCCAGCTATGTGACTAGAGGGACCAGCACACATGGATGCGTGCTTCCATATTAAACACATGGATGCGTGCTTCCTAGGTAATTTCTTTTCTCGAAAAGAAAAAAAAAATCACTCTGCTATTTCTGGAACAGATTCTTGAGATGGTGAGGCTATAAGCTGACTAGGAAGTCAAGTTGATGGAAAAGGAAAGTACAATAGACTGGATGAGCCTTGTCATCATTTCTGAGGGAAATTAAATTAAGTGGATGAGGGGCAGCATTTTCCTATGTTTTGCAAAGAACAGGAAGAGAAGGTTCCAGCTGCGGTCTGCCCTCCCCCTTCCTTTGTGTAGCAGAAAGAATAAATCCCCAGGTCCTGATAATTGTATTTCATCTCTCCTGCACTCTGTGATTCTTTCATATATGCCCCCATGGGGAAATATAAACGTTAGTGCCCATACTGGCTAGCCAAGTGGTAGCTGGAGATTCCATCTTCATAATTATCACTTCTTCGTTTCTGATGTTTAATTGCCATGATTATTCTTCTAGGTGTCATAGGAGTTGCAGTGGAAGAGCTCATTTTACACAGACATTTTTCTACCAGTGACAAAATACACATCTATATAAAGCTCTAAGCCATGTGTATAGAAGAGACATAGCCTATATGGGTTAGGAGTAGAAACATTCATTTGGAACCTCCTTGAGAAAAGACAAAGCCTGCATCTGTCTGGTGTGTAGAGCCCCGCTCTGGCTAACATAAGGGCTCTTCAAGCTGTGGTTCCCTCATCTCTGTAATGGGAACATGATTCTTCTTTCAATTTCATAAGGTTATTTAAAGGACCAGATATGATCAATTGGACATTTGGCAATTTCATCTCTTCCGTTTTCATATCAGATTTATAATTTGTACATTATAAGTCATTAAAAATTGTGCTTATTAGCATTTCCAAAGACCATGGAACCTAAGTGATATTATTTTTCTGAGACATAAATTTGTTTCCCATGCATGGTGAGATTTTTATAACTGTGGACATCTGATAACAATTGATTGGATCTAATTTACTATGAAAGATCCACTTCTCAGCCTAATCTCTACTGCCCTCTACTCTTTATTGAATCATTATTCTTGTGAAGTGGTACAACCAAAACAAATCAACAACAACAACAAAAGACCTAAAAATACTTCTCTGGGAGGGATGGTGTAGTGATGTGGTATTGGGAACAGTGGGGCACACTGGAGGGAGTGCAGTCATGCTAAATTAAAAACAAGACATTGAAATGAAGGATGATGTTAATACTTTTATTTTGTATGTGGACAAATAGAGTGAACGTGCAATTCACAAGTAATATCACCCAAATATTGTTGTCTATAATTTGGAAATTTGAAATTGTGTAGGGATAGATCCATTGTGAATGAAAGGGTTTTTTCCCCATGGTGCCTTCAGTTAATGGAATGTAGCACCTGGAAGAGATTTGTGGAAAAAACACTGTGATCCAGAAGTGATTTTTGTGAAGGATGCGGGAGGAAGAACTGACCACACATGCCTCATATTTGCTGTAATGGCTGTGAATGTATGTTGGGAATAGTAAGGGGCTGCCATTATTATCCATTTTCTCCTTAGTGCCCCACAGTGCCTTTGAGTTAGGCAGGGCATGGGGCATAATATTCATTAGCAGCAATAATAAAAGCTTTATCTGGAGATAAAATTTTCTTTGTGAATTCCAGATGTTCTAACCCCATCAAGGGAGGTCACCTAGGAATCTTACATTATAGAGCTATTCAGCTATGCGATGCATACCCAAAGAATAGTACTGACTGACATGAAAACTTTTTCTTTGTATGTGAACTTTTCATTTGATACCTAGTTAACAGGCAGATCACCGGGCCTGTCTTATGTTCCCATTTATCACCCCCAACTACTTCAGCAATTATAATTTGCAAGCAGAGCACAAAAGTGGAATGTGTGTCTTAATATAATCCCTTTCTCATCTGCTTGGGCAAAGCTATCATGGGGGAAAAGTATGTGTTTTCTTTTGTTTTTGTTTTTTTTTAAAATACCCTACTGAGCTGCAAATGAATAGTATTTCCACTCTTCCATTGGGAGATATTTAACAGTCAGGTGCATTCTGCAGCGGGAAGATTGTTTTCTTTGCACATCCAATGTGAATTCTTGTTGTGGTTCACAGCTTTGCCTTTATGGACCCTCACGCTTCCTAGGTGTTTACCTTCTTCTCGTGTAACTGGCCTGGCCTCTGAGTGCCTCTGGTCTGATGCCATTTGCTTGTATAGTATTGTGAAAGAGAGAAGGAATATCTCCAATATCTCTTCCTTATTAACTTGCCATTCATTATTCTGTCTCCTGAAAGATCAGAGTCTTTTTGTTCCAATTTCTTGCCATCACTGCAGGAGGGTATTCTGATGAGGTAATACATCCTAAAGCATCAGGGACTTTAAACTCTTAATCCTTTTCTGGAATGTTTGGGTGCAACAGCTACTGCTCTTGAGAGTAAGAAACCCTATAAGGAGTCAATTGATGTAGAACTGGGTTTAGATCAGCACACTTTAGAGGGTACAGCAAGAAATTTCCTTGAGGACTTGTCTTTTGAGCTGTTATGATGCCTGGTTGCAGGCTGATTAGTGGCTGGTGTGTAGGGACAGTTAGGATAGGCTCCACATGTCTATTATACTTTAAGGCCAGTATACTCACTGTAGATTTCTGGTGATGGCTGTGCCAGCAGCTTCTCTTCTGGTTTTCAGAAAGGCCATGGAGGAGGGTAGGAAAAATGGAAAAACAGATAGAAGGTCCAAGGAAAATGCCTTTTAAAGGAGAAAGGGATGATATGGAAAGACAACAGACTAAAAGTCTTATTATAATCATATCTTTCCAAGCTTCTATTGTCCTTATTTTTCCCAGTTTATTTTTGTCTGCATATGCTCATTTATATGTAGCCTACACACATTACATGTGAATTTCTACAATCTACTTTTTCTCCTCTTAATGTTCTATTATAGCAAATGTTATGTTATTATAAAATCTTTATAACCATCATTTTTAATTGTGTATGCAATACTTCATTATATAAAGATACATACGATATTACTGTGTTTTATTTTTATTGGCCATTGGAAATTTACACATATTTGATTACCATAAATAACAGTTTCATTACTATTTTGTGCATATTTTTAAAGATTAATTTATTTATTCATTCATTCATTCATTCATTCATTCATTCATTCATGATAGACAGAGAGAGGCAGAGCCATAGGCAGAGGGAGTAGCAAACTCTCTGTGGGGAGCCTGATGTGGGACTTGATCTCAGGAACCCACGATCATGACCTGAGCCAAAGGCAGATGCTCAACCACTGAGCCACCCAGGTGTCCCTGTGCATGTCTTTAACATCTAGGATTGTTTTCTTGCACTAGTGTCTGGGTAACCCAAGTGAAAACTTTGATTGCGTTTTTCCCAGTCTCAGCAGAGTGTCACATTTAAATATTTATGACCCAAATTCAGTACTGAAAGCATTTCAGTGCAGTGCTACTTTTTACTGAACATTTTCTTAAATGGGTTGCAAAGAAGCATTGTATCACACAGCACAGAGTGAGTCTTCCTAAAACTCCATTGTCTGTATTTGTATCCCTAAGTCCTAATCATCCTGGGTTACTTTCTCATCTTCTCCATCTCTTTCTATGGGCTTATTGTCAGAGCGGTGCCCTTCCAGAGCTCTCCTCCTCCCCACATCTACACCTCCGTACCCAAATTCACAGGCTTCTCTTTTATCTGGTGACCTACCCTCTGTTCTTTGCTTCTTCACCCATCACTCTCACCTCACCCCTCTAGCAGTGTAATATTTGTCAGGCACACATCCCTTAGAACATGGAGGAGAAGGAATTGGTAATTGTTAGAGCTTAATATTTTTGGCTTGATCACCACCAGAAAGGAAGTAATTACATCAAAATACATACACTCTGAGTATCTTTAATACCTGTCATTAAAAATATTATCAGAGCTGGGACACGTGGTGTGACTCAGTTCTGTGTCTGACTCTTGATTTTGTCTCAGGTCATGATCTCAGGGTCATAAATATTGAGTCCTTCTTTGGGCTCCATGCTGGGTGTGGAGCCTGCTTAAGATTCTCTCTCAACCTCTCCCTCTGCCCTACCCTTTGCTCACATGTGCTTTCTTTATCTCTCAAAAACAAAAATTATCAAAGTTGTGTGCTAACATACATTCCCACCAAGAGCACATGCAAACATAAGTCTATTTGTGGTTAATATTTCCTCCTTGTGGCAAGCATTTTCCAAAATGGCCCCTGGTGGTCTCTGTCTTCTGGGGACCACCCCCATTGTATAGTTCCCTCTCTTTGAGTTTGACTGAATTTAGTGACTTGAGTCTAGTGAATAGACTCTATTCACTATTCTCAGCACCTCAAGTGAGGTGTTGAGATGTTACTTCAGAGATTTGGATTCAGAGTGGTTTTCATCTTAAGTGTGCTCTCTTGCTTGATTGACCAAAGCAAGCTGCCATGTCGTGAGCTGCACTGTGGAGAGGCCCATGTGGCAAATATCTGGGGGAGGTCTCCAGCCACTAGTCAGTGGGGAACAGAGAGCCTCAGCCCAATAGCTCCGTTCCAACAGAGAACAGCTGAACCCTGCCAACAATCACATGAGCATGCTTGGAAGCAGTTCCTTCTCTGCTGATCCCTTCAGTTAAGACTGCAGCCATGGCCAACACATTGATTGAAGCCTTGTGAGGGACCTTGAGACAGAGGAACCCACTTGAGTCACATCCTGATTCCTGACCCATAGAAACAGGAAGATAATAAATATTTGCTGCTTCTAGCTGCTAAGTTTTATGGTAGTCTGTCACATAAAAAGTGTGCACGTGCCATTTTGGAGAAGTGTTAATTTCCCCTAAGGCAAAACCTCCCTCATGTCTGGATCCTAGGCCTCCCCATCTCTGCATAGTAGCAGCTGTGGATGTAGAAGACATTGGGCAGAGAAGCAGGAGGTAAAAATAGGGAGTGATTACCTTGAGATAACATGGTTGGTGTGAACCCTCTTGCACCTTTACCTCAATTTGAACTCTGTAGATCTCACATGTTCTGAAATTGTATCCTATGTTTTGCTTCAAAAATGGCCTCCTTTTACTCATCCAGGAACTCATTTAGACCCTAAACTATAATTCCTGAAGAACTACATGGCGAGTCATCTTTAGGCTATTAATACATTGTCCACGACAGAGACAGAGTTAAGGAACAGGCGGGATCATGTAAGATTGCTTCCTGGAAAAGCAAGGACTTTTCAAACAAAGTTAACATCATGGCCTGAATTTTTGAAGCTGCCTCTAAATGTGCATCTACAATTTTGCAAACACAGTCATTTGCAATCTCAAGTAATGGGATTTAAGCATCGACCTGATATAAGAGATCAGATTTAGAGGCCCTTTGCAAACCAGGGTATGCCACAAATAATATTTAATTCAGCTCTCCCTTACATTTTTAAAACGGTGCGGCAATTTAAAAATGCATTACATTCAAAATAATACATGCAAGGTCAGGAGGGGAGATGTGAAAACTCAGCTTGCAAGCAGAAATCAGTTTCTACTTGGCTGATGGGGGCTGCCCATTCTGTATGTCTGGTTGCATCTTGGCCTCAGAAGACCTATGTTAATGCTAAGAGCAAGCACAATACTCAAAAGCTATACATGGTAGTCAGCCAGTGCCCTGAGGAGATAGAATGCTCACCATTTTGAATGAAGTCAAGATATGTTGGACTCATGTGACAATGATGCTGAGCACATATGTGTTCTATGACAGACAGGAAATAAGGAGACATATGGAGCTATGTACTTAATGACTTCTCTATTATGAGGAGACGACATCATACTTGACTAGACCTTGGCATATCTGAAAATATTTGTGTGTGTTACACAGAATTCAAAGATAGCCACAGTACTCACCTAATCCAGTATAAGAAAAATTCTAGAACACAATGGAAATACCATTTCTCCTTCTTTCCCTAGCTTTGGCTGGTGTCTTTGGAATTAGACACATGACTTACAAATGCTTATTCCACCCAGATGATTATGTGTAAGGCATGAGAATATTCATTCAGCTCAGAGACAGTGGAATCTCACTGTTAAATAAACTTTCAGAGGAGAGTAAGTTTGATTGTCCTCACAGTTGGGGAGATTTGAGATGGTAATTGTCCTGTGAGGGCCAGGTCAGGAGAGATCCTGTGTAAAGTAGAGCACCTTGACTACTCTGAAGCCCAGATTGCTCATGCAGGGCTTGCTCCTTACATGAAGAAGTGGGGAGAGTGTACATATGGATAGTAATGAATTGTTCTGCAGCCTCACTAATAGGGAGTAGGAGAATTGGTGAGTCAGGAAGAGGCCTAAGGAGAAAAGGAAGAGAAGAATGGTGAGCCAAGCAACCCAAGGAGAAAACACCAAATTGAAGGCTTGGAGGCTGTTTAAAATGCGGGTTGGATACAGGGTTTCTGACAGGAGTCACTCTTTTTCTCATTGAGGAACTGTAGGAATGTTCTGTTACAGCTTGGGCTAGGGGTGTATATTAGTCTGCTGGGCCTGTCATAATGAAATACCATAGACTGGGCAGTATGAACAACAGAAATTTATTTTTTCATATTCCTGGAGGTCAGAAGTCTGAGAGCAAGGTGCCAGTATACTCAGTTTCTTGTGAGAGCTCTCTTCCTGGCTTGTAGATGGTCACCTTCTTGCTGTGCCCTCCCATGGTGGAGAGGGAGAGCAAGCTCTGGTGGCTCTTCTTATAAGGACACCAATCCTTAGGGATTAGAGCATCAACATCTGAATTTGGGTGGGGGAGATACAGACCAGTCCATATAGGGTATAAAGCCTGGAAGAGCTTGGAAAGGATGCAAACCTTCTAGAGAATCTCTTACCAACAAGGGTTCTGGAGCAGAAAGGGCTAGGTGTGTGGGGAAAGATGGAGAGGCAATGACAAAACTACACATATAATTTTAAAAAGAAACAAACGCATTTACCTTATTTTTTCCCCTAATTGTAGACACAATGAAAGCTTATGTAGACATTTAAAAGGAAAGGCAGGAAAATAAAAAGAAAATAATTACCTATAATTTCACTGTTCAGAGAACACCACTTAAAAAAAATCAAGTACATCTTCAGAGATTTTCCCTATTACAATATAATTTTGAACGTAAAAATTTAAGTTTTCTTTTTTTAAAATTTATTTATTTATTTATTTATTTATTTATTTATTTATTTATTTATTCATGAAAGACACAGAGAGAGAGAGGCAGAGACATAGGCAGAGGGAGAGTCAGGCTCCATGCTGGGAGCCCAATGTGGGACTCGATCCCGGGTCTCCAGGATCATGCCCTAAGTGAAAGGCAGATGCTCAACTGCTGAGCCACCCAGGCATCCCAAAGTTTTCATAATAATTAAGATCATGGTGTTTATAGGATTTTTTATCTTTTAAAAATGTACTTTAACAGGAATGCCTGGGTGGCTCAGCGGTTGAGCGTCTGCCTTTTGCTCAGGATGTGATCCTGGAGGCCCGGGATCAAGTCCCACATTGGGCTCCCTGCAGGGAGCCTGCTTCTCCCTCTGCCTATGTCTCTGCCTCTCTCTCTGTGTCTCTCATGAATAAATAAATAAAATCTTTTTAAAAATATTTAAAAATGTACTTTAACATTTTCCTGTACCATCCTCTACACTTTCCAAATACAATTTAAAACTTATATTATCTGCATTATATTCTAATTGGCTGATATGTAACATAATCATTCATCATTTAACATTGATCTTACTTCTAAACTTTTACTATAATAAAAGGCATTGGAATGTTATTTTGAAAACCTTTAAGAATTATTTGTCCAAACTCTGATTATTATACTTTTTAAGGTTAGAGTGCCAAAGCAATATATATATAATGTGGTCATGCCAAATTGTTTTCCAGAAAGTTTATGCCAGTTTCCACCCCAACTAGTAAAGCATCACTTCACTACACCTCATAAAAATTTAATTTAAAAAAGTAATCTAATTCAATATGCAAAAATGGATTTTCCTTGTATTAATTTGCATTTCTTATCAGACCGGTGAGTTTAGACATGTTTTCAAGTATTTATTAGCCATTGTATTTCTTTTATGTGGCCATCTGTTTTTTTCTTCTTCTTTATTATGAGTTCTTTATATGGATTCTCATTTTGTTTCAATATTGTACCCAGTTTGTTCTTTGGGTTTTAATTGCCTTATGATTGTTAACATACTTCTTAGTTAAAAAAAATGATCAAATCTTTTTATTTCTCCCATTATAATGTCTTCTTTTATTTCATGGTCAGATGCTGTCCTTGAACTGTGATTATGTGTTTTCTGATTTGTAATGCAACTTTATTAAGTGATATATGTAATATATTTTTATATATTAAATATACATTGTATGTAATATATACTATGTATAAAGTACATATACTATATACTATGTATATGTTATATACATTAGGTAATATACAAGCATAAAAATGCTGAGGGTTCTCTGGCACTATGCTTCAGAAATCTCATAATAGTTGTCCATATAATCTTGTGACCATTTTATAATCAGTTTAATAAATTAATAATCTTTTTTTAATAAATTAATAATCTTATTCATATTGATGGATTTTTTTAGAATTGATAGAATTTCTATTTTTTTAAAGTGAAATAAAATCCAATTAACATGTTCCCACTTAGTTCTGTGCCCATGAACCGTTTCCTCTGATGATTTACTGCAAGAGAAGCTCTAGTCATGTTAGGTACCTTGATGTTCGTGGCATTAGTTAGCTTTTATTCTACTGGATTGGTTGGTCCTCTGTGCCCTGAGCTGGACCTTAACTGTGTTTAACTATTGTTTATAATACAGCATAGAGCCTAACTGGACAAGTCTCCTCTCCTGCAAGACCTAGCAAAATAAAACAAAAGTAGAACCCTGACTTCTTTTTTCAAAAAGTTGTTCTTGGCTTGTCTTACTCATTTGTCTATCCCAATGAATTTGGAATTACTTTATGTTCCCAAATCTACCCCCACCCCCACCAAAGCAGCTAATTAGACTATTGATTAGAATTGCAGCAAAGCTATGAATTCATTTGGAGAGAACTGAATCTTTTTCAATATCCGGTTTTCATTTTTGGCCACATGGTTTGTCTCTTCTTTTACTCCATTTCTGTGTGTTCTTCAGAAGAGCTTTATAGCTGTCTTCATATGGGTCCTATACATTTCTAGTTAACATTTTCCCTAGGACTTTTCACTTCCGGTGCCATAGTAATACTGTTTTGCACACAGAATCTCTCTTCAGATTGGCATGATTGAACTGGGTAACCATGATGTGTAGCTGTAATTTGCCTGCATGCATACAAAGTTGGTGCCATTATATACTTTACAGTACAAAAAATATGTCTTTTAAACTTTAAACTAACTTTAAGTGATTAGGAGAATGTGATAGGATGGGACTAGGGATTGATTTTTTTGCAGAGGTTTGAGGATCTACATAGGAGGAGAGCACTGCTCTTAATAGTTGTGTGACAATTATACCAAACTGACCAATGCCCCATCTCCGACCAAAGCCCCATCAGTCAGAGGGGGAACCAGCTGATATACCTTACCACTGCCTCCTGACTAAATGCCAGTCCTCTCATCCTGGCACATAATAAGTACTTAATAAATATTAGCTATAAAATTAATAATAAAACAACTTAAAAGCAGAGAATTGGAAGAAGTGACCATCCTCATTAATTAGGTGGCAAATAGAACTTGGCATCTCTTTAAACTAAACAAGGCTGAGTATGTCTAAATATCTTTTTTTTTTAATTTTTCTCATTCAAATCCCATTGCCTAATCATTGGTGTTTGCATTTCTGATCTGTTTTTCCAGCTCTCAGTATATGTCTATTATTATACTTGTTAAAATTATTTTTAGAGAAAATTATTTCTGGCTTGATGTTAATAAAATTAAATAAAATTTATAAAGCCATAAATTAAAGATGGTGCTGTATCAGATCATGTGTGTTTTAACAGATGTGATGCAGATGTTAAGAACAAGTCCATGTGGATTGCCCACGGATTACGGCCAGAAATGATAAACACCAAAAGAATATTAGAGCAAGTGTTATCCCTGCTCAGAGTCTGCAGGCCTCTGATTAGTCTGGTATGCTTAGCCAAGGCTTCTTGAAGGAGTTGGGATTGGAGAATCCTGAGTAGTGGGTTGAACTGTGAGGAAGGGAGGCAGGTTTTCCTGGGAAGAGAGAATGGTTGGATCAAAGCAGAGGTCATGATATGCTTGGAGAGCAGTTAATGGTTCTGCTAGAGTAGGGTTGCTCAACCTCAGCAATTTGTCATTTTTGTCTGGATGATTGTCCTGTGCATTTGTAAAAGGTTTAGCTGGATCTGATCTCTATTCCATAAATGTTCACATTACCCCTCCCCAAGTTGTGACAACCAGAAATGTCTCTGGCTATGCTAACATTGCCTAATATTCTCTGAGAAGCATAACAGCCTTCTCGAGCTAGCCCCTGCTAGGCAGAACCACTGTGCCAGAACAATAGGATCTGCATTCAGAGGCAGTGAAAAATAAAACTGGAAGTAGACTTAATTTAGATTGTGTAGGGCCTCACATACTGGGGAAGTGATTTAGACTTGTCACTCCAGCTAATGGAGGGCATTCATCTTTTGTGTAGGTGAATGGCATGATATACATGTTTTATGAAGATTTATTAACATATGGCACTTTTTTTGAGATGCTTAAGTGCATTTCTGTGCAACTCACTGTCAGTAGATAAGCTATTGGTTTTTCTCCGGACAGATGCAAATCTTCTCTAGTATCCTGATCCTAAGTTCCATTCTCCACTGAGAAATTATGAAATTGTAAACTTTTGAAAATACATATATCTAGTATATGTTTTTTAAACCACATTTTTGTGTACATCTTAATTGATAAAATAGTTTTAAAATTTGTATTAAATTAGGGGTTTAATATTTTAACATGACATTTTTTTATTCTTGTCATCTTAGAATTTTTGTACACATGAAAGCAATTTATCACAAAGTTTTCATTATACTATGTGCCCATTTTAGAGCTTTATTTTTTATGTATGCCTCACCAAAATAGTTTTCTGTATGTGTGTATAATTTCATAAAGATCATTTAATGATGGCAAAATATTGCACTGACTTGATATACTCTCATTTAGACTAAAGAATTATGGAAAAGTTGGAGTGGAAAGGACCCTATAATGTTATGTGGTTTGGTGATTTCTCTGACAGTGTCCTTGAAAGCTCTACGGGGGTTCAGATTACTTGCCCCCGGGACCATGTGATTCACAGAAAAGCCTGTAAAGTGTTTAGTGATCCAGTCCTTGGGTCTCCTTTACCTACTTTAGCCAGAACTACTCAGCTTCTGCGTAAGTTTTATACATTAGGCTTCTGCATATAATCTCCTTTGAAGATAGAAGACCATTTATTGTTTTATTTTTATTTATTTATTTATTTTTTAGATTTTATTTATTTATTCATGAGAGACACAGAGAGAGAAGCAGAGACACAGGCAGAGGGAGAAGCAGGCCTCACGCAGGGAGCCCAATGTGGCACTCGATCCTGGGGTCCCAGAATCATGCCCTGGGGCGAAGGCAAGTGCTAAACCCCTGAGCCACCCAGGGATCCCCCAGAAAACCATTTATTAAAGAAACAAAATGTTTGCAAGATCACTGATCGAGACTGGTCTTTACATTTTACACAAGCTGCATAGGGATGGAAGTCTTCCGGATAGCTTTCCTCCATGCTTCTAACACCCTGAAAAGTCCAGCTTCATAGTTTAAGTGGTGGCCAAAACTACATGAACCATTGTATTGATGGAGGACATTACCTGGTGACGTTCTCTGTCAATGGGCTCACTGTGTTTTGATGAAGAGATAATTGTCCACACTCACATAAGCATGGCTTTGGCACCTGGGGTGCTCATTCATAGAGCTCCGTGGACAGAGTACAGCCACTTGTAGGGACTGGATCATAGGACATGGGTCCTTCCATCTCTGGTGGCAAATGGCACCGAGGATCATTCATTCAGTCACACCCTAACTGGCGTTGTTCTCAAAGGGATGTCGAAAACAGGCACTCCTTTTAGGCAGGTAGACTGTTTGAACTGTCAGCATCTCAGACCCCAGTTTTCTGCTTGCGTACGTGTTTGTGTATTCCTGAATCCAGCAACATCATATTCTACTGCCTGGATCCCCTTTGCTTACAATGAGGGACCAAAATCTTGATTCAAGAATCTGTTGTTTCTCCTCCAAACCAACAGGCAGGATGGGTTATCCTGCTTCAGGCATCTCACTCACACCTGCTCTTTAGGAAGACAGCTTGGATGATGGACTAGCGGCAGGCCCCACCCCTTCACATGTCCCCACTGGCCAGTGCATCCTATTCAGATCCTCTCCAACCTTTTCCTCCAGCAGCATTGAAGGGAAGCTGTCAGGTAATTTGGGAAGAAGTGTACACAGTGGAGGCAGAGAGGGTGCCCCTAGGGGAATCCTGCTCTGCCCACTCAGCATTTTGGATGGATGCACAGAGACTGAAGTGTTGAAAAGGTCAGTCCCTGGGACCAGGCTGATCTATAAAAGGTAACAAAGTATGCAAGAATTGTCAGGGAGCCAGGCCGAAAGACTTGTGGGGTTAAATTGGGGTGGCCATGCACTTGTCCACATGACACCGGGAACAAGAGGTCCAAGATCTTGCTTCATACATTTTTTAGCATTATTGCCCCTGTTTAACAAGTGTCATTAAAGTAAGCAACAGTGAAATAGAACAAGTAGAGTCGGGTTTTATGACTGTTTTTTACTTCCATGGAAGAAGAGATTTGGAACATGGATCACTTAACTGGGGGGCGCTTCCCTGTCTGTCTGTCTCTCTCCCTTCGTCCCTCCTTTCCTTCCTTCCTTCCTTCCTTCCTTCCTTCCTTCCTTCCTTCCTTCCTTCCTTCCTTCCTGTGATATTTGCTAGGATTTTTCCAGAACAGAGAGAAACTCAATAAATTGGGTAGAGAAAATTCTGTGACTTGTGATATATAGTGGGAAGAGAATTTGACTAGAGGATAGGGTGTCTGGGTACAAATTCTACATCTTCCCTAGAATGGCACCAGGCCTTGGGGCACTCAGAGATTTCTCTGGCTCTCTGTGTTTTCATCTTTAGAATTCAGAAGGCTGACCAGAACGTCTTGGAGGCTTGGCCCAGTCCTTTGCTTCTGGGAGTCTGTGATCCTCTTGCAGACTGGGTGTTGGTCTCCAGCAGTAGGTGGTGGTGTAAGAGGAAATCCTGTCCACTCCTTTGACTGAGGGGAAGAATTTTGTTTCTCAGTTGATGGTCAAGGAAGAATTTGCAGTGGATTGACCTGAAATGCTTGTTAAGAATACAAATTCTTGGGTCTCACCTCAGAACTCTTGATCTGAGTCTCCAGACCTGGACCTCAGGAATCTCCACATTAGTACTTTCTCCTGGCAAATCTTTTGCATCTCAGGTTTTAGAAACCAGAGAAAGTCTTTACAAAGTGATTTTGAAAACCAGGGAGGCAAATTAGTGGACTACCAGATGTTGTACTTTGAGTTGAACAGACTGGGTCTCCTTAGCAAAAACCTTCCCCTTTCTCTGCAGCATCTGACATCCACAATTAGACACAAGGCCACCTCCAGGCATCTCTTGAAGTGCACACAGTCCATGCTAAATGAGATAATACATTTAGGTGTGCTTTGAAAACTGTAAAACATTATTAAAATGCTTTGTAACTGCAAAATGCTGTCTAGATGTTAGTCATTATAAAAAGAATGCCTTTAGTTTTTATAAGCACTGTGGCATGAATGAGATTATTGATTTTTCTCTATGTCCATTTAGATGTATTTACTGAGCTATTCCATTCAAGAGATTGTTTTAAGTACCAACTCTGTGAACTGTGCATCCACATAAAGAGATATAAAGAACAGTTGTGGGTTGTTCCAATTCTGAGCCCTCTTAAGTAATAGAATTATACATCCAAACCTGCTGCCATGTAAATTTGTGGTGTCTTTCTACTATACCTGGAAGATACTTCCTGATGCCATTGATTGTGGGCTCCATGTGACTTACTTTCTTCAAGTTTAGTAGATGTGACACAAGAGGAAGCTTTTAAAGTGCCTGCCGTTTTATGTGGGCCATGGCATGGTATCTTGCACCCCGGGGCTCCACATGATGGAGGAACACATGATGCATGCCTAAGCCCACCCCTCTGAGAGGAGCCAAGCTCTGCTGGATTCCTAGCACAGAGCAGAGCCTCCCATGGAGCCCAGCCTAGATAAACCAATCCTCAGCTGGCCCTTAGATGTGTAAGCAAAATAGACAACTATTGTTGTGAGCTACTGATTTTTGAAATAGCTTATTTTGCAGCAAAGTCTAACTGATACAGTAGGACAAAGGAAAATTGAGATAAATGGATAAATAATTGATACAAAGGACAATGGTGAAGTGGCAGAGGAAGGTACAGCCAGAGGGGCCCTGGGAAGTGATATCAGTGAAGCCTTCACAGAGGAGGTAGCATTTGGGAAGAACATGGAAAGATAGGTTCAGTTACATCTAATGTTTGTTCTCCTGGGGCTTCTAGTGTGATGTGAGGGCAGAAATTTCAGGCAAGGGAAGGAGCAGGGGGATTGCTTCCAAAGTGGGGATGCATGGGATGTGGTTAGTTAATAGGGATGCCTGATTGGCTCAGCAGTTGAGCATCTGCCTTCAGCTCAGGGTGTGATCTTGGAGTCCTGGAATGGAGTCCCACATCGGGCTCCCCTTGAGGAGCTTGCCTCTCCCTCTGCCTATATCTGTCTGTCTGTCTGTCTGTCTCTCTCTTTCTCTGTCTCTCATGAATAAATAAATAAAATCTTAAAAAAATAAAGAAAGCTGTTAATAGTTGAGATTGTCAGGAAGTTCATGTTCTGTGCTTATAGGAGAAGAGATGGTGATGAGGCTGGAAGAGAATATTCAAGTGATCACTGAGAGGTCCGAAGTGCTGGGTGGAAGATTTTGCAGTTCATACTGCACACACACCTTGAAGGGTTCTGCTCAGAGCCAGGGCATGCTCAGGCCTGGCCTTTAGGAAGGTCATTCTTGCAGTGTGATGAAGGGCAAGTCACTGGAGACCAGGTGGCCTGTTAAAAGACTATTTACTCGGAGCAGCGAGCCCTGGAAAGAAAAGACAGGACTCTAGGAAATTCCAGAAAATATGCTTTGCAATTAAAAGAGGAAATGAAAGGAAAAATAAATAAATGAGGAAAAGAACCTCCTGAAGCATAGAAAATACATTCAAATCCTTCTTCAGTATTGTTTTATGTTTTCATAATATTTAAAAACTCAAATTGTACTTGGAAGTATATGGACAAGTCATAATGACCACAGATTGATAGATGTTAGAAATAAATCTTTTAATGGATGTTCAAATTCAGCATGATGTTTACAGACTTGGTGGAAAGCCATGCTCTGGACTTAGGCATGATTTCCTCCAGTGTAAAAAGGCACTGAAACAATGTTCTCTGGGTGGTTTTGTTTGTTTCTATGTTGTTGTTGTTATTTAAATTTGTTTTTGTTTTTTTGTTTTTTTGGCATGGGTGGATGTTGTAGGTGGCATTCCCTAGGTAAATAAGATTTTACAAAAGAGGTTTGTTGTTTATAGGAGGCTAGCTGGGAGCTCTGAGGTACAACATTCCCTTTGAGGGATGAGGGAACATGGCGGGCAGGGAAGAGGTAGGGCTACCATGCAGCTGGGATGGCCCTACAGACACATCCAGTCTTGTGCCAAGGGATTGGGCCTTCATACCTCCGCATTGACTGGCCATACTATGAGCGCTGCCACTCGGGGTAGAGTGTGACCTTGGCCAGGTGGCTGCCATCAGCTGTGGAAAATTCGCAGAGAGCAGCTGAGCTGGCAGTCATCAGCCACACGCAGATATCCAACATGGGAAGGGAATGCCTAGGACAGAGAGGGCTGCGGACCACTCGCCACTGTGTCCACTTCAGCAGGGGGAGCAAGCTGTACTCCTCATCCTGCCCTTTGTTCCTAAGGAGGGAAATGAGTTTTGATAATAACAACAATTAATAATGGTGCAATAATAAAAAACAATGTAAAGTAGTAATAATAAATATGTATGTAAGCAATAACTGTGACAACTTGCCATTGAACGATGTGCTAAGTCCATGGCACCTGTATGGCAGCTCTTGTTCACAAGCACGCAGGTAGGATATGGTAGCGGCCCAATGTGTTGGGCTGGCCACCGACCACTTGGGTTTGACTTATAGATGTACTGCTTCTTAGCTGTGTGATCTTTGGCCCAGGGCCTCAGTTTCTTTGTTCATAAAACAATGGGATTAACACCAATGGGATTAACACCAGTAGTGTGGTCCATAGAGTTGTAATAAGTGTTAAAAGTGAACCAGAAAAGAGTGGGGCTGGTCTTTCCTAGTTCAGAGCTGGTACAGTCAAGTCTGGCTTTTGGTATTTGTGGGGTGGTAGGCCAGAGAAGCATGTGGTGTCGGGGACCCTGCTCAGTGAGGGGGTGTCATGTACTTTGGAGATGGGAGAGAGATGGGAGAGTCAGGGCTAAAAGCACTGTGAAGAGCAGAAGTGTGCTAGGCAGGAGGGTGCAGGAGACTGTCAAGCTCACAGTGTTGACATGCTTTTCCCTGGCAAGGGTGACCCTGTCATAAGAACAGAAAAACCTAGGGAGTCAAAACCTGCTACTGAACACCCATCCTTGGCAGTTTGTCCAGGGATTCTCCATGCCTTCTGGCTGTGCTCCATGCCATAGATTGTGTCTATCTTGATGGTTCCATTCAGCCTTACAGTGCCAGGCTCTGTTGGACACTTTTTGATGGAGGTGATGGTCTTTTAGGCTCAGAAACCTACCCTAGTTATGAAAAGATGTTCATCACTCCAGTTATGATCGCTGCCCTGGTGGGTGGGTAAGACCAGAGAGAAACAGCTATGGGGGAGGTGACCACAGAGAAACTTACTAGTGTATGTCATTAATCACTAATTGCTGAATGATTTTATTATACGGCAGCCATAAAATATCACTTGAGATTTTACAGCCAGTTCTAGCTTTAAGAAAACAATTCCTTATGTCAAAATGACTATTAAATTAAGTGATTCCATATTAAACATCCTATGGACTCCAGATGATTTATGGGGCTGTATAATGAAAAGGAGCCTTTTCCTTCCGGCAGCTCAGAGGAAATCAGCAGGCATTTCTGGAACGGCCATTGACCTTGGGAGCCTGGGAGAGGCAGGCTGGTTTCTAAAAGACACCTGGTTGATTAGAGGGGAGGAATTCTAGAGAAAGAAGCCCTGGGACTCTCATTTCACAGATAAGAAAACTGAGGCCAGGAGGTAGAATAACTCACCCAGAATCATGATGGCCCTATGAATGGATGAATCTATTGCGCTGCTGTTCCTAGTAATTATGTAGTTTTCTTATTATTCCCAGCTGTCCTTACTGTTCCTGTTCTATTTATTAATCTATTTATCTATCTATTTTTTACTGTCCCTATTTTATAAATGGCAAACCAAGTCTTGGAAACCTCTTTTGTGTGTTACTTTGGCAAAACCACCTGGGAGGTAATGCGTGATACCTTTCAGTGACACTATTTGTATTTGTTGCCCTGGATTTGCTTTCACATGTTCTCGGTGCCATAGACCAGGAAAATGCCCTAAGATTACATCATTTTGGCCTAGCAGCCTGGTTCCACTGAAGCATTCACAGTTTGACACTTGAAGCCCTGTGGGGACACTGAATATTTCCCAGCCATGGTCCCTTCCTTCAAAGAGCTTATAATCCAGCTGGGAGCCCTGACCATTGGTGTCAAAGGCCCTAGTATTCACCTCTGTGATCCAGGTCATCCATGCCATAGGAGACTGACCAAAGGGTAGCGTATGTCTCATGGGTGGTGGCACTTGAGCTGAGTCTGGCAAGGTGAGACCTAGCAAAGCCAGAAGGAGAGAGGAACATTTCAGGCAGAGCAGCAGCAGGAGCCGGAGGTTCGAAGACAGAAGTCACTGTGATGTTGGGAAGTGCTGAGAAGTTCAAGGTCTCTGAAGCACACCAGCGAAGCCGTGACCAGATTGGACACGATCTGATTATGAAGGACTCACGGTCCCAGTGGAGGAGTTGCAACTCCTGTAGCTCATGTTGTCTCCATGTTTATTTTTGCTGACTTCTCTCATCATCTACCCACAGTACTTAGCTCTCTCTGCTACTAGTTTATAAAACTTTCCCAGGCAGCGGTCCTGCTAGGTTGTCTCTGTATACATTGCCTCTCATAGTGTTAGAGACGGGGAATAGTTCCAGAGGGGAAAGAAGGACCACAGGAAGGAAGTAGGAGGAGACAGGACCACCGGCAGGAAGGGGGGAGGGAAGGAAGCACTGTCCTACCTGATGTATTGATGAAGGGCCACAGACGTTGCTGGCCTTGAGGAGCCACACTGGAGAAAACTAGCAAGTCGGCCAGTCCCCTAAAGAGCCAAGCTCAGCTCTAGGACTTTGCTGGTGTCTTTCACACAGTGGCAGCTCTGGGCAGGCTGCTAGTTTCCACAGTGCCTGCAGATGGCCCCAGAGTGCTAGCCCACATGACTGCTCCACTCAGTAGTTCTTTCAACAAACACCTGTTGAACATCTACTAGTAGCCTGGCGCTGTACTAGGCACCCAGATATAATAATAGGCCAGGCCCACATGGTCTCTGCTCCCTGAGTAGGGAAAACATGACGGTCACCAAATAATCAGAGAATTAAAGATGTGATTGCTAACTGTGCTAGAAGCAATAAAGAACAATTAAAAGTTGCCATCTGAATGTAAAACAGACAGACTCTTCATAATCTGGGAGTCTGAAAGGCCTGCCTTCACAGCGTGTGTGTGTGTGTGTGTGTGTGTGTGTATGGTTCCGGAACCTAACCTGGTCAGATAAATAAACTTAACAAAATCAAAATATGTAGAGTGCAGGTAGGAAGTCTTCCTGCTGGGTCCATCTGTCTTAATCTATACATGAATGAATACGAGGAGGTTCAGTAGCTGTGGCTGGCATCAGTGGTCCTGGTACTAACCTAATTCTCAAGCGAAGAAACTGTGTGTTTGTGGTTAATCGCCTCCTCCTCATGCACATCAGCTTCCATACCTGAAGAATGAGATGGTGGTCCCAGCCTCATTGCTAAGTGTGGTCCAGGGACCAGTGCTGATCCACAAATTGCCACTGGCCTGTGATGGGATAAGTACATCCATTGAGAGTTTTTTAGAAACTTGTAGAGCAATTTGACATTCTGTGATGTTTTTATTGCATTTACAAAAATATCAGTTGGCAGTAGTTTGAGAAATATATATTCATCCCAAATGGTTTGAAAACCAACCACACAGGATGACCTCTGAGAGCTCTTCCAGCATGAAGAGCCTTTGCTTCTAATTGGGTGAGATGGAAACTTTTGGGCCAGCATTATAAAATACCCAGGGTGAGATCTAGAGGCTGGAGTTGAGTGATTATGAATGACAAGATGTTATTCTGGAAAGAACTCTTTTTTTAGTCTGGGTCTCTGAGACATTAGGCAGATCAACTCTGGTGCACTGATAGAACACAGAAGTCATGATATCATCACAAATGTTGGTCATTCTAAGAAGACAGCCACATGTCCTTTTCTGCCAAAACACCTGATCTCTGGGCCAAAGGTGAACACACCAGACCTAGCTCAAAGTATCTCTATAAAAGAGGTACAAGGCAAAAGAAAGAAATATCTGATAAACTCAAATGACTACATATATATATATATATATATTTGTTGTTTGTTCTTCTTAATCCATTTCACTCCCACCAAATTGCTCAAAAGCCACTTTGATTTATAAATGGAATTTTGGAAGTGAGTGGCGTGCAATATAAGCAATTTAAACTTTGAAAAGTAGCTCCCATGAAGCAGAGTAAAGGTACTTAAAGGATTTCCATTTCCCAAGACCCTAGAATACAATGAATTAGAGTGTCTCTGTTTAACTGCTGTAATGGATGGTCCCTTGGGTAAATATTGTGCTTTATAAAAAGCCAGTATTCAAAATGTTTTTTTTTTTCCGATTAATATTCATTCATGGGCTTATCCGGGGGAACAGTCCACAGCTGACATTTTGTGACCGTGTTGCACAAAAGACCTGCGTTAATACTAAGCAGCAGCTCTTGCCCCCCATCCTGTCCCGGCTGAGGTCTTTCCCTGTGAACAGTTCCTTGGCTTCCCCTTCTTCAATGCTCCAGGCAGGAGGACCTATTCTAGACTTCATCTTGCTAGGAAACAGTGGGCTTCAGGAGGTGAAGAGGGAGGAGAAGGCTCTGGGTTTACAGGTTGGAAGAGCTGGAGATAAATTAGGAACAGACTAGGGCTGCCACCTCACTGGCCACAAAAGGCTGCCGCTTTTTCCTTGCCAGGAGCAGAGCCGGTATGGGATTGGGGATTTGCCACATTGAATTTGGATCATTACACCCAAAGACCTAATTGAATTTGTCATCATTCTCTGCCATTTATTTTATGGGCACCTACCACATGTCACTCCAGGCTTGAAGAAAGAGAATCATATTGCCCAATACCAGCCACGACCTGCTTCCTTCCACGTCCCTTATTTGATGAGCCAAATAGCCCTTGTTCTTGCCACAGTGTTTTTCTCTAATTGGCTCACCTCCTGTCCTTACATGGGTTTGTCCCAATCTTACTGGACCCTCACCACTCTCCTTTGCCCCCCTCTTCCCTGTCCCTTCCTTTCAGCGATCACTGAGCCTTCTGTCTCACCAAAAAAAGAGGCTACGGCATTTTAACACACCCTACTTTCCTTTGTACCCTCCTTCCCCACAGTTCTTTCTACTTGGCCCTATTTCTCTGCTGTTTTGGAAGACTAGCTGTCCTTTCCTAGTCAACTTAAATTCCCGGTAACATTTTTGTCCTGTCTCTTCCCCCCTTTTGGGGGTTTTGCTTCATCAGTTACCCTTTCTGTCCAGTAAATGCAAACTCTTTATTCCTTTCCACCAAAACACATTGTTAGTTCTCTTCCATCCTGAAAACAAAAAGAAAGAAAAGGAAACCGTCTGGTTTTCCACCCAAGTGACTTCCCTGCTTGTCTCCTTTTTTCCTTTGCCAAATTTAATGAAATCATTATGATGAATATGCTTTCTTCCCTTCAAACCACCTTTAAACCCCCTCCATCTAGTCTCTGCACCACTGCTCCTTGGACTGTGATCATCAGGGACCTCTTCATGCCAAATCCTGTACTTTCTTTTTCATTCCTCATTCTGCCTGACTTCAGACGTTCTCACTGTTGTCTGCTTCCTTCTGCTTCCTTCTGTCTTCCTGACCATTCCTTTAACTGTATCTTTCATTGGCTTCTCCAGAACTGGGGACCCTGTACAAATCAATGTTTCTAGGGTGCTCACATCATTGTCTTGTCGGTTTTGAAAAGATCCATTATTTTCCCAGAGAAGCATACCCACTACTAGTCATTGCTGCTGTTAGTTCCTGTAGTGACCACCAAACCCTTCCCCTACTCTTCTCTCTCTTAGAATTTCAGACACACACTTCCCATGCCCTTCTAGACATCTCTACCCTGATATTGCTCACCCACTGCTGCACAGCTCTACTGGGATATTTTTCAAATGCCTCAAAGTCCAAACTAGTCATAACAGAACATATTGCATTCCCCAAAGGCAGAAAAATCTCCTCCTTCCCCCAACTTTGTTAAATTATTTCTCCTTTTTACACAGATTATCTCAATGACAATATCACCCTCCATGTACTTGTCTAACTTAGAAATCTCAAATCACAATGGATCTCCATCATTCATTCTTTCAACCATTTCACACACTTGATCCCCATGCCATTTTATGACATCTGCAAGTTTTCCCCCTTTTTTGTGTCCCTTCTAGCATTTTCTTACACCAGGTGCTCATCATCTTTGCTTGGACCAGCTTCTTCTCTGCTGTCAGCTTTGCTACCACTTGAGTCAGTCCTTTGTATTGCCCTGTAAGTTTTCTAAAATGCAGACTAAATGATGTTGTTATCTTTTGGTGAAAGCTTGCTGTTGAAGTCCAGAGAGAACTATTAAAGAATTTTAAATAAAAAGCGTAATGACACACTGGTGAGTCATGATTACTTGTGAAGTGTGTCACAAAAATTTTTTGACAAAAATAATAAATAACTGATGTTGATGAGCACTCTCTCCTCTGATTCTCTCTCTCTCTCTCTCTCTCTCTTTGGTAAATCTGAGACAATTCAAGGTTATCAATAAAATTATGTCATTCTTACACCCTTGCATTCCTAAATGAATAGAAATCAATTGAGAGACAGCTAATGTGTCCCTGGCCTCCTCTGTCTCTCTTGCTGACTGTAGAGAGCCGCCTTTCTAGACAGGCCACAAAGACATGCAGTGAATGTCCATCTTTGCTGCTCAGGGTTTCACTAAAGATGACTTGAGATTTTCTCAAAATCATGATATGCTCATCTGATTGTGTCTTATGTGAGTGGCATCCACCACAGCTTTTTCGGGGGATCAAATTGAGAACTACCCTAGACATTAAATTCCAAACCCTTTAGCATGCCATTGAGTGCCTTCTCACACCAGACATTTTCCAGACATGTTTCCAAATTCACAGTTGTTACTGCTCCTCATATCCCACCTACTCTCTGCACTCATCACTGTTCTGCATACATGTTCTGATAGTTGTTTTCCTTGTGGGTCTTCGGGCATGACTCCCTCTTTGCCAGGACGATGGAGACAGGGCATGGAGCTCCTGGCAAACTAGTTAATATCTCCTCAAGTTCTGCTCTGAAGTTACCTTACTTTTGAAACTGAGTTGTTAAGCGCATGTTTCCTGAAACAGACATCTTGGCCTCCTGCATTAGAAACTCTATTATTTTGGGCCAGTTTTCTAAGCATCAGTTTCTTCATCAGGCTAATGCTGATAATAATGCTGTCTACCTCAGAAAGTCAGTGTGGAGATTCTATCAGGAAATGAACCATGCCTGGGGGCTTCTTCTTTGGTCCTTCCGTGCATTTGGGTTGGCTAATATCTGCAGCTCATTCAGACAAGACATGGTAATGTCACGCTCAGCTGGGGTCAACCTCACTTTGCATCTCTCCAAAGCATCTAAACTGTGGAGTAAATTAATTTTCAGCAAGTTAGATGTTGTCCCAAGGTAGTTCTCTGTAATACTTTCCAGCAGGGAGGCTTTGAAATGCCATCCCTCATATAATTAATACCTCGTACTGTGCTGCACCCATCGGCAGATGGATTTCTCCTTGCACATTCAGACTTGACAGAGGTCAGTCATCATCTCTCTCCATGTGTCCTCTCGTGCGCTCGGCAAGCCAGCCTCTTCCTTTCCCTCCCTTCGTAGCCCTCCCCATCGCAGCCCGCCTCCTAGTCTAGCCAGATCCTTAGCTCACTGGCTGAACATAATTATGATATCAGGCTGGAGTTTTGAGGCTTGGAAAGACTCCACTGTCTGTTTAGATTTCATTTCTGACTAGAGTCATTGAGCCATCACATTGTCAAACATTCTACATTTATTCCTTCCAAACAGTGGAGGACACAGGAGCCTGGCTCTTCCCAACCTTTTCTCTGCCCGGCAACTCATTCCTGGGTTCGGTTTCATTTAAAAAATTCTCAGAAAAAGTGATTAGGATTAAGAGTGTGAACATTTATCAGTGTCATCAGCATCTTTGGTTTTCATGTCATCCTTAGACCTATTCTGCAGGTGAGGAAACTACATGGACAGAGGTTAAAATAGCAGTCCAAGTTCACATGGTTAGTAAGTGACAGAGCTGGGCTCCAAGCTAGGCTTACTCCAAAGCTGAGATCTACGCACAATGCTCCATCATCTCCATATGTCAGATGAGATCTCCTTCAAGGCTGTTTTCAGATTCATCACTGAGGAGATTGCTGGATTAAACAGACTGAATCAGAAATATCCACATTGTTAGAGAAAGGGAGAGACCCCAGGTCCTTTGTCAGAGAGCCACTTCCCAGCCCATGATCAAGGAGCTTCACATCATCTCTTTCAGTGGCACCACCATCCCCAGCCCTGTTGTGAACCTTCAGTGGGGGGGAGGCTGCTCATATTTTCTCCAAAAGCCATGAGACCCTCCCTTGATAGTTAAGCAGGATGATCTCGGCAAAGCTGACAAGATGTTTCCATGTTTGTTAAACAAGAACCATTTGTTTAGCTCAGGAGCATCTGTTGAATAAACAAGATATCTGATGTGCCATTTGCTCATTGGAAATTAACAAACCCTTTAAAAATGGCAATTTGTCAGGAGTTATATGAGGCAGAATTCATTCTCAGCAAGTGAACAAATTGAAACTTCCTTCCCAGGCTTTCTAGAATCCCTCAGAGCCAGTTGTGCAGAAAAAAAAAGTTCAGTTTAATTCTGCCGTCATTAAGGAAAATATGCAGACAATGATGGGGGAAGAGAAGCAAGTGTCCTGTTAGGAAAATTGAAGGGTCCTGGAGGATGGATCCTCCAGAACAATTGGTACAAGCTTTTCCCCTTCTGGGTTGTTTCCTTTCGGAGATTGTAGGTCTCCTGAATGGGAGGCAGCTATTGCTTCTTCCCTTGCTGTTTCAGAGCATCATTTGGCAACACTGTCATCAGCCAGCATTGTTCCTGAATGTGGCTTCCTGTGGGGAGGGATTGAAGGAGGGAGGGTTTAACTTACTACAGGAATAAAGGGGATAGGGAAAATAATAAAAGGAATAAAAAGGCTGTCACTTCTCTCTGGGGATGCAGCAGCTACTAGGGAGCTAACTAAAATGAAGTCTGGTTACAGTCCACCTTCCTTGTGAAACCCTGGAGCTTCCTAGTGCTGGTCCATTTTTACTTGCTTTTCAAATGAGCATGGTAGACTGGTGGCCCCAGCATAATGGACAGTGAATGGTCGCTAGCATTTATTAAGTGCAGGTGCCATGCTAAGCACCTAACTGGCACTGTTTAGTTGTATGCCCACAAAGCTCTGTTGGGACTCCCATCTCTAGATGAGGAAACCAAGGCTTAGAAAGAGTAGAAATGGAATTTAAATCTGTGCACTTTGAGAGCTCAGTGATTAGATCATGATGTCTCACTGCATCACAGAGTCTCTGAAGGTGCAAGGTCCCTGGGATCTTTGGTGTGAAGACTGAGAGGAGCAGGCTCTGGACTCCTGAGCCCTATCCTAGGTAGAAGCCTAAGTGTACGAGGTAGGAGCTTCCTGAGTTTTCTTCCTCAGCCTAGAAAAGTGCAGGCTGGCTTGGGGTTGATCTGCTATTCTTGCTGGGTTGCAATTCAAATTCTTTATATAGAGGAGGATTTGGGATGGGAGGGTGATTGAGTAAGGCGAGTTCTCAGGCTTTATATAAGTGGGTCCCTGGGGACTCTAGTTAGAAACTAAGGAATTAGCTGATGCTGGGCCCAGAGCAACTTGCTGCCTCATCTCCTCACATTAGCCTGCTTAGCAATTGATCTTGTAAACTTTCTGAATCAGAGAAATTAAAGATGAAAAAGGGCCTATTAAGTGATCTTGCCCCTGCCCCAGGCTTGGCAGAATGAATCCCAAGAGAGGATTCCAAAGTGTCTGGTTCAGTTTAATTTTAATTGTCCCAGAGGGTCTGACTTCTTACTCTTCCCCTGGGCAGCTCTTCTCCGGGTGGCAGGATGCAGGTGTGAGCAGTATCTTAGAGGATGATGCTGTCATCTCGGACTCTGTTTTCCAGGGCCTGAGAGTTTTCACATGTTGCCTCTGAAATGTGCTGGGGCCCCAGGGAGGATTATTTTGGGGGGACAATTAAATAGCTCTACCCATAGATAATTTCTGCTGATGTCACTTGCTTTTCTTGTTAGCCAAGAAAATGTACCTACAGGAGATGTACCTACAGCAGCATCTATGCAGGTATAATATGGTGATAGGGGGTCATGATGGTCATGGGGGTCAAAGCTGATCCATTAGAAAGACCAGATACACTAATGACTGGCATTTGTAGAGTATTCCTAAGCCTGCATTAGAAGTTTCATTCTGTCATCTAATTTAAGTCTTAAGACAGCACTTTGAGGTAAGTTTTTTTTATTATTCCTTGTTCAGAGTTGAGGATTCTGAGGTTCAGAGAAGTCAAGTGCAGGTCAAGGTCACTTAGCTGTTGGATCTTGGGGCTGGGTTTGAACCCAGGTCTGTCTGAGCAAGAAGGGCATGCTTTATGCCACCACCCTCTGTCACTGCCTCATAGTAAAATGCCCTGAACAAGGTTGGAGTGAGGAAGAGACACAGGCAGGAAGGGACCAGTGCTGACTTTGAATTGAAGATGGCTGATTCTCAGATTAGCCAGGCTTAGTTCTCAAAACCTGTGGCATGAGCTCTCTGTACAGGTCCCAAGTGTGGAGGTCTTGGGGTGTTTGCATATGTCTGCACCTAGACTGTGATCCCTTCCAGGTGCAGACAGAGGGGACATTTCACTCATCTGTCCCCTGCTTAAAGAGTGATGCTGGGCAGTAGGTGTTCAGTGCCTGCCACCAGCCTAGTAACTATAACTGGTTATTGTTGGTTTGTTGTGTAGCCCCTTCTGAGAAGTCCTTGCTTGTTACTGAAGGAGATCTTCTCATTCAATTGCTTTCCTTCAGCTGCTGTTTGCTGAGGGCCTGGGCATATCCATGGGCTACTGGTGGCTGATCTGAGAGCCCAGAATATTACTCAGGAAGGGTAGACTTAACTGGGGGACTGTCTTGGATCTACTGGCTGTAGAAATCAAAGAACTGAAAGAGGGGTTCAGTCAGGGATGGAGGGGTCATCAGAGAATGATCTGCATCACAATTTGTCCCTAATTTGTTCTAAAGGATTTGTTTAAAGGAACCAGAAGCCATACAATGTTATTTTTTTCCCCTCAATGCCTTGTGTTTTGGGGATGTAATTTCACCTGTGTGGTGTCACTCTCTGGGAAGCCATGAAGTAAAGGGAAACTCTGTGGAGGTTAAGTTATGGAGTCTTTTGAATCCTCCCTCTTCTCCCTTGCTGAGTCATCTTGAAGAAATCGCTAAAATAGCCTCTATTTCTGCCTTCACAATCTGTGGGCAATGTATGTTTCATATGTTCCTTTTCAGGATTAAATGATATAAAGAAATAAGGTCCCTAGAGCAGAGTAGCTAATTAATACATGTTGGTCATATTCTCACCTTCCTCCCTTTCTCCAGTGAAGAAAGGTGGCCTCCATGGTGCATCACACGATGTGCTCCAGAGCTGGACCCATCTGAATTGGACTTGAACCCAGCAACTGCCATTTATTAGCTGCGTGACTTACACAAGCCACTTAACTGCTCCAAGCCTGCAGTCCTGTTACTAAAATGCAGATAAAAATTGTACCTCCCTTGTAGGAGTTTGTTTGTTTCCTGGCTATTTTTTTAAGATTTTTCTTTTTTTTGACAGAGAAAGAGAGAGAGCATGCACAAGCAAGGGGGAGGGACAGAAGCGAAGGGAGCAGGTTCCCTGCTGAGCAGGGAGCGGGATGTAGGACTTGATCTCAGGACCATGACCTGAGCCCAAGACAGACGCTTGCCTGACTGTGCCACCCAGGTGCCCCTGCTTTGTAGGAGTTTTGTTTTGTTTAAGATTTTATTTATTTATTCATGAGAGACACACAGAGAGAGGCAGAGACACAGGCAGAGGGAGAAGCAGGCTCCATGCAGGGAGCCTGATGTGGGACTCGATCCTGGGACTTGATCATGAGACTCCAGGATCACACCCTGGGTCGAAGGCAGGCACCAAACCGCTGAGCCACCCAGGGATCCCCAGGAGTTTTGATCATTTGTTCAACTAACATGATTGAGGACCTGCTTTGTGGTAGGAAGTAAAATTACCATTGTGGGCAGGCAAGGCCCGCATCCTTCCAGAAGCTTACAAAGCAGAAGGGAGGCAGACATTATTCAAATGATCACATAGATTACTATAAGTATTAAATAAGATCATAGACACAAAGCAAATATTAAAGGGACCAGCCCACCGTAACACAGCATAGTGCATACATACTAGCTAGTGTCACATCATCACTGGGGTGCTGTGTGCTTACGTCCTCTTCACCGGGTCTGCGAGAAGACAGATAAGATGATGACCTGTCCCCTCCTGTATTTGCCTGTTGCCTTCCAGACCCATTTGTACTCAGGAACTCATAAAGCAGATGCCCTTTCCCTAACTACCTTCGCCCCCTGTTAGGCCTGGGACAGCTGTGAGTAAGGCCTTCCCATGCAGACTCCGGGCATGCATGTCTACATTGGTATAATGTACCAGGATGTGTGCCCCTAACAGTCCCGAGGCAAAGACTAGGAAATTCTGTTTTTATTCTCTTCAGAGCTAAGATACAATTAAAAATGTTACCACAATAATTGGCAACATCCGTTAACTTGATGAGAATTGCCAGAGGCAGCACATATTTCCCTTCTTCTGCACATTATTAGTCTATAAATACACCTGGTTCCTTTCTGTTTCTTCTCTAGAACTTCCACAGAACATCCTCCCAAGTCATCTCCTTTAATGCCCTTTGCCTTTTTTAATTAACTCTCGGAGCACTTGCAGTCAGCACCACATAATCTGCATCTAATTCTGTGTGGTCTCGTGGCTTACCTGAGAGGCAGCGGGAAAGCCCGCAGTGCAGCAGAGCTGGGCTCAGGGGCAGCAGAGCCAGCTGGGAGCCCCAGCTCTGGCTGGTGATTTTCAGTGACCTCAGCATTCTGAGTTTGCTCATCTGTGGAATGGGAACAATGACATCTACCTCTCAAGACAAAGGCATTAAAATTAGGTGACAATGTGAAAGTGCTCTGCAAACTGTCAAGGGTGGAGAACCTCCTGCTCACCAATCCCCAGAGGCTCTTTGACCTGCCATGCCCTGCTCATTCCCCATGGAGGTGCAGGGCAGGCTGTCCCTGGCAGCACGGGGATGTTCAGAGAAGCCCCAACTGGGGGCCCTGCCAGTGAGAAATGGCACCTCAGGGACATCTTCAGTAGGACTTCCCTCTGCCTTGCACTGAACTCCCCGGATTAGAGAGGTTCTCCCTTGGGGGCTTCTGGGTGGCTCTGTCAGTTAAACATCCAACTCGGGATTTCTGCTCAGGTCCCAACCCCAGGGTTGTGAGATCAAGTCCCACGTCAGGCTGCTCGCTCAGCGGGAGTCTCCTTGAGATTCTCCCTCTGTGCCTCCCCCACCCACTCACTCTCTCCTTCTCCCTCTCTCTCTCTCTCTCTAAAAAGAAAAAGAAAAGTCCTTCCTCAGAGAAGGGGTCAGGGCAGGGTGAACAAGGAGGAACCTAACAGTCGGGTAAAATAGCTGAGCTGTCAGTGCAAAGAAGGAACTCATATGCCCAAGTCCTCCTCAGCCACGGAGCTAACCCAAAATGAGAGTCCAGAGACCAAGAGGATCCTTGGATGCCCCACTGGCAACCCTTTCCATTTGCAGAGCAAGAAACTGCCCAGGGTGTCAAGGGATGTATCAGGTCAGTGAATAGGCTAGGACCAGAATCCAGGTCTTTGTCCTCGATTCAGTCCAGTGGTCTTTCTGATATATTGCAATGCAAATTTTTATTAGATACTTGCTACATAGTTCGTGTCGAAATGAGTGTACTTGTGCATCTGTGTTGTGCTCGTATGTGTACATGTGTGTGTCCATCCCTGGATGCTTGGTAAGATGCCTAGAACCTGGTGTGCACATTCACAAACTGTGTACATCTGTCATTTTATTTTACCTTCACCAAGACCAAATGAGGAATTTCTGGTGGTTTGGGAGGATAGGAGGTTTAGGGAAGTTAACCAACTTGGCCAAGGCCGCGTGGGTAATAGGTGTAGAGCCAGAATTAAGATCTAAAACCTATGACTCCAGAGCTCCTGTCTTAACCCTGGACTATTGAGGAGACAAGTTCTTGTCCCCCAAACACATTATGAGTGATCAGTTTGATCAGTGGAATCCCAATAACCATAACTATGGCATCCCAGACTACAGCTTGGGAAATGCAGGGCATTGAGGGTTTTATCCATTTTTAATTGCTTTTGTTTCACTGATCTCTAAACCTTCATAGGTCTATTTCTCTGAAGTTTTGTCCTGCCCCACTCTATCCATCCCTCCACTGCCTCCAGCTTCCTAGCCCTCATCTTATCTTCGGTGTCTGTGCTCGACACACAGGGAGCTCTTGGGAGCCACAGGGCCACACTGGTGGACCAGTAGGATCTATTTGTACTTCATCTATTTGTACCTCTCCTACTCACTTTTAAAAACCTACCCCTTTGTGGACTCCCACGCCACTCTGTGAACATTTTCATATAAATTCTATTAGCCTACCTCTTTTCACATATCATCCTGGGCTTCCAGAGAGCTGGAACCTCATCTTACTCATCTTGGCATCTTCCTCCCATTGTCTTTTTAGTACTGGACTTGTAGTTGGAGCTCAGCATTTGCATATGAATAGTAGAATGAATAACTCAGTGTGCTGCTTTACCCAGAAGAGACCCTGTCATGTGACCCTGGGAATGATAGAGAAGTATTCCTTCTTAATCCAAGTTTTTCTGAAATTCCTGCCAACCAAAATGCCTCCTCCCACTCTTCTCACATGGCACACTTTGAGTAGTTTGGGATAGTTTGGTGTACACTACTTTCGTCCTGAGTTTGCATTTTGTGTGCTTTGGCTTGCAACCCTCTAGTGGCCATGAGTGTTGACTCAGGCCCCTGGTGAAGGATGGAGTGAGAGCATCTTCATAATCATCACCATTTGGGGCTTGTTCCAAGTTGTAATATTTTAAGCACATCCCAGAAACTGAAAAAAAGAGCAAAATTTTAAAAAGCCTCGTCTTTTCTAAATAAACCAGTTTACAAAGGTTGTATCTGTATGAATTTATTTCTAAAGAAATAGAGTGAATATACCTCAGAAACAGGCTTTGTTCGATGATGCACTCAAAATAAAGGGAATGTTACACTTTGGTTTGTAGGAACCGATTCACAATTCCTGGGATGGTGGTTTTTTATGGCCTTCAAGCTCTTTCTTATTCTGTCTCCAGAGTGATCTCTCATGACCTCTGCCCAGAATTCCACTCCTATAGCTTGTCCATTTGCCTCACTGTGCCTGGCATTATGTCACCCCTTCTTTCTCTCCGACTTTCCAATCCCATGCATTTTTCAAGTCTAGCCCTTGTCTCTCCATCTCTATGAAACCCTTCATGATCCACCATGCCTTTTCAAAGGTTCCTTTATATATCACCCCATTAATACCTATTAGAGGGATAGTATACTCTCAGGAGATAGGTAGGGGTCTGAAGGTGGGAGTCCCAAAATCAAATGTCTAGAATAAAGGACTTGACCCATTCTAGCTGACCACTCTGAAAATGTTGCAGTGTACTTGGACTGTTTTATAGGATTAACTGATCTTCTATGAGCAACATTTGTCTTATTTGAGCTGTGTCATTTAACACCATCTTGTTTGGAAGTATATGGCTGTTCACTAGAGCTCTGCCAGGCTGTAGTCACACATATGCAGCAAACACATGGGCCAAGTGGTGGGCTTTCTGGCAACTCCCTCAGTGCTCACACATAGTAGGTATTTGGTAAGTACTTGCCAAGGTATTCCTAGTTGTTTCAGTTACATTTAGATAAAGCCTCATGAATTGTCACTGCATTAGCAGAATCAAGAAACCTCAGTGACCACAGCTGAACTTCTAATTACTACCACCAGCATGTCGCATGGTGCTGGCTATGTTCCACTGAGATTTACCAGTTAAGTTAACCTCCTTGTCTGCTTGGCGTGACCTCTTGGTGTGTGTATGCTTTGTCCTGACACTGTTTCATGAACCCGCTAGATTTGGTTCCACACATCTAGAGCTTATAAAAATATATTGAATTAGACCATATTGGCTTTTTATTCCTTTTTAGAACATTTCTCTAGTAGGCAATGTTATGCTTGTGATCCATTATAAACCCATGCCTTTTTATGTGTCTTAAATTTGCATGGAAAATATTTAGTCTACCACATGAGATGTCTCTGATATTTTCTATCCCATTTCACTCTATTTGATAAAAAAAAATTGAGATTGTGATCCACCAAATACATTTTATGAACCATTAATGGGTCATAGCCCATAGGTTGAAAGACACTGATATGGTAGTCAAGGGCCCTTCCTGCTGGGAGGACCAGAATGCTGAAGGGACAGTAGTGAATCCAAATGTGAGAAGGCCCAGTGTATGCTGAGCAACTTTTATCAGGTGTATTGGTAATGACCCTGTGGCTGTAAGAAATAGTAACTAACTTGGGTTGGCTTAATGAAAGAGAGAGAACAAGAGAGAGAGAGAGAGAGAGAGAGAGAGAGAGAGAGAGAGAGAATGAATGACAGACAATAAATGAATTATTAGGATTTAGGAAAATAAATGCATTCAGATCCTACAAGGGACTCTATTCCAGATCTCACAGAGTGGTCTTTTTCTGGCTCTTATTTCTGTTCCTGTCTTCTTTCTGGCAGAACAGCTAAAAGTGTCCAAGACAAATTGCTCCAAGTCTTTATGTGTAGTCTCTCAAACCAATCCCAAAATTTGAGAGAGAAATATGTTTGACCCAGCTTGGGTTGGGGGGCAACCCCTAGTCTAATCAGTTGTAGACAAGAGATGGGGCCATATAGTACAGGCATGGGCATGGGAGTCTGCACCTAGAAATCTGTGAATATGAGAGGAGGTGGGGATTATTGGTGATGTGAGAGGAAAGCTCCCACAGTGCCCCCTGGGGGGGCATGTTCGTTTGAGCTGGATGAGATCCATCTTTTTGCTACCCTAGCATTTTCACAGGAAGATCACATTTGTCAAGCAAATCAGATGACTGTGTTTGACAGATACAATATTGCTTTGAGGATAAATGGTAAAAAATAGCAGCATAATAATATGAAATGAAGACTTTATTCACTTAATTGCCTAGAAATTAATTAAATGAATGAAATCTGCTTTACCATGTTATGGAGTTATTTTCAACATTTACCTTATATACGCTGCTTGTGTTATTGTTCTGATTTGTGTATTTATTCATCTACTCAGCTGATATTTAAAAAAAAAGGAAAGAGCAAGGCACAGTGCTAATGGAAAATATGATTTAATCAGCTCTAGAGCCTGTATTTGAGAATGGCACAATCAAGAAAGAGAAAAGATTCAGGCCCACGAATAAACTGAAGAAGGAACAAGACAGACAATGTTTGAATCCAGGCTCCACCTTCTACTCACTCTGCACCAATGGTTAGATAATCTGACATCTCAAAATCTCCATTTTCTAATCCAGGGGGGGAAAAAAAATATATATATATATATATATATATATATATATATATATATATATACACCAAGTCTCTAAAGTTTGCTTAAATATTGAGATAACATTAAATTGGTAGTTCAATTCTTGGTCCATTAGGCACTCAATAAATATTAATTGTACTTAAAATAATGGGAACACTATAATAGTAAGTACTATATATAGTGTTAAGTGTTAACACCTGCCTCTCTCTTCAAAATGTTTTATGTGCATTTAATTCATTTGGTTCTCATAAAAATAATGAGAAGGGTGCTATTATTATCTCCCCGTTGTGCAGATGAGACAATTGAGGCACAGAAAGGTTAAGTAAATGACCTATGATTCCACAGTTAGTACATGGTAGAGCCAAGACTTCACCTCAGAGTCTGATTCCAAATTTCTATTCTGACACATCAAAGGAAGCAGTGTTTCAGGATGAGTTCATGGAGGCTGTGTTTTGAGCTCTAATGAGTGATTCTCAGCTCTGACTGCACATTTTTATCACCTGGGAACATCTAAAAGCTATTGATTCCTGAACTATACTCTAGGCTAGTGGTTCTCAGAGTGTGATCCCTGACCATATTACGATATCATCTCTGTATTTCCTAAGAATCCAGATTCTTGGCCCTCACTCCACACCTCTCCAATCAAATCTGAGGGTGGAGCTCCAACATCTGTTTTAACAAGAAGATCCTGATGTAACTAAACTGTATAAAATCCATTGCTTCATACCAATTAAACAGGACTCCTGGGGTAAGGCTTGTGTACCAGTATTTAGTATTTTTAGAAAGTTTCTCAAAGAATTATACTATTCATCCAGGGTCAGGAGCTTTCGTGGAAAGTAGGTAGTGAGTTGGGCCATACACAGGGAATATGCAGAGTAGAATGGAAGGAGAAGTCCAGTGGACAGTCAGCTTGAGCAAAGACATAAAGGGGGAAAATGTGTGAATTGGAGAAGTCTGTTGAGATTGTTTTGTAAATTTAAATGTCTAGTTGAACAATTCATAAAGCATTTGTACTTTGACCTTACCAACTGTTTTATCCTTGATCCCTCTCTCATGCATCCCCAATGTCCAATTTTCTTATTTCTAATAACAGGTTTGCTCTGGGATTCACATCCACAGGGAGAGAAAAATGCACAAAAGTCTAGCCTGCCACTTCCCCATGGCAGTTAAGTGTGTAGGGAGAGGCTGGGCTGAATGAAGTTCCAAATTGGCATCTAGCCACACCATACAAACCAGCTGTGTCTTTGGATGGTTGGTGAGGCTCAGTGTTCTGTGAAGGGGTTGGACGAGACCAGAGTGTTAAAGTGCCTGCATTGTGCTCTCAGGCACAGTTGCGTCTGGGTGAGCCACTAACAGTTCCTGAGAAGTCCCTATTTGACCTACTTATATATTAGGACATGGAGACTGCCTTTGAACAGACACTTTAGTTGCCAAAAATATGTTTGAAGGTTACTTGACCTTTTCAAGTGTTTCCATCAGTAACACCTGTAAGTATATGGTTCTAGGTGCAGATGTGGGTTCTTCTCTGGACGTGTGGCTCTGGTGTTGCTCCTTATTTCCTGTGTATCATGTGTCCTGGATCCTTGCTCAGAGCTCAAAAGGACTGTCAGTTTTGGAGAATAACATGACCCTTCCTCTCAGAGTTTTGCATGATCCTTGTGTGCTGATGTTGGACTTATTAATTATTATAAAATTAAATATCCTTGAGAGGAAACTACCTCACACATTATTCATGCATGTATAGATTTTTTTCTCCCTTTTTAACACCTGTTGAGCAATCCACATGCTAAACACGATCTGGGGCCCAGGCAGGAAAGTGAGATCTCTTTGGGCCTGAAGAAAGGTTTGTCTTTGAGACTCAAACATGAGCTCCAGGCTCACAGAGGGCCTTACAAAGTTTGTCTGACTGAATGAAATTGTAATCATTCATTCATCAAATACATATTGATGAGCTACCATGTGCCAAGCACTGTGATGGAAAATGTCAAGAGAGGATCCAGCAGAAGCCTGTGAGGTCAAGGATTGTGTCCCACGGGCAGAATGAGGCAATTGCAATTCAGTATGATGGTTTCTATTCTGGACAGGAGGGCAGGCTGTTAAAGGGATCCTGAGCAAGGCTTGGTCCCTTGGTTTGTGGTGTATGATCCATCTGAAAAGGGGGAAAGGTGCTTACACTGAACTTCCATAGCAGGGACTTTTCAGGTCCAGTGCCTGGAACAATGCTATTATTCAGCTCTCCACAAATGTGGAACTGAGGTCTGAGGGCAGGAAGGAAGGCAGATTAGTTTATCCTGCCCTTCAAATAAAAAATAATAGTAGCTAAATTGTGAAGAATGCTTTCTATGTTAGGCAGTGTTCTAAGTGTTTACTACCTAGCTCATTTAATCCCATAATTCTGTCACATCCGTGTCATGATCTTCCCATTTCACAGACGAGGGAGCTAAAAGTCATTGTTGGCACACGTATGTAGTATGTGATGGGGAGTTTGCAGAAGGGGGCCTGATCTTACTTCTTCTCTTGAGGAAGAATGGGAAGGTTCACTGGAATAAGATTGGTTTGTCCCCAGTCATGGGTGTTAAGTTTCAGGAAAACCTTGTGATAAGAGAATTAACTGTTGAGGAATTTTTACATATCTATAAGGGTTTGCATAGATCCATACCTGTTCTTGATATGGTTTTGTTCTTTTTTTTTTTCTTTTGGTTTTGTTCTTTTAAATTCTGTTTCATGATTACTTCATTAAAACCAGGAATACTTGTCACTAAATAAAGGCACTACGGATGACTTGTTTTCACTTTGCATTAGTAGCAATACACATATGGTAATTTCTCTTTTAGCATCTGATACATTTTAGAAACTTTCTGGTAGTTTCTATCCCTCCATGTAACTTCAATGGGATGCTTGCAAATTCATTTTTACTTTATTGCAGGCATTAAGGGCAGGGAGCTTGATGTTTCTCATTGCTGTTTCTGCACTGGGTACAGCACCTGGCTTTCCAGTCCACCCTGGCCTCATGTTGGTCCTGGGAATGTGAAGGAGCTTGTGTGGTGGTGATGGAAGAGGTGTCGGGGGCCAGGATTAACCTTCTTGGCCTGCCTGAGCAGGCATGCCTCTCATCCCCTCCCCTATACTCATGGCAATTCCATCGTACCTCTTATGTAGTTTTGGCTTATTCCATCCTCATATACCCGAAGGAGACTCAAACCCAAACACACATTTTCTTTTCCTCAACTGTATTTCTCTTTCTCAGGCTTCTGCAAAGATCTCCATTTATTACTTCTCTATTATTGGCCCAACCTCCTTGTTCTGTTCCCAACATTTTCTTCTTAATGACTATCACCAATAGGAGGGACTCCTGGTTCATGAAGTCTTGAATCAACATTTTCTGAGACACTGTATTGAAAATGTCCACAGAGTGAGTGCATATATATTTCCTACATTGCTACCATAAAGGGCTTCATAAGGGAAGAGGGAGGCAATGGGGCAAGATGGTTCTGGTCCTTGATTCTGGGAGAGATAGCTAGCTGTATGCAGACCTCTCACCAGCCAGGAGAGGCAGCTTACCAGGAAGGTTAAACTCCTAGCTCAAAGCCACCTGCCTGGTTGAATCGTGGTTTTGCTGCTTACTCAACTGTGTGCCTTTTGGTAAATTGCTTAATCTCTCGATGCCTAATTGTACCCTTTTAATATGGAAAGTATGGAGAAAAAATGATTCAAGGCTCATAGAATTGATATAAGGATTCAGGATTAGCATTTACATATAAAACAAGGCCTGACACATAGTACTCTCACTCTCAGTTGTTATTATGTGACTTTAGGTACATTACTTAATCTCTCTTATTATCCCCATTTTACCATGGATGAATATTCAATGAATGGTATCTTTCTTTTTTCTTTTCTTTCTTTCTTTTTCTTTTTTTTTTTTTTTAGAAATGAATGGTACCTTTCTTAAAGAATCGTTTTGAGGGTTGATTACATAATGCATTTAAAACACCAAACACAATGCCTGACATACGAATGTCCTTATTACCATATACACTTTCCCCAAATTTCCACAAGTTTATTCCTTGCAACTTCTGCCTACCCTCAGAAAAATCACAAAATATCTACAATCTAGGATTTCTTTGCTTGCTGTGTTTGTGTGTACTTTTCTTACATTGGGCTTTTAGAAGTGGGGGCTTTTTGAGGCTTTAAGATTAGGGACCTGATTGCTTCCACCTGATGATAATCAGAGAGTTTCCTGATAAGGTGATTGTGGCCCAGGATAGCAGTAGTTCATGGGCATCTCAGCAGTGGTAGGCCTAAGTGAGAAAGGGAAATCTTTGTGTGCTGATTGTTGCTGCCTTGTTAGCAGGAGAAACATAGAGTCCAGACATTAATTAAGTGCGCCCAATATGGCACTGGTTCTCAACTGGGGCCAGTTTTGACCCTAGGGAATGGTAGGTATTCTCTAGAGATCTGGTTGTCAGGCCTGCAGGGAAGCTGCTGAGTAAAGTAGAGGCCAGGGATTCTGCTAAATACTCTGAAATGTGTAGGATTGCCCCCCACAGCAAAGAATTATCCAGCCCAAAATGTCACCAGGGTCAGTGTTGAGAACCCTCTGGCTGATGCCAGCAGTACTGCAGAAAGTAGGCAGTGGCATTCCTGTGTGTGTTGGAAAAGGGCAGGAGTACTCTCCTTACCTACAGCACTCACGTTTTTCTGCTCCACCTCTGACCAGCTGAGCAGCTTAATATCTTCTCCTGTGGACCCAGAGACAGAGCAGCTTTGAAGTGCACATTTGGAAACCCTCACATTTAATCTGAAGGTATGCCTTATCTTGAGCTGTGTGTGGTAGTAAATATTGGAGAAAGATAATTAGGGTCTTGTCCTTAGGAAACTCACTGTCCAATTGGCTTTATATTAATAAGAATCATTGTCTCTGTAATTCATGGCTTAAGCAAATACAGAAACACACTATCAGAGGTATGCTGTGGGTTTATATGGATAAACAGGCTGCGATGTTGGGGTGGGACTAATAGACAAATTGTATTAGGGCTCTCTGAAGAAACAGACCAATAGGATATGGAAGAAACAATAATATATGCAAACAGTCCAATAGGAGCTTGGGGGACAGGGAGAGAGAGAGAGATTTATTGGAAGGAATTGGCTCATGTGATTATGGAGGCTGAGAAGTCCCAAAGTTTGCATTCTACAAGTGGAGATTCATAGTTATTGGTGTAGTTCCAATATGAGTCTGAAGCCTAAGAATCAGGAGAATCAGTGCTCTGAATTTCTATCTGAGTGCAGGAGGAGGCCAATTTCCCAGTTAGAAAATATTCATGTCGAGTAAGTACATTCTCCTTTACTCCTTCTTTTTGTCCTGTTCAGGCCTCTAACAGATTGGAGGAGACCAATCCACATTGGGAGGGCAATCTGTTTTATTCAGTCTACTGATTCAGATGTTAATTTTTCCAGAAACATACTAGAAGACACATCCATAATAACATTTAACCAAATATCTAGACACCTCCTGGCCCAATCAAGTTGACACAAAATTAACCATCACACAAATGGATTCAGATTGAAATACTTTCCAATGGCATCTAGTTGCCACCTTCTATCTCTCAGTGCATTTCTCTGTTTGTGTAAATCCTCTACCTCCACATTTTGCATTTTGATGTCACAATTTGCATCTGTTTCCACATATATCCATTAACAAATGAATGCAATTATAGTTAATTTAATATTTTTGTCTTTTAACCTTCATGCTGGACTTATCAGTGATTTATCCACCACCATTACTTTAGTGTATTCTGAATTTAACTGTATATTTACCTTTACCAGTGAGTTTTATACTATTTTTTTATGTTTTCCTGTTACAAATTAGCATCCTTTTGTTTCAGCTTGAAGAACTCCCTTTAACATTTCTTGTAAGACTGATCTGTGTAAGGACCTACCTCAGCTTTTGCTTGTCTAGAAAGGTATATCTCTGTCAATTTTGAAGCACAGTTTTGCTGGGTAGAGTATTCTTGGTTGATTAGCAGGGGTTTTGTTTGTTTAGTACTTTGCATATATCATCCTACACCCTTCTGGCCTGCTAAGTTGCTGCTGAAAAATATCTAATGATAGTCCTAGCGGGGATTCCCTGGGATATAACAAGTGATTATTCTATGGCTGTTTTTAAGATTCTCTACTCGTTTTTAACTTTTGATGATTCAATTATAATGTATCTTATGTGGTTCTCTTTGGACTCATCTGTTTTGGAACTCCCTGGGCTTGCTGGTTCTGGGTGTCTATTACCTTTCCTAAGTTAGGGAAGTTTTCAGCCATTACTTCTTCAAGTAGCTTTTCTGTCCCTTTCTCTCTTCTTCTGGGACCCCTACAATGAGAACTTTAGTCCACTTGATGTTTTCCCATAAGTCCCTTAAACTATCTGCACTCTTTTTTATTCTCTCTCTCTCTCTCTCTCTTTCACTCCTCAGGAGGAATTCCACTTCCATCTTAGAATTCACTGATTCTTTTTTCCACTCGATCTAGTCTGTGGTTTAACTCTTCTATTGATTTTTTTTTTCCATTTCAATTATTATACTCAAGATCCATGATTTCTGTTTGGTACTTTTTAATATTTCTATCTGTTGAAATTCTCATTATTCTCATGCATCATTCTTCTGACCTCAGTTAAGCATCTTTATGACCGTTATTTTGAATTCTCTATCAGGTAGATTATTACCTCCATTTCTTTAAGATCAGTTCCTAGAGATCTATCTTGTTCTTCTGTTTGGAACATAATTTTTTTCTCACCCCCCCCCACACACACATTTTCCTTGACCCTTTGTGGTGGTTTCTGAGCAGTAGATAAAAGAACCACCTTTTCCGGTCTTGACAGATCTCATGTAGGAGAAGAACCTCATAGATCAGCATGACTGAGCTCTTAGCTGTCTCTCAACTCTGTGATTATTGAGGCCTCCTTCTTTATTTCTTAGTGGCTTTTAGCAGTTGACTGTCCCGTGACCTGCCAGTGCTGATTGCCGTCACTATTTGGATACAGACTGATGAGAAGCTGCATCCTAGGTACAAGCTGGGAAAGTACATAGTTAAGTTTTCAGGGAGAAACTGGGAAATGGACTTTTTTGCCAGCTCCCTCAATGCTGGGCCCAGGTGGGGAGCCACCAAGGGTGGGGGGGCTCTTGTGCCCATTAATAACTGTTTCTTTGCTGGATGCAGTATTGCTAGTGCCTCATTAATGCAAGGCCTGTTGACTACTAGTGCCAGGTGATCCTGAGGACCATCCCTTGTGTGAGAGCTGCAAGAGCTGGGGTGCCAGATATGTGTATAACTTCGTTTCAGGGAGATACTGGTGATTTGATTTTATTATTGGAGCAGGCTGGTGGGGGAAGTGTCTGCCAGCTTCCCCAGTCCATGAGGAGGATTATTGATAGCCCCCAGATATCTGCTAAATTAGAAGCTGGACCCTCAGGCGGTAGCTTTTAATGTATGCAGATAAACACTTTTCGGGCAGAGACTGGGAGATAGGTGTTTTTAGCTTGCTGCCTCTGCACTGAACCTTAGGGAAGTAGATGGTGAAGAACTCTTCTTTGATTGCTATAGTCCTCTGGGACTCCTGAATGAATCCCTCTCAGGCAATGTGGGGACCCATCCCCTGGGCAGCAGCCCTTAAAGCTGGAGTGGGGTCATGTGCATAGCTCCTTCCAAAGAGCTACTGGCCACTTGGAATGGGCTACAGAGACAAGATTGGAAAGGTGATCCTCTCGGGGGAGGATCATAATAAGCCCCTTGAAGCCTGCTAAATTAGAAGCCTAGCCCTTAGGCAGCAGTTTATAAAGTCTGCAGATAAAGCCCTCTCAGGGAAAGATGGGGAGAAGGTGTATTGAGCCCTGGGGCAGTCCCTGCGAGGATCACTCGAGCACCATGAAGAATTGCCTCTTTGTTTGCTACAGCCTGGTAGGCACAAGCCCCATTGGCTTTCAGAGCTAGGCATTTTGGGGACCCATCCCTCTGGTGTAGGCCTTAAAAGTGGTGAAGCTGGATGTGGAGACCAAACCCTTTGCTCCTGAATAAGAAGCTGGCAGTTAGAGGTTCCCTCCTGGTTGTGTAGCACTGTATGGCGGGGGGGAGAGGGGGTGTTCATGGTAAGAGTGTGTCTCAATCTTTTCTACCTATTTTGATGTAGGTGTTTTCTCATTCATCCAATGCATAGGAGTCACTCAGCTAGTTTCTAGTTATCTTTCAGAGAGAATTGTTCTGTATATAGCTATGCACTGAGTGTGTGCATGGCAGGAAGGGAGCTTAGGAGTCTCCAGTGCTGCCATTTTGGTCTATTATCTCTGTTTCTTTCTAAATCCCTGTCTTTCTGTCTGTCTATCTTTGTCTCAGCCACTGTCCTCGTATCACTGTTTCTCCTCCCTGTCTCTGTGAGACTCCTTGTCACAATGCCAGTTCTTTCTGTATTATATCCACATCATTCCTTTAGACCTATTCTCCTAACAGACTGGAAACAATTCTCTCAACAATTTTGACCTGGTGAATAGAGAGGAAAGGCAGTTCTTTCCTACCAGCTCCAGTTAGAGAAATCCCAAGGAAGTCCTCTGTATTGTCCTGGGATGTCTCAATCACCATAGCAAAGATATGTCATGATCATGCCGGATCATATACCATCCTAGGGGTTCACATGGATTGGCTACTGTGATTGACCTCCCTGGACAAAGCACATGACTTGTTGGGTAGAAGAGTTCTTTAAAAGATGGAAGGGTTAGAGGGGTATTAAGATAGCCAATTAAGGTAGTGAACCATGGTCCACTCTAGGGAAACAAACAATAAAAAATACAAATGCTAGCAGATACATGATCTGGATTCTGAATTCTCTAGAAGTCCAAAGGAGGGAAATCAACATGAGCTAGAATGACCAGGGAAGGCTTCTAGGAGGACTTGATTCATAATTTCAACCTTAAAATCTATATAAGATTTTATATAGATGGAAGGGAATGAGGAATCCTGGATGAGGGAATAGTTTCTGGTTTGGTTTTTTTGTTTGTTTGTTTGTTTTGTTTTGTTTTGTTTTGTTTTGGTGGTGTTTGCATTGCTTTCAGCTCTATATGTTCTAGAGCATTAGCACTTGATAATCAGAGTTAGGCTTAGTTGTTTATGGTTGCAATTCTGCGGAGACTGTGAAACACAGCAGAAGTCCATAAAAGTCCATTCTGGTGCCCTCAGCCCTCTGTGGGTCTGATCTCAAGTGAGTTTCACATTGAAATTTTGGCATTATCATAGGAGCCTGGGTGTTTATTAATTCAATAATATATTAATAAACACATTGGTAGCCCCCGATACACACACACACACACACACACACACACACACACACACAAGGCACATAAGTGCCAGGGATTCCAAGATAAATAGACAGGATCCTACTTTGTTAAAGTTTATATCCAAGTACAGAAGACAAGTTCAATGGCATGAGTGATGTGATTGAGCCATGCAAAGCAGTGGTTCAAACATTTGGCTATACATGGAGATCACTTGGGAGCTTTAAAAAAATACTGATGCTTTCATCTTATCCCCAAAGGTTTTGACTTCATGGGTCTGGGGAGGGGCCCAAGCATCTAGATATATCAGAGCTCCTCCAGTGGCTCTCCTGAGTAGCCAAGTTTGAAAACCACTAAGGTAAAGATGCTGTGGAATCAGATACAGGACTCTTCAGCAAGATGAAGGGTGAAAGGGCTGTTGGAAGCGTTAGCAGGGTGAGTTTTGAAGAAAGAGAGTTAGATGGAGAAGAAAGGGGGACAGGGAGACCAGTGATATTGAAGGACATGGCAAACAAAAGGGAGATGAGCCAAATGGAGAGGAATTGTTCTTCACTTGATCTTAGCCAAAAGGCCGAGAAGTGATGAGAGGAATTGTTCTTGGCTGAGGAGTCGGTAAATCTCCCTAGTTCTTGTCTTGTCCCTGTGTGACCTTAGACAAACAGCAACATTCCTGTGTCTTGGTTTTCCATGCAGTCAAACCTAACTAGTGATACCGGCTCTCATTCTGCTCTCAAGCCTTAGGGGTTTGCCCTGAAGATCAACTCAGGTGAGCAAAAACGAAAATGTAGTTTTTCAATGATCATAAATGAGCTTTTTAAGTAACAGGTTTTAGCCATTCAAAATATCATTTTATTTGGACAAATAAAAATCACTTTGGGGATCCCTGGGTGGCGCAGTGGTTTAGCACCTGCCTTTGGCCCAGGGCACGATCCTGGAGACCCGGGATCCAGTCCCACGTCGGGCTCCCTGCATGGGGCCTGCTTCTCCCTCTGCCTGTGTCTCTGCCTCTCTCTCTCTCTCTCTCTCTCTCTCTCTCTGTGACTATCATAAATAAATAAAAATTAAAAAAAAATCACTTTGTTTATCCTAACATCTATCATTTGCAACCCAGTTTCATAAAGAGAGTGCATTGATGCCATGTGCCCCCTGCTGCCTGTTTTCTATGCCTTCCTTCCCTCAGTAGAGGTGTCAGATACTGAACTCTGCTCTAATGTAGTAATGGCCTTGGGGCCAGGGAGAAGTATAGAGATTTATGGTGTGGAAGATTGGGTTTTGAGTTCTTAGGTCTGTTTTTCATAGATTTTTCTATTTTCTTGCTGTCTGGGTATCAGCTGTTGATTCTCACTGTTTTAAATTCTACTTTTTCTTTCTAACTTGCCACTTCTTACCTCTTGAAGACTGGAAAACCAGAAAGCCCCTCTTAGAAGGATGTTTAAAACAAGAGTAAATAGACTGTAAGAGCTTGCCAAGAGAGTGGATTATGTGATCTCTTCAGTATGAATGTTTTAATGTCTGTGTTGCCTCTTTTAGCTGACTTTTGGGTCATCTTCTGACCTGGATATCTCACATAAGAGATGGCTGCCTGGGCTTTAGGTGTGTGAGGTCGGAGGCCCACAACAATTAGTTTGTCAGGATTCTCAGCCATCCTTCTTTTGGCTCTTGGCCATAGACCCTTAAGGTTTCCCACCCTGATCACTGGGAGAATTTTGTTCTTGTCAGACAAGATTTCAAATGTTTGTCACCAGACATTCCTTGTTTCCTGGGCAGGTGGGAGGAAGGGCAGACAGCCTCAAACTCGGAGGACAACAGTGCCCTGAAGCAAACAGCCAGAGTGGAGGCTAAACCACTCTCCCCAGAGGACAGAACAGGGTAGGGAATAGAGCAGTCCCAGCAGGAGGGCGGAGTGGGACAAAGTGCCAGAAGGAATCAGGTGTGGCAAGATGGGAGGGTCAGTGGTGGGAGAAGAATGGTGAGGAAGAGGGAACTTAAGTGCCGTGTGGTGGAAAGAGGTGAGGACAGAGGTTTAGACCTATATCGCTGTGGACTCTAGACTCCTTTATGGTTTTTTGTGAGAGTCCCTGACTCCCTGACACCGTACCAGGACTCATGAGTTGTGAGCATTACAGGTGACTGCTGAATCTGCCAGGCTCAGTGGCCAGACACCGTGGGTCCTCTCTTGAGAAAGTGGCTTTCTGAGTAACAATCATCCCTGAATGCTTTCCCACTTTGTCATCTGCTGTCCCTGTGGTCACTGAGCTTCTGTGTCTCCTTCCTTCCCCAGGTCGGTGGCTGGACTGGATAAGGAGGCAGACCTGGTGCACATGGAGGTGCGGACTGCAGACGGATGTGAGTGCTGACACGCCAGCCTAGGCCAGAGGAGATCTGCCTGCAGGTCTCTCTCCGCCCCCAATTTGCATTTTAATGGCTTGAGAAGATGAAAAGCCCTGAGCTCCATTACTGCCATATTCATCCTATTTCCCAGAGTAGGGGGAGAGGCCTCTGGTCCCAGGGGAGATGTTTCATGGAAATAAACCCTCAGTAATGAATTTTCTGGGGATGTGAGTTAATGTGATGAATTTTGAGGCTCCTGTTAGTAATTTCCTGGCATCTTCAGTGTAATTCGAATAGGGATGGCTATAGCTCATCACGGTATTTTGCATTCACAGGGTGAGTTGCAGGGGCTGCCAGCTTTAAAAATGAACCCTTCTTATAGTCAAGCTTACCAAAAAAGCAATTTTTTTTCAAAACTGTTTATTCATTCATTCCATAAATATGTAGGAATGGACCCTGTGTGCCAGGCATTGCTTTAGGCCCTGCAGATATAGTGGTGAGCAACCCTATATTGTTCTACAAACAAGCAGTAGAATCCCAGGATCTTGAACACGTGATCCCTTTGTACATTGTGCACCTGCAAACATCTTGCATGGAATTTGACTGATGATGTATCATTTTGCACCATTTTAAGCATTTTTTTCCCAAGAGTTGATCATATTACTATAATTATGGCTGTTCTCTACTCAAAAAAATCAGCTTAAAATCAACTTAAAATATATGAAATATGTGAAAATATGTGATCAATATGAAATAGATAAAAATGTAATCAGCATCAATCAACAATAGAGCCAAATAATCTATGGAAACTATAGTGATGGGGGAATGCAGAAGAACAGGTGCCTGATTATGAGTTGGGGTCTTGGATTCTGCTACCCACCAACCATAGGGTCTGGGGAAAAGTCCTCTGATCTCTGTGCTAAATCCCTGCATTGTCTGAGAATACTTATCCATCCTTGCCCTGCCCACCTCATAGAGTTATAGGCTGACCAAGTGGAGAGGGATGTTATAGAAATTCTACAATATACAAATGTAAAGAGGTTCAGTTTTAACCTGGCTGTGAGTGTTGGAGTATCTTTCCAAATACATTAACTAAAACTGCATGTGCTTTGTCCAAGAGAAACCTACTGTTTTTGATACCAAACACAGGTACATGCCAGAAACATGCATTTTGGAGAATATTTCATTTGCTTTGTTTTTTATTTTGTAAAAGGGTTAGAAGATAGCCAGCAACTGTTGTTATATGCCTGGCTGCTGAATACTCAATTTTTGTCTCTCTTTCTTTTTCTGTGTTATAATTTCTGTTATTTGATCCTTAAATGTAAGTCTCTGAAGCAGGCAAGGAGGTGGGATGGTCCACACTCTTAAAAAAAAAAGTTTTTTTAACAAGAAGAGCTATTTAAGATTTAGAAAAATAGGGGCACCTGGGTGGCTCAGTTGGTTGCATGTCTCACTCTTGGTCTTGGCTCAGGTTGTGATCTCAGGGTCGTGAGATCAAGCCTCTTCCCTCAGTGGGAGTGTGCTTGAGATTCTCTCTCTCCCTCTCCCTCTGCCCCTCCCACTCACTCATGTTCTTTCTCTCTCTTTAAAATAAATAAATAAATCTTAAAAAAAAGATTTAGGAAAATAATACCACATATTCAAATTCACTGATCATGGGTAATGACGCTTGGGTTCAAAATTATATTATCTGACTCTTACTGCTGAGAAAGAAACTGGGGGAAGAGTGAGATGTAGGGATGTGAAGGAGCAAGCAGAGCAGCAGTAGGAGAGCAGATAGAAGCTCTAAGATGACCACAGACCAGTTTTTGGTACAATTCTTGCCTTGGCATTATTTCCCATGTGAACCTTTTTATGCCTTAGATGTGATCTATGCTGGTTGTAGTATTTTAGAGTTGGTAAAACCTTGTAGGACTGACTGACTTCCTACCTAGTGTAGGAATCTCTTCCTGAAAATTTCTGACAGTGTCTCCTCAGGTCCCCTGACTTCAGGCTTAATTAGACACATCCTTTTCTACTGCTGGACAGCTCCTATGTTTTGTTTTATTAAGGTAATTTCTTACATTAAGCTTAAACCTATTTTCTGAAAGCTTAAAAATTCTGATCCAAATTTGGATAAGGCCTGTGGTGCAGGACTGCTGCAAAATTTTATGAGATTAAAAATGTAAAACATATAGCATAGTTTCTGGCCCATTATCAAGAATCAAAGAAAGACAGAACTATAATAGGGATAAATGTCATGTGCCACACTTAGGTTAAAGTATAGTGTATGTGTGTGTGTGTGTGTGTGTGTATATATATATATACATGTATATATATATGTATATATATATATATATATATATATATAATGTTCCCTTTCCTCAATTTTTTAAAATCAATTTTTCAATAGTTAATCTTCTTTAAACTTAGTGAGTTGGGTCTAACCCATGTTTATTTAGAAGATGCATATAACATGGCTGCATTAACCTGGAAATGTTGTATTTTACAGATCCTAATGAAATGCATGATACTTTTTTTTGTGCTATGTAGTGAGAACTTTCTTACTTATAAATCACACATACACACCCATCTTCATCCTCTAATCATCACAAAAAGACACAGGATGTATTTTATTTCCTTTTTTCTGATGTAGTAGTCTGAACTAAAATTTGCCCAAATTCGTGCAGCTAGCTAGTAACAGAATAAAGACTAAAGCACAATATTCTTAATACACTAGAAGTAGAAGGGAGCGTCCAACAAAAGATGTCTACAAAAGATCTACAATTAACATCATATTTAATGATGAGATACTGAATGCTTTCCTTATAAGGGTTCTAAAGAAGGCAAAGAAGTTTATTGACTCTTACCAACATATTCAACATCATGCCCGAAGTCCTAGCCTATGCAATAAAGGAAGAAAAATGAAATGCAAATGTACTTCATACAGATTGCAAAGGAAAAAATAAAACTATTATTATCCTCATTGACACAATTTTCTATGTAGAATATCCCAAGAAATCTACAAAAATAAAAAGCTCCTAGAACTAATAAGTAGGCACAAATTCAGTGGAGAAAGGATGCTATTTTTAACAAAAGGTGTTGGAAAAAATTGGGCAGCCATATGGGGAAAAAGTGAAATTCAATCTATGATTTGCAACTATACAAATTTAATTCAAAAATGGATCATATTCCTACATGTAAAATATAAAATTATAAGACATATAGAGAAATGTAGAAGAAAATCTCCATGACCATAAGTTGGCGCCAAGAGAAAAATTGACAAAATAAAGAATTGATAAATAGACTTCACCAAAATTAAAAGCATTTGCTCTGCTGAAGGCACAATGAAGACACAAGGAGAGCATATTTGCAAATTGTATATATATATTTTTTTTAATAATAAATTTATATTTTATTGGTGCTCAATTTGCCAACATACAGAATAACACCCAGTGCTCATCCCGTCAAGTGCCCCCCTCAGTGCCCGTCACCCATTCACCCCCACCCCCCACCCTCCTCCCCTTCCACCACCCCTAGTTCATTTCCCAGAGTTAGGAGTCTTCATGTTCTGTCTCCCTTTCTGATATTTCCTACCCATTTCTTCTCCCTTCCCTTCTATTCCCTTTCACCATTATTTATATTCCCCAAATGAATGAGAACATATAATGTTTGTCCTTCTCTGATTGACTCATTTCACTCAGCATAATACCCTCCAGTTCCATCCACGTTGAAGCAAATGGTGGGTATTTGTCATTTATAATGGCTGAGGAATATTCCATTGTATACATAAACCACATCTTCTTTATCCATTCATCTTTCGCAAATTGTATATTTAACAAAGGACTTATGGCCACAGCATATAAGGGACTTTCAAAACAGCAATAAGAAACATCCCAATTAAAAAAAAATAGGCAAAAATTTAAATAGACCACTTGCCAAAGTAGACGTAAAAATGACAAATAAGCACATATGATGCTCAACATCATTAGATATTAGGAAAATGCAAATTAAAACCATTATAAGATACCAATGCATACCTATCAGAATTGCTAAAATATATAATACTGGTAATACCAAGTACTGGCAAGGATGCAAAACTATTGAGACTCTCATATATTCCTGGTGGGGATACAAAATCACTCCGGAAAAACATTTTAGCAATTTCTCATAAAGTTACATACGCCTTATGATTCAGCTATCTTTCTCCTTCATATTTACCTTAGAGAAATGTTATATTCACACAAAAACATGTACACAAATGTCTGTAGCAGGTTTATTAATAATCATCCAAAACTGGAAATAACCTAAATATCCTTGAATGGATGGATAGATAAACAAGCTATGCTACATCTGTAAGAGAACATAGATGAATTTCAGAGGCATTATAATTAGTGAAATATGTTAGTCTCAAAAGGTTACATACTATATGGTTCCATTTATATGATCATATGGAAAAGACAAAACTATAACAATAGAGAAATAGATCAGTGGTTTCCAGGGTGGGGAAAATATTTCACAGGAAAGCAGCATGATGGAATTTTTCAGAGTGATGTAAATATTTGACTACCTGACTATGGTGGTGGTCGCATAAATCCATATATCTATTAACACTTTAGAACTATAAGCCAAAAAATTGCTGTGTATTAACTGAAAGAAGCTTATGTTGAAAAATAATACTAATACTATATTAGTATTATATATATATATATATATATATATATATATATATATATATATTTAAATGGTGCCTAGCTGGCTTAGTTGGAAGAGCATGCAACTCTTGATCTTAAGGTCATGAGTTCAAACTCCACATTGGATATAGAGATTACTTAAATAAATAAATATTTTTAAAATTATATTGATATAACTTATTGTGAGGGAAAACTAGAATACACAGTTCTTGGCTTCTAGTTCTTATCTTTCCTGATTAATTACTTAACTTCTTGATCCACTTATTTCTTCTTTAATTCAACCAGCATTTATTTAAAATCTGCATATTCTTGTCACTGAGGGGACATAGAGGTGAATGTGGTATTATCTTCACCTCAGGGAAGTTGTAGACTAGCTGGGGAAACAGATAAGGATTTGAGAAATTCTAGCACAATCTGACAGGAACATTCATAGACTTGAAAATATGTTGAGTTACAAATGGGAGTATGGCTAATAGTCTCAGAAAGTTGGGGGGAACTTCTCAGAAAGACAAAACTGTTAAATCTGGCACTTCAAAAATTAGAAAGTATTTATCAGAACATTCTGGATAGAGAGGAGAACCTCACATGTGCCTAGTGTTCACCCATGAAGAGTGGTTTGATTATGGTCCATGGCTGTCAAAGATAGAGGGACAAAAGGCCAGTAAAGGTATGCTGGGGAGTTCCTGTGAAGGAATGGTTAGGTAGCTCCCTGAGCCGTGATCCACATTGGACACCACGCATCAAAGGCCATTTTTACCTTTATAATGGAAAGTTACAATTGTGATTTCCCCAGCTGTGACCTTAGGTAAGGATTGTACTAGACAATAACACTTGGTTGTTTCAAGTTCCTTTTTCTCTGCCTCTTCTGTTTATGTTTCATGTTTAAGCTATAAGTAGCTGGTAGATGAAAAGCTAGCACCCATTCCAGCTTATTTAGACCACAACACTGAGCCCTTCTCCTGATACTGCTATGTCTCCATCTCTGGAGCACAAGGCAGCTTTGCTATGTTTCCCTAAGTCCCTCATCCTGCCCCACTTGGCTCCTGACTCACAAGATAGAGAAGGGGGCTGGTTTGTGTTTGACCTCCTTAATTGGGACAGGGAAGAGGAACAGAGGGTGGCATCTGTGATGAGACCAGTGACATCCTGCACCCTGTATTCCCTAAGGGAGAGTGCATTGGTCAGAGATGCTTATTAGTCACTTGCAGCTCTGTGTCCTGATCTTTTCTTGCCGGTCACTCTGTGCTTGCTGAGGTATCTTGTACTTTCTAACTGCCAAGGCAGGGAGATGGGCCTCAGCAGAGTGCTGGAAGGAGCACACTCTCCAAGCCCTGGCAGAGGGTTAGGCAGTCCTGGAGTGGGGGTAGGCACCAGAATCACTACCATCCCTCCAGCTCTGTCTCTTTGGGGGCCATATTTGCAACTTATGTTTACCCTTTTGAGAAGCAGGGAGAAATGGTCTTATTTTATTTTCTTAAGATTTTATTTATTTATTTGAGGGAGAGAGAAAGCGAGAGAGCGTGAGTGGAGAGGGAGGGAGGAGGGAGAAGGAGAAGCAGACTCCCTACTGAGCAGAGAGCCTGTTACAGGCTCAATCCTAGGACCCCAGGATCATGACCTGAGCCAAAGGCAGACAATTAACTGACTGAGCCACCCAGGCACCCGAGAAATGGTCTTTCAGATATTTATAGGCAAACAAACTGGGAAAATAGAAACCTAGATCTTAATTCCAGTTTTTTTTTTTTTTTCACTGAGAGGCTGTGTTTCCAGGAAGCAACTAAAATTCCTGAGGTTGCTGTCCCCTCATTGTAAAATGAAACAATTAATAATTTACTCATTTTTCTTACTAATTCTTTTAGAGGATATTTTCTGAGCATCTACTGGATGCTAATCATGACATGGATTTCTAGAGATATAAAGAGGGAATAAAACATGGTCTCTGCCCCCAAAGTCTGTATTCTAAAAGGGAATAGGCAGATGAATGACCCGCAGTTCCTGAATAGCTGATAGCCTTGTCGTAGTTATACACAAGACATGTTAGGAACTCAGGAGAGATTACGTCTTTATATTTGGTATATTTGAAGCCAGTTGAAACTTAGATTTTCTAGCCCTTTTGTTTTGTGATTCATATGTTTAAAAGGAAAATAATTCTCTGAGAATCTTACAAGAACTAGTAGAGCTTAGATAATTGTTACTTTTCCTTCCTCTGACTTTCCTTTGTTATTCTACCTTTTTTTTTTTCCATGTTGGAGAGCCTGTTCCTTCATCAGCCTATTTCAGGCCATTTACCCCAGGTTCTGGATCTGCCAATTACTGTTTTGCAAATTACCCTCAAAGGTGCTTTGAGCAGTAAAATTCCATTCTCTGTTTCTTTCCACAGCAGCATAGTTCCTATGGCCATTTCTCTCAACTTCTAGCATTCATGATCCTCTGGCAACCTGTTCCCTGATTCCTGGGATCCACCCCAGAGGTTTTGGGTTAGATGGTCTGCTCTAAGGAGTCTGTGTATTGCTAAGCATGCTCCCGACATGATTTTCATCCAGGTAGCCCACTCACAAACACTGCTTTAGGGATCCCTGACCTCAGATGGTGGTGGGATTACAGCACAACATAGTTATATCCTCATAAGTATGAAGAAAGAGACTTGGTGTTGAAGTCTGGAATTACCCTGCTGTGAAAAATGCAGAGACTGGGCTATCACAGGGCTGGAACAGTGAGAACATATAAGGAGGGCAAACACATCTTTGTTTGCCACCTTTCTTTCCCTTTGCCTCTCAAGACAAAAATCACAATAAATCATAGCTCATTATAAGTGTTTTCCAAGTCAAGATAACTTCCATGTGTCTAAAACCATGTTATATGTTGAGATGAGAGGGAGAGGTTCATAAGTAGTAGAAAAAAAATGGTTTGAAACCCATAAGGATGTTCTGAGAATAGAAACAAGATATGGTTATGAAACAACAATTAAATGTTACTCTGTGTAGTCCCCAGAGCAAGACAGGGATGTGGGCATTCATACAAATAGCAATGTAGAAATGTGTGTTTCCTATTTATTCACTCTCTCACATTCAATCCACAATCCACATTTAGAGGACAGTGGTTCTCAAAACCTAGCATTAGTTATAATCACTGGGAGAATACACACACATACACACAACACGGGGAGGGTGGTCCTGGACATTGGTCCTTTATAAAATTGTCCTAGTGGTTCTAAAATGCAAGCAGGGCTGAAAACCACTTCACCAGATCTGAGCTTCCCCAAATGTAGCATGCATATGAACCATCTGGAGAGCTTGTTAAAACACACATTCCATATACTGATAAGCTCCCAGGTGATGGCTGGTCTGTGGACCCCACTCTGATCAGAACTGCACTGTGCGAAGTTGTGAGGGATATACAGTTAAATAGGACACAACTAGGACTGAGAAGCACACAGGAGAGGGGAGCACAGATAGATACACAGATTGTTACTGTGATATAATGTGCTGAAAGCCACTGATTTCTGATCTCATGAAGAAAGTGCTACAGGAACCCAAAGGTAGGATATCCCAACAGCCAAGGAGACTGATGGCCACACAAAAGAGGCTGTGGTTAAGTTTCATCTTGGGAGATGAGTTGGATTTTCATTTTTTATTTTTTATTTATTTTTTTTTATTTTATTTTTTTTTTTGGATTTTCATTTTTTAATAAAAATTTTTATTTAAATTCAATTAGCCAACATATAGTGCATCATGAGTTTCAGACGTAGTGTTCAATAATTCATCAGTTGTGTATAACACTCAGTGCTCATCACATCTTGTGCAAGATGAGTTGGATTTCCCCAGGAGGATGGTAGAAAGAGGGATGGGGACTTGTGCTGGCCAGTGTGGCAGCCACCTTATCACAAGGGGTTCCTGAGTACTTGAAATGTGCTGTCCAGATTGGGGTGTGGCATGTGTGCAAAATACATACCAGGTTTCAAAGACATGCTATGAATTAAAGGATGGAAAATAGCTCATTGATAATTTTTATATTGATTCTATGTGAAATCATTATATTTTGAATATTTGGGGTTAATAAACTATGTTACAATTAATTTCACTTTTCTATTGACTTTTTAGTAAAGGTTATTTGCAGCTCACATTGTATGTCCGTTGGACAGCGCTACTCTAGACTAGAGGGACTGCAGGTGAGCAGCACAGAGGGTGGCTTTTCTGTACCATATGTGACATCAGCCATCCTTTCTCTCAATCTGGCTCCCAGACACCAGATATAACCCAGTAAAACTAGTCCCTGTTCTTGTTTTGATGTAGGAGTCTTCACTCTAGCCCAGTCTTAGTCCTTCTTTTTGGAAGTCAGACTTCCAGATTAAGCTGAAGCCACTGAATTAGCTGTTGGCCTGGCAGGGCTTCATCAAGGCAAAGCCAGCTAGTTTGGTTAACAACAGTGTGAAACCAATTTCTGCCACGCAGTTCTGGATTCAAATGACTTTGTCTCCCATTGTCTTCTGGAAATCATTTTTCTTAGAATGTCCCCTGTGAATTCTCCCTACCATTACCCCCTTTCTGACACACTCTTAACCAACTGAGCTACCTAGGCGCTCATTGGGGTACTCTTTTTTAAAAAAGATTTTATTTATTTATTCATGAGAAACACAGAAAGAGAGAGGCAGAGACATAGGCAAAGGGAGAAGCAGGCTCCATGCAGGGAGCCCAATGTGGGACTCGACCCCAGGACTCCAGGATCATGCCCTAAGCCAAAGACCGACACACTCAACCACTGAGCCACCCAGGCTCTCCCTGGGTACTCTTAATTGTTCACTGAACTGAGACCTGACTCACTGTAAATTTTACTCCACAGTAACACCTTTGTTAGTATCCTCCATCCAAAAGAATTGGGTGTCAATAGAAAGAGCATCATCTTGGTGCCATAGGGTTGGGTTGAAGAATTAACTCAGTCACCTAGAAGCTATTAGACCTTGGAGAACTTTCTCTTTTTTTAAGATTTTGTTTATTTATTCATGAGAGACACAGAGAGAGAGGCAGAAACATAGGCAGAGGGAGAAGCAAGCTCCCTACAGGAAGCCCCATGTGAGATTTGATCTCCCAATCCTGGGATCACACCCTGAGCCGAAGGCAGACACTCAACTGCTGAGCCACCCAGGTGTCCCCCTTGGAGAATTTTCTTAACCTTTCTGTGATCCTTTATCTTCCAGTGCTTTATATACTTGAAAAAAATAACAAATATAAGAAACATTTTTATTAGTTATTAGTTTTTTCATCAATGGGCTAACAGGTGTTATTGTAGAGTAAGATTCACAGTGAGTTAGATCTCAGTTCAGTGAACAATTAAGAGTACCTCAAGGGGCGTTGAGTAGCTCAGTTGGTTAATTGTCTGATTCTTCATTTGATCTCAGGGTTGTGAGATCAAGCCCTGCATTGGACTCAGCACTCAGTGTGGAGTCTGCTAGAGATTCTCTTTGTCCCTCTGTTCCTCCCTTTTCTTGTGCTCTATAAATAAATAAGTAAGCAAGTAAGTAAATAAAATCTTTAAAAAAAGAGTATCCCAGAATGGCAAGGGCTACTGTATGAAGTAATAAGTTTCTCTTCATTAGAAATTTTCAAGCATAAACTATCTGAACATATCATAGTGACGTTGTAATAAGTGAACCTGGATATAGGCAGAAAGTTTTTGACATCTAGGCACCCTTGAAATTTCTAGAATCAAAACCTGTAGCACATATGCCACAATTTCTTGTCCCGGTGCCATCATTACCTGTCATTAATCAATCACTGCACTTTCTCACTGAGCCAAGATAAAGTCCAGCATTTCTTAATAGACTCCAGAGAGTCATAAGTAATCAAATGGGCTTGGCACACAAGGCAAAACTATTAATACTACTGCCTAAACTTTGGGTTCTAGACACACAGAATATTGACTCTTAAAGAGCCTTGGATTATTGACTAGTTCAGTAATCTTAAATTGTCTAACTCCAAGCTCTAGCAGTGTTCTAAGAATTCAGAGGCCAAGATGGGGATGGAGTGTGGGGTTAAGTCAGCAGGATTGCAGAACTCTTGACATCCATTCAACTAGAGCAGATACACTAAAATACACTTTCTGTATTGAGAATATAGAATTATCTTTAATAAAAGGTTTCAGGGTTTTCTTTTTTTTTAAGTTGAAATAGAAAAATTGAATCACTTTCAAAAAAGCACTAAAATGTGTAACAATTTTCCCAATGTCACATAGATAACCAGGGACAATGACTGAACAAGAACATGGGTTCCAGTCTAATTCTCAGACTGACTTTTCTTCCATGGTTCAAATACATAATGGTTGGGATAGTTGGTTCTGGTGTCAATATGCCTGCATATCAATCCCAGCTCTGTCATTTCCTGGAAGCTGTGAAACTCAGGCAAATCACTTGTTGTGCCTCAGTTTCCTCATCTATGAAATGTGGATGATAATAATTTTAACTCCTTATTGGATTGTTGCCAGAATTAAATCAGTTGATACATGTAGCTCCTGCAATACTGGAAGACAGAGTGCACATTCAAAAATGTTACTTCTTATTGTTTTCATCATCATCATCATTGTTGTCCTCATTGTCATCATACTCATCATCATTGTCATCATTGTCATTGTCATCATCATTATTGTCTCACTGTCATCATTCTAGCATCATTGTCACTGTCATCATTGTCATGTCATTATTGTCATCATTGTCATATCTGTGATCATCATTGTCATTATTGTCATCACTGCTATTATCATCATCATTGTCATTGTCATCACCATTATCATTGTTATTATCATCATTGTCCTCATCATTCTCATCATCATCCTCATCATCATCTAGTCATCATTATCATCATTGTCATCATCACTGTTATCATCACTATTATCATCTATTCATCATTGTCATTATCACTATCATCATCACCTAGTCATCATATTCAGTCAGGGTCAGTTTATTTGGCAATTGGAGTGAAAGGAGTCTTGAATGCACTATCAGGAGTCCTAAGATACTCAAGATCACCGTGACTTGTAAATATCTATAACTACCAGATTCCCCCTGTGCCTTAAGAAAGCAGGAGACACTAGAATTCTCCTTTGGGCAATTAGAAGTTTCACAAAAACTCTACATCCATAAGCATAATAGGCAGGAATGGAAGCTAACTTTTTAAATTATTTGATTTGGTTTTGGTACCTATTAGGTCTCGAGAGCTATATAGGCATTTGCAGCAGTGTGATGTCCTGCACACAGGTAAGCCCCACTCCTAAATCAAGGAAAAGGAGGCTTATGGAAGCTAAATAACTTTTCAAAGTTTCCTGGAATCTGCTGGGTTTTACTTATTTGTATCACAGAGTTAATATTATTATTCAAAATAAATAACTCCTGGGTATTTCTCTAAGAGAAGACCCAAGAAGATGATTTGCTTTTTGTTCACAATTTTAATGTACTTTTTCAAATTTTGACAACATATGTATTACCCAAAGGGATAGGAGTTGAGTGAATTATGGAAAGTTTCTTTCTCTGAGGTGGCAAGAGGCCAGATGGCTAGGATAGTTTGAATATTTAGTACTCTCAAAGGCAAACCTTTACAAGTCACAATATCATTCAACATAACAAAAAAAATTTATGTTTTTAATGTAACTCAATTAACCAGCATTTATTGGGGCTTTGTAAAGTTAGCTTGGGAGGCAAACAAAAATGACTAAGACTTTATTCCTGTTTCTAAGGAGGTGACACTTGGAAAAGTTTGACAGAGAAAGAAATACTGGATGTAGATGAATGAGAAGCTTGCCTTGCTGGATGGGTGAAGTTAGAGGCTGCCTCCCTAGGCCCTACAGAACTCCTGGCAAAAATATAGTTCCTTAGGAAGAAAAGAAGGCTAAGGATGCCACATTATCTCCTTCGTTCTCTCTGTGCATATTCCCCAGGTCTCAGATCTTCCTTTGTCCAGTGCAGAACCCAAGGCAACGTTCACTTGTGAATATCCCATGTCCCTCACTGGTCTTGGATTCTTCTGAGAATGTTCTCTGCTTGCTGAACTTCAGGGAGTGCCTGATACCCACAGTATCACTGTATACCTTGACCCAACACAAAAATGAATGAATCAGTTAAAGACCACCCCTTCTCTCTGTGCGAGACCTTTGGCCCAACATCTGCTATGTGGGAAGGCATCAAGGCTGGGTGCCCTAGGGAGACGCCCTTCGCTAAGGGGTCTGCTAGTGCTAGAGCTAATTCAAACAGGGCTAGATATTTTGAAAGTTACTGAGTAGATCCTTCTATTCACACTGCGGGGCACAAAGCCTTTGACTTTTGGCTTTTCTAAGTGGAGCAGTGAGTACACCAGCTCTTCAAAATGCATTAGGAAGACATTTGACATTTAGAAATACATTCATCATCAGGGTAATGATTGACTCTCAACCACAGGGGAAATCACTCTCTAATTTTCTTACAGAGATATCCAAATGAGTTCTTCACTCAATCTGGTCTTTCTAGTTTTTCATTTGAGAACGTTTCGAAGGAAAATATAGAAAATAAAAGTTTGTGAGTATGGATTAATCAAACTTAATCCATTAACATGTGATTATACAGTGCCTTACATGAGCTTTGCCTATATAAAAGATCATTGTAGTTTTCACTCCCTTTCTAGGAATTCCCTTCTCATGGACTATTCCATCTTGGTTAAATACAGAAGTTGCCACCTCCATTAGGTCCTCCTTGGTTATTCCAGCTCAAACATATTTTGTTTTCTGTTTTTTGTCTGCACACCCAAAGCACTTCAATAAATTAAACAGTGATATAGATTTGGAATATGACTTTACTAGTAGGACCTGTAGTATGGTGCTTTAATTCTCCATAGTCAAATAGAACATTAGTTTTATTATTTGAAGGTATGAGAGATACTGAGTGTTAAATTTCCTTCTCTTTTCAACAAAGAGGTAACATATAACAACAAAGAGGTAACATATACTAATCTTTTAAAATGTATCTAACAATGTGTTAAAGCATTTTTTCATACATAATCTTATTTAATCCTGATCACAGTCCTTGGAGGAAAATGCTAACTCATGAACATTTCACAGATGAAGAGCTGTGCTCCTTAGTTAAGGGTGATCAGCAAGTAGTGGGTTCAGGACTTGAACTCAGCCCATTCTAGCTTCAGAGGCTTTGCTCTTAAACACTATGTTATACTCAAGAGCCAGACCTCTGCCATTTTATCAGACATCTGGTATTATTAAAGGAAAATAAAAGGACCACAGGTGTTAGAAGCCTCGTTTGGGATTCAAGTTAAATGACAAATGTCTTACAGTTTCATCTTCGAATCTCCGTGACTGTATTTGGCCTCATTTCAGGATAATGTCCAAAGCCCAAATTTGAGAGCTTTCAGAAATGTGAGTTCCTTGGTGTCCTCTGCTCACCTTTGACACCTAGAGTCCTTTGTCACCCTCAGTCACTTCCATCTGGTGGCCAGGTCTGCCTGGTAATTTACTCCCCCCATCTCCCCCATTCTGGGTTGTCACCAGGCAGTGGGTGTCATAGTACTTACTATCATGTCACTATGTTTTAAACAATTTAAAAGAATTGAGACTTCTAATGTCTGAGTCCAGATAAAGACTACAAGGCCCCTGAATTTTAAGTGGATTTGAAAAATTCATTTTAGAGCTGCTTTCCTGTTAAATTGGACCTTTCATTCCATGCTGGGCAGTTGCAAGCAGGGGGAGAGCCAAAAAGTAGGATGAGTTTGGCAGAATAGCTCACCTGCTGTGGGCCAAAGTTTAGGTAGGTTTTGATTTTGTTTGGGGTGGCCTTAAATACACTTGATTCTTTTTTTTTCAAAGTGTCCAAATGTGAGAGTGAATAGTAAATAGACAGGGGAAAATGAGCCTGTGTGGGGGGACAAACAGATGTCCTCCTGTGTGTACCTTTGATTAGCTGTATAAGGAGTTTTCTGAGACACTGGCTGGCAATAAGGAAGCAGGTTGTCTTGTCAACACTTGTGTTTCTTTATATGTATTTACTACAGCTTTTCCCTGGGTTTTAGTGCCTTATTCTAGGAGAAAATTACTAAGGCTTTGTGGATCCAAGAGTATTCCTGGTGGGCAGGCCACATGCTGCACGGCACAGCCTGGGCTCCTTGCCTTCCCTTGCCCTCTCAGCCAGCAGTGGAAAGCCAGCCCACTCTTGGCTTTCTCTGCAAACAGAGACAAAGGGAGGAAGGCACAGGCGGGCCCTGCTTACAGAATGGTGAACAAGCTGGTCTTGCTTATGGGTCAGGAAAGAGTGGGAAAAGGGTTTATGTCTTCTCTGGAGAGGTAGGTGGGAACCAAGTTACAGAATAGAGATGGGAAATGAGTGGCTCCTGGGGCTTGTTTGGTTGTAGACTTGTTTTGTTTGGCTTTACAGTGTTTGGCCTGCACCCTGTTTTAAATTTAAAATAGCCATCATTTTAAAAATGATTGCATTTATTTGAGAGAGAGGACGAGCACACACACACAGGCGGGGGAGGAGCAGAGGGAGAGGGACAAGTAGACTCCCTGCTGGGCATGACTGCAGATGGAGGGCTCCATCCCATGACCCTGAGATCAGAACCTGAGCTGAAATCAAGAGTTGGATGCTTAACCGACTGAGCCACCCGCAGGCCCCTAGCCATCAATTTTTTAAAAAATCAGACAATTTCACACCTAAAAAAGTAGGGACAGTTAGATTGATTACAAAACACCAAATCTCTTATTCCTACACATCAAGCTGGACAGTGAGCAGCTTCTCCTTGAAGAGACCTGCGTCAGCCATTTTGCTGTAGTCCCCACCACTCCACAGTGATCCCCGACCCGAGGCCATGTGCCAGCTGCCATTTGCCATACTCAGTTCATTTTACCCCTACCCATCATCTGTCTTGCTCCTTAGGCATTTGATTTTATTAAGCTTCTTGTAAAAAGCCTTCTGTTCTACAGGAGGATGTCTGGGCTTTGTCCCAGGGCACTCAGAACTGTTTGGAAGCCAGGAGAAAGAAGCTCAGATTTCAGTGGTAGAGATGACTCTGGCTCCTTGCCTTGGGCCTGTCCAGTTTTGGGTCCATCCCACACATTCAGGCCAGTGGTGAGGTAGATGCAACAAGCCACACAGATGGGCAGCACTTGTCCCAGGCTGGTGGCAGGGCTTGTGGAGAGAAGGGGAGAGACTCTGGAAGCGCTTCAGGAGCAGCATTGTCAGGGCTAAGAACTGGCTGGGTTATTTGGCACCTGGAGGCAAGAAAACCGGAAGGGGGCACTTGAGTGGCTCAGTGGTTGAGCATCTGCCTTCGGCTCAGGTCGTGATCCCAGGGTCCTGGGATCAAGTCCCGCATCAGGTTCCCCATGAGGACCCCGCTTCTCCCTCTGCCTGTGTCTCTGCTTCTCTCTGTGTGTCTCTCATGAATAAACAAATAAAATCTTAAAAAAGTAAAAAGAGTGAAGAGGCTTGTGCTTGTGGGCAGATGATATAAATGCTGACGGAGAGAAGGATGTTGGTGTTTGACATGCTCTAAGTAAGAATGCCAACAAAAATAGACTTTGTTCAGCTATGGATGCTCAGGAAGCAGGAATATAACACATAATGAATTCATTTCTTACCCAACTATGTTTCTTTATTAAATGAACATAATGTTTATAAATAAATGTGTGAAATAGCTAGCCACAGATAATGTGAGTCACCTCCTAGGCAGCAGGTCCTCTTGAATATAAGATCTGTCTCACTCACTGCTGTCTCCCTAGTACCTGAGCAATTCCCAGTATGTTTTGTGTGCACAAGACTCATTGAAACCATTGGTAAATTAATTAATTAAGGAAAAACAGGAATAATTTTAAGTACTTGTGTTTTAAACTCAATTGTTATAAATTTTTGCTTAGTTAAGACTTTTGCCTTTATCTCCACTGCCTGTGAGCTCCTCTGCTGGAGCCCATGACATCTATGAACACCTGGGCGCACATTCCAGGGAACAGTCCCATTAGATACATGTCATAATGTATGTGGTTTTGGGTGATAACAAAGACTCCTCTGCTTTTAATATCAAAATAATTCCTAACTTTTCATTTTGGCCGCTTACACTTTTTAAATACTGTTCAGTTAAAACCATTTTGAAAGCCAGTGTGCACACAGATTTCTTTACAGAGACTTACCTGTACTTTTTGCTTAAGGAGCAAATAACTGAGTGGATTGTCTTTCTTGGATGACCCTCAGGTCAGCATCAAAGTGCATTTTATAGTCAAAGATTTTCCCATTCAGCTACAGCTTCTGCCATCATGTTCCTGGGTAGCTTGAGGGGCTGTTCACCTACTGAGATCTTCAGAAGATTTGACAAGTAATGATACAACTTTTATAGATTTTATACAAGTAATAGGTGAATACATTCTTATGGCAAAAATAATAAAGATGTATATTATATAAAAAGCAAAGATCCCACTTTAACACTTTCTCCTCCAGTCCATTCTTTTCCCCTGCAAGTAATCATAGCTAATTTGTATGGGTTCCTTTATGCACAAGGGTGCCTGGGTGGCTCAGTTGGTTAAGCATCCAACTCTTGATTTCAGTTCAGGTTATGATCTCGGGACTGTGAGATCAAGCCCTGCATCAGGCTCCCTACTCAGCATGGAATCTGTTTGAGATTCTCTCTCTCTCTGCCCCTCCCCCTGTTCATGCTCTCTTTCTCCAAAATAAATAAATAAATAAAAATAAATAAATAAATAAATAAATATTTTTAAAAACTTTTTTTTTTCTGTGTACAGTGGCACAAACCTATACATTTATAAAGACAAGGCTTTTTGGGACATGAAATGTATCCTACTATTATACTGGCAAATACTTTGTCAAAGGTTATTTGAAAAGGAACAGAAATCTTAGAGAAATCATGTAATGTGTCTGTATCTACTTAGTTCTTTTAATTGCAACTAGCACTCTGTAATATGGGCACCTTGGTTTATTGAAATATTCAGGGACATTTAGCCTTTTTCTGATTTTTCACTACTATGAACAATGCCACAATGAGCATCTTTGCCCTTGACTCTTTGGGAGAATATTTGAGTATTTCTCTAGAAGACATTGCTTGCATTAGAATAGCTGATGTAAGATATGCACATTTAAAATTCTGGTAGATATTTCCGATTTGTTCTTCCAGAAAGCTACACCAGTTTACCCCTTTGACATAGGATGTAAGATTAACTCTTTCCTCACTCCCTTGCCTCATCTAGGTATTGCCTTTAAAAAAAATATTACAAGTTTTGTGAACACGAATGAAATCTCATTGTTTTAAACTGCATCATTGGTTTCCTATGAGGCAGAGCCTTGGATGCTGATGAGAGCTTTGTGAACATTTCCCCATGTGTTTAAGTGTTGCTCTCCCATTTCAGATGCTCACTACCTCACCTGCAGGATCCAAGAATGCGCTGAGACCACTCGGAGTGGGCCTTTTGCCCGCTCCATTGACATCAGTTCCCTGGTTGTTCAGGATGAATATATCTTCATTCAGGTGAGTCCAGAAAATGCAGTCAGTGGTTGAGAGGGGAGGCTTAGGTGAAGTTGGGAAAATGAAGGCGGCCTTCCCACAGTTGTGAAGATGTGGAGCTGGGGTGTGGGCTCTCCTTTGCTTTGGCGATCTGTTCTCTGTGGGGGGACGAGACGTCTGGTGAAAGGTGAAGGTGTTATGGGTCACTGTCATGTACAGGGATCTTTAGTGGCCCCCTGAACCCTCAGTTGGGTTGCTGTCTTATTATACCAAAGGGGTATTAAAATGACCAGTATTGGGCTAGGGTTTGGAGGTTACTTAGAACCACATCTCCAGTGGGATCTGACTTTAAGTAATTTATCTTATATAATTAAGATATAATTATATTAAACTTATAATTTAAGTTCCTTTCCATTTCTATCCAAAGTCTAACATGGGAATGAGAATCCCCAAGAAATGAGGCAGGTCTAGGATTTTCTTTCTAAAAAAAAATCTATAACTCACTAAATTTTGGCCTCCCTTTTCAGTGCTGACTACTCCCTGATATATCCCAAGTCCAAAATCCTATGCTCCCAAGAACTCTTGAGTCACAGAGAAAACTAGGTGTGACTTATTTATAGATAGGCAAGGGAAGCCTTGTATTAGGTGTTGAGTTTCACTGGAAGGAGATGCTAAGAAGAGTAAAAATGAGGAAAAACAAAAGGTGATATTCCATCAAGTGACTTAGAGTGTGTGTGTGTGTGTGTGTGTGTGTGTGAGAAAGAGAGAGAGAGAGAGAGAGAGAAATCGAACTTGACCTTTGGCAGCAGCCTTCATCTCCCCCACTCTGCCTTCCACCCTTCTGTTGTCAGTTCCTTTGCACACTGTTTCCTAGAGGACCCTTGATCTTTGGAATCTCCTAGAGTTTGCTCAGACCTAAGCTCCAGAATGACTTTCTCTGCCCCACTCCCAGTGTTTCAGTCCAGATCAGCCTCACTTCCCCTGTGTTGGGTGTGCCTCACTTCCTCTGAAGGAAGGGCAAGGGCAGCTGCAAGGGCATCTGTTTTTGTCTGCCTCTCCTCTAGCGCGTGGACTATTAGGAATCATTACTTAAATCTTAGTGGATTTGTTTTCTTTCTAACTTGCACTTTATACCCTCTTAGGATAGGGACAATATTTTATACACACATTTTACTTCTCATTCTTGGCCCTGACAAGAAGCCTTTGCAAATCCAGGGTGCTCAGTGACTACTTGTTGTATTGATAGATTGTAGATGGAGGAGTTACTTCTTTTTAAAAATTAGTTGTGTAGACTTTTGAGGTCTTGAGCTAACCACTTAAAAACCAGCTTGAAGAAGGAAGGGAAAGAAAAGTCTTTGCGGCTTGAGAAAAATCCGTGTTTCTTAGTTTAAGTAAAAGCCAGAATCTCAGAATTTTTTTTTTTCTCCTAAATCTTGGGAGTCAAAACTGTGGAAGGAGCCTCAGTGTCCAGCAAAAGATGAATGGATAAAGAAGTTGTGGTTTATGTATACAATGGAATATTACTCAGCCATGAGAAATGACAAATACCCACCATTTGCTTCAACGTGGATGGAACTGGAGGGTATTATGCTGAGTGAAGTAAGTCAATCGCAGAAGGACAAACATTATATGGTCTCATTCACTTGGGAAATATAAATAATAGTGAAAGGGAATGGAAGGGAAGGGAGAAGAAATGGGTAGGAAATATCAGAAAGGGAGACAGAACATGAAGACTCCTAACTCTGGGAAATGAACTAAGGGTGGTGGAAGGGGAGGAGGGCGGAGGGTGGGGGTAAATGGGTGACAGGCACTGAGGGGGGCACTTGACGGGATGAGCACTGGGTGTTATTCTGTATGTTGGCAAATTGAACACCAATAAAAAATAAATTTATTATTAAAAAAAATCTTGGGAGGTCATCGGCACTATTATTTCCTTATTCATGAGTAATTATTGAACATGTGCATGCAAAATAAACAGTATTAGGTACAATTCTTGGGTTTTCTCTAGCTTTGGCCCTTGGCCTGCTTCTCTCTGTCCCTGGCACTCATTGTCTGGGAGATCCTATGGTCTTAAGTACCATCTCCATGTTCTTTTTTATTTATTTGAGAGGAGGAGAGTAGAGAGGCAGATGGAGAGGAAGAGACAGACTTCCCACTGAGCAGGGAGCTCAAGGGGGCTCGATCCCGGACCCAAGATCATAACCTGAGCCAAAGGCAGACCCTTAACTGACTGAGCCACCCGGACAGCCCCCTCGCCATGTTCTAATGACTCTCAAGTCAGGGAGTTGTGACCTCTGCCCTGTACTACAGCTCTTTATGTCTAATAGTCATCTTGATATCTCTACTTGGATGTTCCACAGCTAAAATAAAATCAGCATGTCCTCCTTGAACCTGACACACTGGTGGCACTACCCTCTACCAGATTTAGTGAATCCAAGCCCCTGCAGTTATCACCCTTAGTTATTTCTCAAATGTTTCCTTTCATTCCATTCCCATTGCCATGGTCCCAGGCTAAGGCTTTATTATTTCTTTAACTGTATTTGATTTTTTCATGGTAGAAGCACAAAGATGATTTATGAATTTACCAATCTGATTGCCCTTTACTTAATGCTAATACTGCATATAATGATGAACATGGCAGAATCGTTTCTGGGAAACGACTTAGAATTTAAAATGTTCAGATTTCGTAAAATTCATTTTTCCTTTTATTGCATAAAGTTTTCTGTAATTCTGCCGGCAGACATCCAGATTTTTTTCTATTATGAAATATCTTTTATTATTATTAGACTGACAGCCATTAGAAGTTTTTTCTTTAATAAGCATCAATTTTTATTTTGTTTGAAGGAGATAGGAGTTCCCATTAGTCAATAAAGTTTTATTGATTGCCTGCTACATTTCAGGCCCCTGTTCTAAGAGCTGAGGTTAAGACAGTGAACATAATAAAGTTCCTGCCCAAGTGGTGTTTATATTTACAGGGAAAATGTATATGTAAGATATATTTCCATATAGACATAGATATGAAAGACTGTAAAGAGTAGTGGTTGAGACCCTGTAGTTTGGAATCCAATAACCCATATTGATTCTGACCTCAGCTGGCCACACTTCAGCTGGGTGACCTTGAGCTATACTACATTTATTTGACTCATCTATAAAAAGGGAATAATTACGGTACTCACTTCATGGGTTGCTGGGCAGATTCTATTTGTTTATTACGTCTGTAAAGTGCCAAAACAATGCTATGTAAATGTTGCTCTCTATCTTTCTATCTATCTTGTACTGTCATCTGTCTATCTACAAAATATATCAGATGATGATAATGCTCTGGCTGAAAATTCATGAAGAATGTGAATGTTAGATGTCTGTTGGTATTGCTGTTTCATTTAGGATGACCTGAAAAGAACTCATTTGGTGTGTAGTGATCTAGGAGAGGGTGGCAGAAGTCAGCAGTCAGAGGGGGACATAGAGCCAGTTGTGTTGGGCCCTATAATGTCTTGATCCCCACGGCATGGGGTGAATAAGTAAAGATTTGAGGCTGGCTTTAGGAGCAGAGGTAATGGGGAACCCAGGGCTGAGGATATAAGTTGGAAGGATGTCAGCATATAGTCATTAGTTTTGAATTGCAAAATTGAAGTCACCCAGGGAGTAAGTACAGACAGAAATGAGGAACAATGCAAACACTAGGGCACAGAGTACCCTAATATTAGGGAGATGAGAAGGAGTAAGTGAGACCTAGATGCAGAGTTTAGAGATAACCACATGAAGACCTAGGGCACTAGATCCCACAGGGCCTCGAAGGCTGTTTTAAGATTTTTTTTTGTAAACCATGAGAGCAATGGGAAGCATGGAATAACAATGCCCCAAATAATGCGAAAGGCCAATAGTCTTGAGAAAAACATGCAATTTCATCAACCACCAAATAAACGGAGATGAAATGCTATTATTTGTAACTATCAATTGGCTAAGTTTAAAATAAAGGAAAAGCATGTCAGTGGATTATGCATGAACAACTGCACATACAGCAGGTACAGTTGTGTGTTGTTCAGGCAGCAGTAGCTAACGAGTCCTTTCCTTCTCGTAGGTGATACTGGCCTTTTGCATTGATCAATCTGATATGTCTTAATTCTGACAGTGTATGCTTAGTTTTTAGTTAATATTGCTTCTTTTTAAAGATCTGTTTTCCTTGCTTTTTTTTTTTTTAAAGATTTTTTTATTTATTCAGAGAGAGAGAGAGAGAGAGGCAGAGACACAGGCAGAGGGAGAAGCAGGCTCCATGCAGGGAGCCCAACATGGGACTCGGTCCCGGGTCCCCAGAATCATACCCTGGGCTGCAGGCGGCGCTAAACGGCTGTGCCACCGGGGCTGCCGTTTTCCTTACTTTTCTGCTTCTGTGTTTCTTTGATAATTTTGAATATTTGTTCTAGCTACTTTATGAATATAATAGCGAATCTTCTATTTTGGGGTAATATCTATTGATTTCCTCTTGTGAGCAAGGATACAATTAATGGATTTCCATGCATTTCTCTTTCTTTACTTCTCTCTTAAATTCCTTCCCCTGATTTTGGTTGGCCATATTATAACTCTTGGTTTGCATTTCTATCTGAAAATATGATTCTTTTAGACTTAAGTATTTTATGAAGCAGGGCCGAACAAAGGTAGAAAAATAGTTTATGTTAATGATCTATATCCAACTCCAGTTTTGTTAATTAAATCATTCAAAGCATTTGCATTCTGCTGTGAACCATCGTTTCTGCATTTATTTTTATTATAGTTTATAGGTAAATCTACACCCTTTACTATAGTTTTCCTATTTATTTCTTGGTTGTCTGCAGTTTATTCTTTAGTAATGTTTTCAAGAAAGGTAAATTCTTGAATGTTGAAAATATATTTATCTCTCCTTTTAGGCTATAAAATGCATGTGTCATTTGCTTTCTGTGAGAACCTTGCTTCATTAACTTACTAGAAGTTACCATGTCAGGCCAGTCCGATATTTTCCCTTTTAGATGTCTTAATTTATTTTGCCCTTGATGCCTTAAAGTCTTTTTTTAAAAAATATATTTAAATATTGTTTACTTTGTGGTTGATCACACTGTGTCAGTTCCTTTTCCTGAAATATAAGTCTCATTCAGTTGGTTCAATTTCTCCTTCCTTTTTAATTTCTCAAAAGTTTCTGATTTATATTTTGAAATATGTAGTTTATTTCAGTTTCGTTATTTTGGCTCCTATCCTCTAGGACACTTAGGATATGTGCAGGAAAAGCAAAGGATGTCATCATTTTTTCTCTCCTAATCAGCTTTAACTCCCTGAGCAAAGTGATATTTAAAAAAAAAAAAAAAAAAAAAAAGTCTTACCTACATCATCCATGCAAAAGTATTTAGCAGAGTGTACAGGCTCTTTTTTGCATTTTTTTGCTGCTACTATACTTCTTTCCTGAACTTTGCCAGCTTATATTTTATTACTTTTTGTTACCTCAACATTATCTACCCTTAGCTCTTGTATTTTACTTTGAATTTTTCTCTTACAGAAGTGATCTCTTCATCATACAGATCATTTTTAATCATAGCAGTATGGTCACAATTTTCATTTGTTTCATGGAAGCAATTTTTGTTCTGTGTCTCCTATTTGTTTTTTCTGTCCCTTTCCCTCTCTTATTTGCTGTATTATTTTATGATTCCTATGCTATTTTCTTTTGTCTTTATGTTTTTAACCATTACTTATTTTTTTCATGACATGAGCTCTTCTTCCTGGAAAGACTATTTGAGGAGGTTCCTCTTGGTGATAGACCAGAGCTCTGTTTTAGCTTAATGAGTATCTTCTTTGTTTCTCAGTGAGGTTTCACATAACTCAAGATAGTTGGTCTATGAATGGATTCTTCGCATAAGGTAAAACTGCCTGGCTGCTTCTTCATCCAGCTGCACCTCTCCAGCATCTTGTCACCACTCAGTTCCCAGACTAAACTCACTGCCAACTCCTGGGCCATCATTACTTGGTTCCAAATAATAGATTGTTAGTTTTGCTCCTTATGAAGTATTTTCTTTAGAGAATGCTATTTCTCTAGCTTGATCCAAGATTAGTAGCTATAGGCATTTTTGCCCTGGTGCCTGTCTGTATCCTGTTTGTTCTTCCCCGATTTGGCTTCCTTTCCATATATATTGTATTACAGGGTTAGATTTTCATTGAATATAGAATTTGTATTTTTATTTCTTGTTTTTCATGTTGCTCCAGGGTGATTTATGAGAGGAAAAAGGAAGCACCATTATTACTTGGCTATTTAAAATCATTTATAAACCTTTATCATGTATTTTCTGAAATGTCGCAATAGCTTGCTAACTGATTTTTCTTGTTCCTAGATCCCCCACCCCCAATTCATTCACAGCACTACTTCCAAAGTAATTTATTTAAAACAAAAATCAATGTTTCTGCCTTCAGCAGCTGCTCATCATCTATAGGTTAAAATCCAATTTCCTTAACATTACCCACAAGGTCCTACATGATCTGGATCCTGCATACTCCATCAGCTTCATGGGAATTCCTTAACCACTATGGCTCCCTGTATACCTTCCTTGTTATATTTTACCCTTCCAAAAACAATAAACCCATTCAGTATCCATGCATACACCATGTCATTTGTTGCCTAACATGCCTTTCTTGCATGAAAAATTTCCACCTGCTTGGAATGTGCCTTTATTAGACAAACTCATCCTTAGGTTCAACTTAGGCATTTCTGCCTGTAGACAGTCTTCCCTGATATTCTTAATCAGGATTGCACCAAGCTTCTTTGCTGACTACTTATCCATGTGTATTATGTTTCCCTAGCCAGGTCTGTAAACTTTAAGAGGAACAAGACTATGTCTTATTCATCATTGTTTCTCCTACACTTAGCATAATGACTGGTACTCAATAAATGTTTGTTGAACTGAACTGAACTGAAAAGATAAGACACTGTCTTTATTCTCAGGGAATGCAGTTAGTTATCTTTTTAAAGCAATGGAATCTTGTTTCTCCAACTAACAATATAAGACAACTTAGGGTAATTGGCAATTGTTCACTGCACAAGAAATGACCATATGTGGAAGTCTCTGCATTTTTATAAAACTGCTGTCCAACAGTTATCCATTATGTTATTCAGTACCCTTTTTATATTCATTCATTTAAATATATTAAAATAAAATCAGCCCAGTGGGGAACACAACAGCTAAACAATTATAATGTAGCGTGATGAGAGCAATATTAGTGCAAAGTATGTGTTGCTCTTGCAGTAAGCAGGAAGAGCTTTGGGAGGAGGGTCAGTACCTTCCTTCCCTAGAAAGGAAGACTAGGAGGACCAGTTAGGTAGGTGAAGGAGAAAGAACTTTCTAGGCAGATGGGAAGCAGGCATACAGTTAAGTGTGAGAGGACAAAATGCACCAGAACTTCTTTATCCAAGGACAGGTACCATAGTTGTAGGAGGGAGTGAAATGGCAGAAAAATCAAGTAGAAATTCGTCCAGGTGAGGTGAACCTTTTTTTATTTCCTTTCATTTATTCGGGATAATTTCATGTTTCCTTTTACAGTGCTAAGAAGCTCAGAACTAATTATTGTGTCAATTGTAGCAACTTCCCTGCATTATGCTGGGTGATACTATTCTTCCTTTCTCCTACTGGCCATTCGTGATTACGTGGCTGCTTTCTTTTATTAATTTTTTGTTGTTATTTATTGTTGTTTTTTTAATTATTGGAAGGCATCACATAGAATTTCCTGAGATCAGTGTGGGTTTTTAATCTTTTTTGGAGGGTATGAGTTTTGAAAATTGAGATGGGGATCAGGAAGGGCTTTATGGAGAAGGTCAGATTTGTACTGCAATGATTAATGTCTATCTGAGAAGGAAAAGGAAGGATTCCTCATTCTGTTCATAGAAATAAAGCTGCCTCAGAAGGCTTTTGTGAGAGCCAAAAATCCTCAGACCAACAGTGCATTTTCTCCTCCAGGGTTTATACCTGAGCAAGGTATCAGGGCATCAGGGTAGGTGGTATTCTCTCTCCCCTGCAGCAATCTACTAAAGAAAGATGTCAAGAGAAGAAACTAGTGTGTCAAGACTTAGGTCCAGCCTACTCTCATGAGCATCATCTCCAGGGAGCCCGGCTAAGGCAGAGCTGGATACTGAGGACTATGTATTTTCTGAAAGATGCTTGCTGTCACTCCAAAGTTTGACATCTATCTATCTATCTATCATCTATCTATCTATCTATCTATCTATCTATCTATCTATCATCTATCTATTTATTTATATTTTATGTATTTATTTATGAGAGACACACAGAAACAGAGAGAGAGAGAGAGAGAGAGAGAGAGAGAGAGAGAGGAGCAGAGACACAGGCAGAGGGAGAAGCAGGCTCCATGCAGGGAGCCCCACGTGGGACTCTATCCCGGGTCTCCAGGATCACACTCTGGGCTGAAGGCAGCGCTAAACCGCTGAGCCACCCAGGCTGCCCCAGAGTTTGACTTTTAAAGGGGAACCTTGTTAGAGCCACATTATTTTCTTCTTTGCCTACAACCTGAGCAGCTAAATAAACAGGGTGGGGATAAAGGGCTCTGGTGGCTTTGTTTTTTCATAATTGTAAGGGATTTATCCACTTGAATTTTCTAGTTTTGTAGAGTATTGATATCTCTTCTTTTGTTTTAGTGCCCTCAGAGCCCTTGCAGAAAAGGATGTCTGTCTATGCTCTCGCACTTTCTGTAGTTTTTTTTTTTTCCAAATGTGTTTTTTTGCAGTTTTTAATTGAATGTTAGGGAAGTTGTCTCAGAAGCTACCAGGAAATGGAAGAAAATATCTGGCCCTCTTAACCCCTCTTTAAATAGGGTAACTCAGCTTTTGTTTGTTTTGTATGTCAGGGTCTTTATACTTTTTTTTCATTTGACAAAAGCAATCTACTGCTAAGACATGTTTGAAAACTATAGACTTTTTGTAGCACTGTTGGCTCAAAGGTCAAGTGTTTTTGTGTGTGGACAACTGAACCACGAGGCATTTAGGTGACATGCAGTCACATTTCCTTTCTCTACGGATTAAGAAATATTATGTAGGTATACACAGCATAACTGTTTACCTGGGAGTGAGTCATATACAAACATATGCATCTGAGAGTAAAGTTTAAATAACCAAAAACCCAGGTAACCTCTTCATAATAATTTTCTCATGACATTAATTTTGCATAAAAAATTCACCCTCAAAAAATTTACCCTTCTAAGGAAAAGCTCCTCAGGCCCAGTTATTTTTTTTTTCTAAACATGATTATTTTTGATTCTGTATCTTGTGTGTGGTTGAAGGGTCCATATACTACTCACATGGCTCCTACAGTGAGAAGAGACCCCAGGGGCTCTGCTTCACCTTTTATTGTTCTATTGACAAAGAGGTAAAGGTAGTCATCTTGATGGTTTTGCTTGAGGGGACCTAGTGTTTGATCTCATGCTTTCAGCTGAGCTGAAGATGTACAGAACACTGTGAAATTTGTTAATCTGTCAATGCCTTTTCTGTGCAGGGGGCCCCAGGGCCTGGGGTTTCATATGAAATCAAAAGGAGCTAATCCTTCCCAGAAGAGCCCTTGTTTTAATGGGAAAGTGTCTGCCTGAAATGTCTCCGTTCCACATGGATAAAAGAGAAATCGGCTTTCCTCTGTAGGGGCAGGGGGATAGAGATAAGTTGGTTTCTGTGTTCTGAGCCAAGAAGGTTGGCAATCCTGCCTCCTCTCCTTATGGAGTAGCTTTCTAGTGATTATCCTGGAGAGTAGGTAGTTCAGCACTGGTAGCTGTAAAATCCCTTCAGTGATAGGATCCATACCCTGACTATTAGGGAGTGTGATAAAGAAACTAGAACAGAGCCCTAATAAGCCATCATAAGAGATGCATGTGTCTTTACTGACCTACACGGAGCCTGGCCTTATCCCCTCTTCATGACACAAGAGGTGGCCTTCAGTGTAAAAAAGATTCATTCACTCATGGAACAGAATTTCACTGTGAGTGCAATTGTATTAAAAAAAATAGATCTGATATAGATATCTAAAACACAAGAGAATAAACAGATCCATAATTAAGATTAAAATACTCCAGAGGCATGGAGATAGCAGAAAATTCAAAGGGAGGGCCATCCCAACTCTGCCAAATCCTTCTTAACATCCACAACTAGACCAGTATCAGTGTGTAGATCCACGTTTTCAACTCCTAGTAACGTTGTGTAGATGTAGTCCAAGAAGTCCCTGCTATAGCAAAGAATTCTGTGGGCGGTGGTGCAATGGCATGAAGATGAGGGGTCCTAGGATAATTCCAGTACTACAGTGAAACCAGTCAGTAATTTGGATACAAGTTGCTCTTGTACAGAGTTGAAAGGTGAATTCTAGAAGTATTAGCAATTAGTGTGTAATAGTAGCTAGTTAACATATTTCTTGAGGTCCTAGAAGTATTCAGGTGCAATAGAGCATGGCAGGGCTAGAAGACGTTGTCCCTGCTCTCAGGCAGTTTATGACTCAAGTAGCCGGTGGTGTGATGTGGGGCAAAGGACCCTGAACTTACATCCTGGATTGTAGTCAGGGTGCTGCCACCTACCAGGCAGGGAACACTGGGCAACTCACTTGGACTTTGAGAATGCTGATTTCCTCATCTCTGTAGAATGGAATGATGCCCCTTGCCCTGCCTAAATTGGAAGGTTTTTGTGAGGATCAAGGGAGGTAATAATGGCTTTGAAATGCTCTGAAAGCTACAGAGCCCTATCAAATGCAAGAATCAAGAGATTAATCCACATGCAAAAATCAGCCTCACTACTTTTGTGTATGCACATTCTCTTTTAAGAGTTTTTATAAGCCTGTCATAGAAAAGATTTCTAAATCTTTTCCCCAAATCATTTTGCAATTATTCATGGATTCAGCTCATGTATCGACATATGTACATAATAAAATCTTCCCACATACCTTCCATAGTGCTAGTTATCAAAGAAACCAACTTCTAATGATAGATATGTTAACTGTAGATATTCTGGGGTTTAATTATCTTTCAAGACTCTTGAGTACCTTCAAGTAGCATGTTGGCCCCAGCTCCCCAGGATTTTGATAGTTTAAGTTTCTGGTTTAGGGCCTAATGTGGAAGGTACAAAAGCCTCTCTGACATGGCTACTGTATCCCTAATAGTTCTCTTTCTGACAGAAAAAAAAACCCTGAGGCAGAAATTAATAGAGTGTAATTATTCAAAGAAAAACTATTTGGCAATATTTTAAATGATGTTAATTTGGCCTTAATGGGAGAGATTTGAATGTTAAATAAATAGCAATTTCATCATTAGGGACACATTTACAACACTGGAGTTTAAAGGAAAATGAAAGAGTTGCGGAGACAGTCTTCAAAAGAAATTCAATAAAGACATCTTCAGGTGAATATTCCTGAAGCACTTTCAGAATCTTAAGTGAGGTGTTTTCAACAGCCAGCACTAATGGAAGTTCTTTAAATAGCCTGTTGCTGGGATGTGTTGCCTATACAGGCAATGATTTTAGTGGCTTGATGTAAAAGTTGCTGCTAATATTTGAAACACTTCCACGAATAAACAGAAATTAGTGAACTGATTGGGAAGTAATGATATTTAGTTGATCTCTATGTTGAACATCTCTTAGGTCTTGCCTCACGTCCTCCTGGCTCATATTTGCTCAGCTGCTCACTGTGTACAGAGGTGACCTCGTATTACCTTGCCTCAGCTGCAGTGTGAACCTCTTGCTTTTTGCTCTGAGCTGATTTCTCCCCAAATGGGATGCTCTTGAGAGACCCCTTAGCCATCCTGGCGCAGATACAAACCTTGAAGTACGATGGTGTCAGGATCCTCTGGGCCAATTAGACTGATAGAAGTCAGGAGCCAGTGGACAAGTACTCCTCTCTTCCTGTGTCAGAAGGGCAATACCGAGCTTCATTCATTCTCTATGGGTCTTCATAGGGTCCCCAGTGGGATTGAGCCCCAATTACTCAGAGTAATAACCAGTTCAGTAACACTCCTTGGGATGGCTTTTTCTCCCTTCTTTACCCTACTTTTTGGTTCTGCCACTTCTGTTCCCTAGGATCATTTCTCAAACAGAAACAAACAAAAGACCCCCCCCCCTCCAAAAAAAAGAAAAGAAAACTACCTGCCTAACAGCCCTTGCATCAGGCTCTACATTTCCAGGCAGAGGGAACCCAACTCAAGGCAACAAAATGACTCAAATTTACTGAGTCCCTACTATGTATTCAGTATTGTGAATAGATTAAACTACCCAAGAAAAGTAGAAAGAATCATCTTCATGCCCTTATAAAATTTCTCAATCCAAACACCCTGTCCCATCCCTTTTAACTTCTCAGGGACCTGGATTTACCTATTATCCTTCGTCCCCTATCTCTTTTGCATATTCATTCCTATTTCAGGCTTCCCATCAGTCCTGAAATATTTAAAAATATCTACTAAATGTTTTTTAAAGATTTATTTATTTATTTATTCATGATAGATATATATACATAGAGAGAGAGAGTCAGAGACACAGGAGGAGGGAGAAGCAGGCTCCATGCCAGGAAGCCGATGCGGGACTCGATACCGGAACTACAGGATCACACCCTGGGCCAAAGGCAGGCGCCAAACCACTGAGCCACCCAGGGATCCTTCTACTAAATTTTTTAAATTAAAAAAAAAGAAGAAAACAAAACTTTCTCCAAACCTCACGTTCCTCCCTGTAAATGTCCCATCTTTCATTGGCAGCCAGATTTCTTAAGAGCTGTCTATATTCATGATCCTGTTTTCTCATTTTCTTCTCTTTAACCTACTTGAGGCTGACTTCTGCATTGTCCACTCCGTTGAAACTACTTTTGCCAAGTTCTTGAAATATCTTTGAATTATACCCAGACAACACCTCTCCATAAGTAACAGTTGACCGTCCGCAGCACTGGGATCTCTTGATTGCTGATGTTTTCCTGAGTGCACTCAGCTCTGCTTCTTTTCCAGTGCGTGGTTCAGCTTCTCCTCCTACTTCTCTGGCATCTGCTGCTCCCCCTCCTACGAAGGTGCCTCTTCCTCTGCCCACCGCTTAAATATGGTTTGTTCCTAGGTTCCTTTTCTCTGTTCACTTCCTAAGCTCTCTTTGTCTCTGAGCAATCCCATCTCATTGATTCTTCCAGCAAGGTATCAATTACCATCCAGATGGTGATGATTCCCTGGTGTCCCCTGCTGAGACTGAGAGGTTCCAGAAGGGGCTCTTTATTTACAGAATGCTCATCAATCCTTTAGGCTTGGTGATCTCTTCACTGCATTCAGGGCTTTGCTGTGCATGTCCCTAATGAATGACGAAGACTTGTTATTCCCCAGGAGATCTACTGAAACTCCATGAAAGTTATAATATTTGTTATTTACTAGGCCAGTATACCAAGGGATGTTTTCCCTTAATCTCAGAGAATTGTTCTGTAATTTGCCCTATATTATAACACAAGTATTTGCTTTTCTAGTAGTCCATGAATGGGATATGTCTGACTCTGGGCTGTCACATTGTTTTTATTTTGTGTACCACCTTTGGGTAATTAGTAATAGCTATATAGAAGGCTGTGTTGTTGTGATTCAGTAGGAAAAACTGCTGCTGTTAATTAGTAGTGTCTCCATGAGCATGAGAAGGAAGAGTAGTGGCTTGGATGCTATGCAGTCTATTTTATAGGAAGGGTGGCACTCGTAGTGTTTAATTATCCGGGAGCCTCACATGATTAGATGCAGCCTATGAATTCTGGTCTGAAAAGCAGAGATGTTGTCCAGGGGATCACAAGTGTTTCTGTAATTCAGCCCGAAGGAGTGAGATCACCGGCACTCAGTCTCTTCCACTATTTGAAAATGTGCAATTTCCTGTTTTCAAAGCAGCCGTGGTTCAGAATGTTCTTCCCACCTGACCTCACCACCAGTTTTTACCCACCAATCAACAAACTGAAAGAATTGTCAGAACTTATTTTTTGAGTCTTGCATTTATTTCGTGCCAAATGTATGTCTCCTAAGGGTGCATTTTATTTTCTTTAATTCTACTTAAATTTTCACAGGATCTTTTATGATGGATATTAATCTCTTTAGTTTTTAACGGAGAAGCTGAATTTCAGAGAGATTTAGACAATCCCTCTGTCATAGAGCTCCATAGACGACAGGTTCAGGATATGACCTCAGAGCTGCCTGGGTTTATAAGGGATGACAAAAGAAGACAGTGATCTATTTCTCATTTCATTTTCCCAACCTGAAGATCTTCACATTAACACTAAATAGCTGGTTTTCCCAGAAACTTTTCCAGATGTCTGTAAAAGTGAAAAAGAGGCAGCTGTTTCCCCTGTCTTTGTAGACACTAAGGGCCAGGAAAGCCTTACTCCCTCCTTGCTCAGTGGACTGTTTGTCAGGATCTGTTTCAATTTTGTTTCAGATCAGAAACTTTCTGCACCATTAACCAAAGAAGGGCTTAATGGGATTCAGTACAATGTAATCATGCCCGCACCTCTGAGAGTTGTCCCTCAGATGCACTTAGAGGATTATTCAAACACTCATCACTAGGGTGGGGGGGGGGGTTGGGGGGAGTGGAGGGGGGAGTGGGGGGGGAGTGACAGCATGGAACATGGTTAATCATCTTACCATCCGGGCTCTGCTTTCTCCAGCCCTCCCCACTTACCTTGTACCTCTTGCCATGAATTATCCAATTTCCATCATGTGCTTCTGGGCAGAGCTTCTTTTGTGTCCCATTCCTGGGTGTGGAGGAGCTACTGAATCATGACCCGGCTGGATCTCCCAATTATCCTTCCATTCTAAGTCCCAGCAAGTTACCCACACCCGCTCTCCTAAGCATAGCTCCCAGGGGGATCTCTTTTCTGGGGCCTTCTCCTATTAAAGATAATTGTATTGTAAAAACAACAGTGCTGATAATAAAGGCAGTTGGGCTATGGACTGAGAAGCAGACTATTAAGTCCAGTCTCTTCCCCATTACCATTCTAACTAGGATACAGATCTATTTATTTCAGAGTTTCAGCTTTTAAAAATTTTAATTGCCCTGCCTTTAACTCCATAGCTAGCTAAATGGGGTAAACAAATGCTTTGGATTTCTGCAAGCTACTTTTAAGAATCTGACTCTGAAAGCCCTCATGATCAGTCAGAAACAAAGTCTTTTTGGAGTTTACTAGTGGCAGAGCCAGTGGCTGATCAGTTTAATTTATTTGAGCACCTACTATGTGCCCAGGACTGATCATTCATTCATTCATCCATTTGACGAACATTTGCTAAGCACTCGACGTGTCCCTGTTATTCTAAATGAAAGGAATATAATGGTAAACAAGACCAACAATGTTGTTGTTTTCATTTTGTTTCAGACTAGGTGAGGATGTGGGACTCTATGGACTGACACTCTTCCTGAGCAATGTTCAAAAACTCTTGAGAGAGTGCTAGGCTCTTTCTTAGGGTGAGGAAGCTCTGTGAGGCATGGTATGATCAGGGATGCTTTCCTGGAGAAGGGAAGGCTCAAGTTAGGTCTCCAGGTGGAGAATTGACTTGAGGAGTCCGACATTAGGACCAGCCAGTACTCTAAGGAAGAGACCCTACTTTGGCAGGAGGCAGTGTGCCACAGGATGGGGTGGGCAGGTTGGTGCAGGGACAGGGGGTGGTCAGTACAGTATTCCTGGATTTAACTCTGGTCTACCATTAACTAACTCAGTGACCTTGAGCCGTCACCTTTATAAAACAGATACAGCTGGAGTGGATCTAGTTTAAAGAGGGTGAGGGGCTGTATGAACTCTCCCACCCATCCATTTGTCAACCATTATGGTCACCTCCAAGGCATCACTATAGGGTTCCAGAACTCCATGGAATCCAGTTTGGAAGGCAGTGGGGTATCTGACTCCGGAGATCCCTTCTGACCCTATGGTTCCACAAGTCTGCTTACTCTCCAGGATGCTCCATTTCATTAAACATTGATGGGCAGGGGACTGTTATTTAGAAGTATTTCCCAACTTATTTCTCCAGTGGCAGAATCAAAACCAAAGATATTTAAGATGTCGCTAATCCCTTAAGAGAATCACTGAACCATTCTTTCCTCCTTCCCTTTCACATACATCTACTGAGGGTACAAGGTGGAGATAGTGCAATAGATCAAAAATTAAAAAGCAAAAAAAAAAAAAGTAAAAATTCCTGCCATAGGAGGGTTTGTAGTCTTGTGAGAGAGAATATTCATAATAATGAAGAAGAAAAGTAATTACATGCTGTGATACATTGATGAAGAATACATTGATACATGAAGATACATCAGTGAAGAAATAGACCTAATTGCAAGAGCCAATCATAGCAAAAAAGGGACTTCATTAATTCATTTATGCTGTCAGGTCCTTAACAAATATTTCCGGAGTTACTGCTGTCCACAAAACACAGGACCCCACTTTGGAGATTTGGTAGTGAACGTGGAAAATCCCAGCCCTCTTCTCATGGGAGTTTATGATCTACATGGATTCTCACCTCTGATAGTTATCAGGAGGCAACAATAAAATAAGAGCATAAATTAAGAGGAAACTATGTGCATGTGCACCTGTGTGTTTGTGCACGCACACGCATGTGTGACTGACTGTGTGTGCATAAAATACCTCCTGGTTTGTTTTGCTTTTGAGATTGGGACATATGAAGTGATTTCATGACAGGTGGATCCACGCACACTCTTCCCTCCCCCTTTCTAAACTGGGAGTCAGAAGGTCTGAACAGAAATCAATCCCAGCAATTTATTTTTAACTTCTTTCTCCTTAGCCAGGATTGATTTTTGTCTTTGTGATCAATGACACAGAGAATAGCTCCATGGCCCGAGCAGCTGTTCAAGCGCTTGCTCTGGTCGGCCTCACATCTATCGAACAGAACATTAGAAGCCGATTATGGAAGTAATAGAATGAAGATGTTTGAAGGATGGGCCTGATTACCCCTGCCTTCCTGGTGAGGAATGCCTGCAGGCAGGGGGCTGTGTGTGCTGGAGCCCAGGAGAGCTGCAGGGCTGGTGAGACAGCAGGACAAGGACACGCTGCACCTGTCCCCAGTGGGCGGAGGCTAGCGGGAGGAAGCCGAGGGAGGCACTTCCCCTTTGCCAGCCTGACTCCCCGCATCCTTTCCTTTTTAGCTCTCTTTTTCTTCCTCCAACTATTTCATCTTTACTACACCAACTGCTATTAGATTTGGGTCTGCAAGTGAAACATCTGTTGCAAAATAGAAAAAAAAAAAAAACATTGGCTTTTCCCCTCTCTGCTTCTTAGACTTTAAAGTTGTCTGATTCTTTCATCTCCATTCTCTTCTCTCTTGTTTTCTCTAATCCAGTTTGAATGTGATGGGACCATGAATTTACCCCCATCTCTTCTCCCTCTAGCCTTGTAACCTCTAGAGGCCAGGCAAAATGGCCTCCACCTTCTCCTCTGAGAAATGTTTCCAGAAGAGAAGCACACCTTGTTATAATGCGCAGTGGTGATTTCATGGAACGCAATTAGAATGGAGAGTCTGCTGTACCCAAGGCCTTCTGGCCAATTCTCTGGAATCAACGCCTGCAGTTTTACTGCCTGCCCCAGGTGGCGATTGCTTCCAGATTGCAGTATGGAGAAATAATCAAAGTGCTCTTAATATGATTGTGTTTATTATTTCGTTCTGCTATGTAATTGCTTCTTAGGTATTCTGTGTGTGCGTGGGAGGGAAGTCATGGAAGTGGTGGCTTCCTTAATTCCTCTGAAATCCTGATAGGAGTCCTTGCGAAGTTGATTGAACAGACCCTTCCGTACAAGAAACACTGTGATTCTCAGCATCTTATTTAAGATTTGTCCTCTGCATTCTTCTGTGAGTTTTACCTCCTGGCTAACTTTCTTATTGAGTAATCTGTAGTTCTTGCAGAGTCAATTACAGATAATAGTAATAGCTAACACTGAGTGGCTGGTGTGAGCTAGGCATGGTATTAATGCATTTTGTTGTCATGATGTTCTATGGAGTAAGTCCTCCTCTTACCTCCATTTCACAGAAGAGGCATAGAGAGATGAAGTCCTTTTCAAACTAAGATCACATAGCCAGTAAAGAATGGAGCAGAGATTTTGACCGAGGCTGTCTGATACCAGTACACTTGTTCTGCATTTTAAGTGAAAGCCAGAAGCTAAATGTTCTTATGTTTTGAGCCAATTGGGTCAAGGCATGTGTGTAGGGGGCAGTAAGTAGGAGCAGAAACTTTAACACAAAATAGCATCCTAAAACATGTTTGTGGAATCATTGAATGACTATAGAAGAAACTGACAGTGCAGACTCTTAGGATTGGAGAGTTTGAAGAAGACCCTTATACTGAGGAAATGAGGACCTGAGATGTGAAGGAATGAGGAACACAAAACTACTTTGTTTCTGGTGTGTGTTGGACTGATATGTTATGAGTGTGCCCACCCATTTTAGGATGAATGTGAGGTCTAGAAGCAGTTAAGTGCTTTTCCCAAAGACCCATCATAGCCAGTAGTGGTGGGGGAGGTACCGATCCATGTCTAGGCTTTCTGATGCAAGGCCCTTTGTTAATTTTCCAACAAAGAACTAAATAAGTAGCCAAAAAGACTCAGAAAGATAAATTTCTGATAACCCAGCTATAACTCTTGGGCATTTTCTTGAAGCAGATCTACATTCTTGATATGAACCGCCTCTGCAAAGAGAAACAAATAAATAAATAAAATCTTAATAAGATTATTGAGCAATGTGGTGTAAAGTTTTTATTGGAAATGTCAAGCAAAAATGAAGCACGGTGTTTATGTCAGATACCGCACAGCAAAAACACTTAATAAAAACCTACAAGCACCCATTGTTTCTTGGCATTCCTCCGAAGCACCAACAACCAGTGACCCACCCTCTTAGATCCTGCTTCCTGCAACCTCTGCAGATTTGCTGTGATCTTTTTCTTCTTTCAAGATTCATCCCCACCTTACCCCATTAGTTCTCCCCATCCCTCCCTTGGATATATAGAACACCACAGCCATATCCTGGTTACTCCATTGTTTCCATCTTCAAATCCATCATCCCATTCAGCAAACAGAAAGTCCTTTAGTGTCAAGAACCCATTCTTCTCCAAAGGCAGTGGCAGTGCCGGTCGCATTCCATGTGTATAAAATATATTGCACACACATGCACATATATTACATACTCTATATTACAGGGTGTGTGTGTGTGTGTGTTGTGTGCACTGATTTTTTGCTGATTATAGGAGGAGCATGAAAATAAGTGGAGTAAAGTACTCTGGTTCTGAGGGGGTATTTCTTTGGCACCTAGCCTTAACCCAGCCCAGAGGACCATATAGCATTTATTACTGATATTGTCATTTGTACATCTTATATGTTACGCTTGTTTTTACAAAGAAATGGTAAATTCCATGGGGTCATAGTCCTAAGACTCCCATGGTACCTGATGCAGCCTGGGCACAAGAGTGCTGAGAGTATGTTTTTGCTCAATGACTGATAAATACAACATAGAGTAGAATTGGGGCAAGTATGCATAATTAAATGTCTAAACATGAGCAGCATGCAAGGAATGATGTGAATTTGACCAAACCCTTAATTAACATGTAGATTCAGCAGTAGGTGGAGAAGAACATCTCATAATCTGCTTCTCTGTTTCCCACAGGAAAGCACATTCTCTTATCGTCCCTGGTTTTCCATGTTGTGGTGTTGCCAAACACTCAAGGGAGTTTTTGATGTAAAATCACGACCCACTTGTGAAAACCCATGCAATTATCTCCACTTTGTCTTTTTTTCTGATCTTGACTCAGGAGACACAGACTGAAGCAGCCTGGCAACATGAAAAGAGCCTGGGGTTTCAAGTCAGAAGTTCTGTGGTTGGCTTTGAACCTCACCTTTTAGTAACAAGATGACCTAAAGTCAGGCCTCTTAATTCTAAAATGTGGAGGTAATTAGACCTCCCTCACAGGGTTGTGCCCTGACCAAATGAGATTCACTCCAATAATACAAACTAATGGCAGAGAATAGAGTACTCTACAAATATTAGTTGTTATAACATGGGTGCTAGGAACTAAGGGTAAAATGGGAATTTAGCACATTATCTACTGTAGAAAATAGTACAACAAGAGAATTAAAATGTACCCAGTTCCCAATAATTTTGAATGTCAGCTTATAAGGCAGCAAGAGGGCCACAAAGAGCCCTAAAAATCAGAAGAAGAAAAGATGAATTCCCTCTGGGAAATTGGAGTGGGGAGGCTTCCTTAGGGAGGTAGTTTGTGATACAGGTCACTGTGAATTCACTGATGTTGGAGACTTCTCATGATCTGGGTCATGATAAATCCCTCCAGGCAATTGATCCTAAATTAGCCATTCTTTGGAAAGACTCTGCAGGTGACACTTTAGGCTTGTTCCAGTTGTACAGTGTAGTGGATGTGGTTCGAGAGCCAAGTTCAAATCTGCACTCTGCCACTTTGGAGCTGCATGATCCTATGCATGTCAGTTAACTTACCAGTAAAGTGGGGCTGCAAAGTCCCATGTCCACATGTCCTCCACGTGGCCATTGTGCAGGAGAGCAGACGGTACCTACAAAGTATGAGCACAGAGCTTGACTGTCCAGCGGTGCTTCTGGACAGGAAAAGAATGACACGGAGAGTACAGTGGGGAGGCTCCAAGTAGCAGTTGGCATCTCACAAATATTCATGGCTCTCTTGGGGAAGTGGCAGTGTTTCCTGAGAAACAGGTTGACAGATGGTTTAAATCTGTCCACTGCTGTCCCAAAATTCACTCATGAAGCATGCAAATCCCATGTTGGCGAAGTTTTGTCATATCTCGCAGCCCACACATATTTCCAAGGCCGTCTGGAAATCCCACGTCCCAAAGAAGCATCCTTTCTTCTCTAGAAAATTAATGACTTTGTTTGCCTTGCCCTTTTAGGATATGTAAAATATCTTGAACATATCGATAAAATTAATCATTCTCTAAGTGGCTATATACGCCTGCCATTCATCTTCTGTGGCTGAATACACTTCTGTTCTATATCTCTGCCAATCCACTTCCTGCTTCCCTTGTGACATCCCTTATTGCCCATCAGTCTACAGATAGCTATAGCCTCATTGGCAAATTTCAGTGTCCCCATGATCAATAGAGTGAGTAGCTGGATCCACAGCTTGATTTCTGTCTTAGTCTGTTCATACTGCTATAGGAGATATATACCATATAACAGAATCTTATATACAGACAACAGAATCTTTCCCATAGTTCTGGATACTGGGAAGTCCAAGATCAAGGTACTGGCAGATTTGGTGGCTGAAGCTAACCCATTTCCTGGTTCACAGACATGTGGTAGAAGGAACACTGGAACTCCCTGGAGCCCCCATGCATGAAGGCTCCACCCTTATGAACTAATCACCTCCCAAAGGACCCACCTCCACATACCATCACATTGATGATTAGGTTTCAACATAGAAATTTGTGGAGAACACAAACATCCAGTCTATAGTAATTTTCTAGTGAAAATAATTCTAACATCTTTGGGTTTTTAGGTACATACTACAGGTCAATTATAACATTCTAATCATTACAGTTGTAGGACACTTTACAGTTACATGAAAGCATTTTATTATCTCATTTACTTCTCTATAAGAGAAGGGTAATTATTTGCTCCCTTTTTATAGAACAATAGCCCTAAAACTCTAAGAGATTAGTTACCATGCAAAATTGCATATCTGTTAACTGGTTAAGCTGAAACTAGAAACACAGATATTACGTATTCCAGGACCTTACACCCTTCTTCCTTCCTTTCCTGTCCCACTATTTTGTATTTATTTTCTGAAATTCTGGGATACTAGAGCAAAGGCAGAGGCTGGTGTTTGGCTTGGGAAGATTTCAGTCAATTAATTGACCCCATAATATCCACCTATAGTAAGGAAAAAGGCTTTGTGAGGTCTTAAGTCAAACAGAAAAGTTATGTAAGACTGTTGAAGCTGGGATCCTTATAATCTGCTCCTACCCCCTCAGTCGCATCTTTCCCAAAGCCATATGGAGTTCACAGTCCACTAGGAACAGGGACATTTCTGAGAGGACGGGGGAGATGTTTTGGAAACATGTCACTTTAGGGTTTCCATGGGTATTGCTTTCTTTCTTTCTTTCTTTTTTTTTTTTTTTTTAAGGAAACTCAGGTATCCTGATCTAGAACACTCAAAGAGGCTGTTTAGGTTTTAGCTTTTTAGCTGTTATTACATTAATTGGGAGTATCAAGCCGCTTCCAACTTTTGTGCTCCAAGATGACAATTCAAGCCCGTTATCTGCTCTTTTTTTATTTCTACATTTAACTTTGCCTTTTTACACTCCCCATCCCACCCTCATTCCCCCAAAAGAACTTAAAAAGGAAAGGTAAAGGACCTTCATCCTGAAGAGGCAGATACATGTCCTAAGAACTTCTTGCTCTCCCTCTAAGTCATGAAAGCCATAACACGAAGATAAGGCTTGCAGCCACAAATGGGTCAAGTCTCTGGCACAAAACACATTGGCTTCATAGTCTTCTCCATGAAGTCATCCTTCCTGAAGACCACAAGAAGAATTTCAATCCTCTGTCCCTGGTCAGTTCTGACCAGGTAGCCCGTGTGGCTACCCCAGCACTTCCTAAAGCCTCCTGTTTGCATATATAAACTGCCACCATGGTCAATCCCCAGTTGGCCCCAAGATGTTACCCTGGTGCAGGTAACTGTACTTCTAGCTCAGCAGGGGTGAGTAATATGCAATGACTGCTTAGTATGTGCCAGCATCAGGGTTAAAACTCTTTACATGCTGTACTATGTTTACTCCTTATACTAATGCATTAATGGATAGTATTGATGTCTCCATTTTCCAGAAGAAATTAGGAAGGTTAAATCAATTACCTGTTCAAGGTCACCAAACCAGCAAGTGGCCCAAGCAGGATTTAAACACAGGTCTGGGATCCGAACCAATGTACTATACTGCTAAAAAATCAGAGGAGGTGTATTTTTTTTAAAATATGTCCTTGGAAACTTACCAAGTCCAGACCCTTTACTGTATTCAAAGTAACAGTCTCAGAGTCAGGCACGCTAACTCCTTTCCTAGAGCTGTCGGTGGTCTAGACACAAATCTTCCCCCCATGCTTTTCTAACTCCCCACCTTTTCTCTCTCTTATTACCATTCCCAAGGGACAGTTAAAGTCCCAAGAAATTTCTTGGCAGGGTGGGTGAAGGTGGTATTTTGTCAGTATGTTTTTGCTTTGGCCAACCTCAGTATTCATCTTCCCTCCAGCACATCCCCTACAAACACATACACATGCTCTCTCTCTCTCTCTCTCTCTGTCTCTCCAAATTGAGAGAACAATATTGGCTTCAGTGTCAACCATCTTATTCCAAATCTACTCTTCGTGAGGTTATTTGGGGGTTGTTATGTTAGGGCCCCAGTAAAAGATTTTATTGTGTTAGGGCCCCAATAAAAGATTTTATGTGCAAATCTGTTTCAAAGGAGGTTCAGCCTCAGCACAGTGTATGCATGGTAGGTAATAGACTCACTCTTTCTAGAAACAGGCAGATAAAACTGCATATTACATTAATATCACACAGCCTCCAGGACATAAAATGAGCAGACACCAGTTTGACAAACACTAAATTCAACATCAAACAGTCTAGCAGAGGAGATGGCTTACTGGTAAGATGTCATGTTGTTCCAAATGCCATCCCACAAGTTTTGTTTCCAACCTATAGTGTGGTGCCGTAGTAAAACACTTTTGGCAAATGACCTTAGGATGGCAGGGGCAAAGTAACGTGCTGTGCAGAAGCCCCCGGGGCCATCCCGACACTTAGAGCAACTTCCTGATGAGACTGATGGCTATTTATTGACTTCCTAGCCCAGCGGTTGAATCTTGCTCCTTTGTTCTTGAAAGAGAAATGTGATCTTTGAAGGAATTATGTAGGTGGAAAGGAAGAGAAAGGCCTAACAATGTCAAGATTTATTTTAAATAATCTGAATAGAATTAATGAGCAAAGAAATTGGAAAAGTTAATTGTGCATCCTAACAACTATGCTCTTCCCTTTTGTTTCTTTGAGGAGGAGGGAATGCTGCAGAGGCTTGTGTGGGAGTCACTAACGGAAGCCTGTACAGGTGGCCACTTCTCTTGTTTAGGCAGATTATTCACATCATATTGGGCCCAGCAAGGTCCTCTAGCTGTAAAATCTCCTAAATGCCATTTTCTGCATTTCTCGTGTCAGCCAGATTTCTTTCCACGATGGTCCCTCTTATTCACAAATTCTAGGAGCAGCACTGTTCACTCCTGTGCAACAATAGAGCATTGATTTCTCAAGACTAAGACACTGATATGATCCCTTACGTAAAAGGATCTGCCTTGTTGGTAGGCATCTTACCTGGGAAATTGGAAATTGAATGACATGGGATCCATTCCTATCCACAAAGGTTTGGAAACCTAACATAGTCCAAGGGACCAGCATAAGCTTTGCAGTCAGATAAACCTGAGTTCTAGTTCCAGCTCCACCATTTATTTGGTGTGTTTGAGTATATTGTGTAACTTTCCTACTCCTCAATTTCTCACCTGAACATAAAATAGAAGGCTGGTATGTACAGAGGAATGGTGCTTGGCATATGCTAAATACTCAGAGAATGTTCTGTTAGGGCACTACTAATATTACCAACAATAATAATAGTAATCATAATTAGTGTGGATATTAAATAATATCATGAATTTAAGGCACTCAACACAGTAGACACTTGAAAGTATTCATTTTTGCTTCTCTTTTCAGATCACTTACGAGTTTTAGAGATACTACGAGTTTTCCTCTGTCTATGGCAGAAACAGGTTCAACATGACTCCAGGTGCTTTGGTTCCTTTTTTTTTTCTTTGGCAAATCTCTCTCTCTCCCCCAGGACATGCCATCATCCAGAAGCAAGGAGAAATGAAAAAATAAAAGATATGTCAGGTTAGACTTGGTTACGGCAAGAATGGGAACAAGTCAGAAGAGACAGATGTATTTAATGGTCAGTACATTTGTCCAAAGGAATCATTTTCACTGGCCAGGAGCCCAATTAAACCTGTAAAATGGAAATCCAGAAAATCAGATTAACGAGCCAGCCATTAGTGAGGAAAAGACCCAGCTAATTCAGTGTTTAGCATGACGGATGGGCCCAGAGCAAATAATTGGATGACATTCATCATATGTAAAATAAAAGGTGTCACTGAAAGGGAAAGTGGTAATAATCTTTGGGATTTACAATGCCAGCAGATTTGCTTGTGAGGAAGAGAAAAGTTCATCAAAATAGATTAATAGTCACTAAACTTTATTCTTTTCTTATGTGGTTGCCAGAGAGCCATACAAATAATAGTGGAGAGGCAGCAAATGCATCAGCTTGATTATCATCCCAACATTGTGAGGATTCTGCTCCTAAAGAAGAGTGCTAGAGATAAATTCTGGTGACCATCTAGGGACTGGGTAGAATGGAGAGTTCTTCAGTGCCACCATGGTTTAGTTACTAACCAATGGAGGAAGTCAAACTCAAAGTGTCTCTGGTTGAGTGGATTAATCCCCACAATTCATTATTCAGTTAGTCACTGCATATTGAGCCCCTGCTCTGTACATGACATTTTGGGGATGCACTTATTCCTAGTTAAGGGCTTGGACACAGCTAAGAGTCACAGATTGACTGTAACAACAAAAGGCTGTGTGGTGTCGAGCAGGTTAGCTGACCACTCTCAGCCTCAATTTCCTGACCTGTAGAGGTACTATATATTACTTAATATATAATTAAAATCAAATGAAGTATGGTATATAAACTGCTTATTGTCCCATTTTCTGTGTAATAAGCTTTCTTTGCATGGTAGTCATTATTAATCTTGTTCTATTCCCTTGCCTTCTCTCTTCTACAAAGACGTTATTTTTAAGATACACCATCAACGTCATGACAGATTTCCTGGGCTTATGAACAAAAATAAACATAGATACACATGCCAACTACAAGATTTTTACATGTTTTAAAATACATCTTGGAATCAAGACAATGTACTGTTGTTATAGTGAGATGAGTAAGATGAATGGAGACCCTTCTTAGTCGCAAGAGGAGGAGAACAGGTCTAGAGCCAAATTTTGCTAGGTTCAAATTTATCTTCTGTTGAGCAAGTCACTCAGTACCTTATAGTCTCTGAAGGGTTGTCATGAAGATTAAACTAGATAATTTATATAATGGCTACATGCAGTTCTGGAGCATAATAGATGAACTCAATCAATGACCATTGTGTCATTACTTTTATTACTATGTATTCACCAATCACTTGCCATGAGTCCAGCACTGACTAGGAATCAGGGAGGTTGCAATCCTGTAATAAGACATGGAGGGAAAATTGTAGGACTATGTGCACTACAAGAGTAAATGTTGAAAGGGCTGTAGGAATAGAGAGGACAAAGTTCAAGAATTGAGAGGAGAGAGAAATTGTAATGGTTTGGTGGCATCCAAAGCCCTTCCATGCACCCATGATCTTACAATGAGGTTAAACTATCAGTTGGATGGTTCAGAGAAATACAGAGAAGGATATAACCAGGACAAAGCAGAACTGCAGGAGCCAGCTTGGTATCACTGGGAGATACTTTGATATCATAGATACTGGAAGAACCTCTGGGTCCCTGGGGCTTCATCAGCCCCTTAGTAGTTTGGATTGTCTAATTGTGTGTCTGAAGTATAATCTCCTTCTTTGATTTCTCAAGCACGAAGTCTCCAGGTTGTGTGTGTGAGCTTGTGTGTGTGTGAGAGAGAGTCTGTACTCGTGCAGGATTGTATCAGGCATGGTTCAGCTGAGTTCCCAAGCTGGTGAGGCCTATCACCCTATTGAGGGGACCACTCTGTTCTCCTTTGACTGTGATTTGGAAACCCCAGGAGACCCAGTGTTGTTCTATGGTACTGGTCTGATGCTTGATGGTGCTCTCACCTTGTTCCATATGGAGCCAACTGAGTCTTCTCAGGAGAAACTTCTTTTAATTAATTGTGTTCTGACCAGCATTCAGTGATAGGACTAGACCTCTGTGATGCCAGTTTACTTTCCCAAGGCATGTTTGGTAATATTCAGGGTGTCTCCTGTAGAGAGCTGCATTTTAAGCATATGACAAGTGACCAGAGGGCACCTGGGTGGCTCAATATTTGAGCATCTACCTTTGGCTCAGGTTGTGATCCCAGGGTCCTGGGATTGAGTCCTGCATCAGGCTTCTTGCAGGGAGCCTGCTTCTTCCTTTGCTATGTCTCTGCCTCTCTCTGTGTCTCTCATGAATAAATAAATAAAATCTTAAAAAAAAAAAAAAAGAAAAGTGACCAGAGCATATATTTTGGGATTTAACAATTTTATCACTGGGTATGAGATCTCCTTTGAGGGTGATGAATATCTTTTAGAATTAGATAGAAGTTGTGTAATGCAAATGGGCTAAATTTGTACTGAATTGTACATTTTAAGATGTTAATTTTATGTAGTAGGAATTTCACTTCAATTAAAAAAAAAAACTTTATGGTCATTGTCAACACAAAATCAGGAAAGTGGCTATATCTCAGAGAGAGGCCAGGGTCAGGATAGGTGCAGGGCATGGAACCACAGAAGTGTATGTCATTTGTCATTAAAATTCTAGTACTGAGCTGCTCAGAGTGTGGTCCCCAGACCAACAGCATCAGCATCATCTGGAAACTCATGGGAAAAGACAATTCGTGGACCTCACCTCAGATTGATCAATTTAACGGCTCTGTAAGTGAGGCCCAGAAGTCTGAGTTTTAAGCAGCCCAGGTGATTCTGATGCAGCTTAAGTTTAAGCACCACTGTTCCAATTCTTAGGCTGACAGGTGTACATGTGTTGGTTTTATAATTTATAATTAAAACACTAATTCACAAAGATGTTACGCACTCCTATGTTTATTGCAGCATTACTGACAATAGCTGAATTATGGAAGCAGCTCAAGTAGCCATCAATAGATGAGTAGATAAAGAAGATATGAGATATCTCTATCTATATCTCTCTCTATATAGATATATATCTACTCATATGAGTAGATAAAGAAGATATGAGATATTTTATATACATATACATACATAATGGATATATATACACATAATGGAACATCACATCACTCAGCCATAAAAAATAATGAGAAATAGCCATTTGCAACAACATGGATGAATCTAGAGAGTATTATGCTTAGTGAAATAAGTCAGAGAAAAACAAATACCATACAATTTCATCCATATGTGGAATTTAAGACACAAACAAATGAACAAGGAAGGAAAGACAAATGCCAAAACAGACTCTTAACTATAAGGAACAAACAGATGGTTGCCAGAGGGGACTGGGGGCAGGGAGGATGGTGAAAAAAGTGATGAGGATGGAGAGGATACTTATCTTGAAGAGCACCAAGGAATATCTAGAATTGTTGAATCACTATATTGTATATCTGAAACTAACATAACACAGTATGTTAACTAGACTGGAAAAAGGAAGGAAGGAGGAAGGGAGGAAAAGAAGGAAAGAGGAAGGAAGGAAGGAAAGAAGGGAGGGAGGAAAGAGAAGGGAAAGGAAAGGAGAGGAAGGAAATTATAGGATGAAGCAAGGATTAGGAGTGACTAGGTATTCAGTACCAAAGATTATATTTTAATCTGATTCTATACAATTGAAATTTATTTTGAAAAGAGAAAGATTTGGGACACCTGGGTGGCTCAGTGGTTGAACATCTGCCTTTGCTTCAGGTTGTGATCCCAGGTCCTGGGATCTAGTCCCACATCAGGATCCCCATGGGGAGCCTGCTTCTCCCTCTGCCTATGTCTCTGCCTCTCTCTGTGTCTCTCATGAATAAATAAATAAATAATCTTTAAAAAATAAGAAAGAAAAAGACCTCTTAGCAACTCATTGATCATAATATGTGAATGCCCCGCCTCTAAGTCAATCCAGAACGATATAGATTCAGAACAGATGTCTTATCAAAAAACAAAAACAAAAAAACAGAAATCTTGGAATACAGGACATGAACGGCTCTAAGTAGGAAATAGAGATGCAGGGATAGTGCTGAACGCTAGGGACAAAACCAGTCTCTCCTTTTGATTCATAGCTTAAGTCTTTGACCAAGTTTTTTCCAAGGTTCTGCCTTCACACAGACTCTAATATTTGCTCTGCCTGAGAATTTGTGGGCTTCCAGTCTGTGAAGAGCAAGGGGAAGCCATGGGAGATGCCACCTCTTGGAGTGAGGAGCAATGGGTGGCTTTCAATAAAGATGTGACACCTCGCCTGCTCCCCGCAGCCGCTGTGGATGGGCGCCAGGTTTGGACTAGAGTGGGAGGACTGGCCCATCTCCAGCAAGGGCTTGGTGAGAACAGAGCGGGTGCCTCCAGTAATTGCCTCCTCGGCCCAGCAGCCGTGTTGCTATTGTGGTCCTGCTATTTTCTCTGAACAGTCTATGGTATATTCTCTTGTGAATATTAATGTCCCCCTGAGTTAGGACGATTGGGCTGAGAGCAGCCATCTGCAGAGCTGTGCCATGTTGGCAGGACTTTTCAACAAGCCCCGACCAGAGGACCACTCCTTGGAGTGGTTTCCAGGTTCCTATAAGAATCCATCTGTGCCAAGTGAGATTACAGAGCTTGACTCCCTCAGATGGCAGAGCTGGGACTCAAACCTAGGATTTCTCACTTTCTGGTCCAGAGTTCTTCCTTTGACCTTTGATTCCTTTAAATAACTTATACATGGAAAGGACCAAAAAATACCCGCTCAGTGCATGGATTTGTAAATATGAAGGGAAAAAGATTGTGCTCAGATGAGAAATGAAATTAATTTCAAAGTAGCAAGAGGTTTTACCCAAGAGTAGTTATTTAGATTCAGAAAAAAAGTTGTTTCACAATCATGTCATGATTGCAATAGATTAGAAACTTATTTCTTAAGGCAGAATAAATCCATTATGGGTACATCCTGCATCAGTGGCTTCTGTTACCAGTTGAAAATATTTATTAGGTGTGTACATATGTGGAGCATAGTGACCAGAGGCGGAGACCCTGCTCTCACAGAAAGTGTCAGCCACTGAGAAATACTGTTGTGATTGCTCATCTGTTGTCTAAGTGCCATGACATAAGAGCAGCTCAGTGCTGTGGGACCAGAGGCTAAATGCCAGCAAGGGATATTCTCTAAAAAGTTATCACAAACCTATTGTGGCTGTTGATGGAGAAGCTAAAACTTTTCAACTTGGCCATGATCCCTGACCCCATCTGACTTCTTTGTGTTTCCAGGTAACAACTGGTGGAAGAGCCAGCTACTACGTGTCCTATCGAAGAGAAGCCTTCGCCCAGATAAAGCTACCCAAGTACTCCCTGCCCAAGGTACACACCACCTGCTGTCCCAGGTCCTGCCAGACAAAACAAAAGGGGAGATGCTGCCATGTTGGGCTGTGAGGAGGCATGACTTCTACCTGGGAGATAGCTGGCATGGAGCCTGACTTACCACCATGGGGGGCTGGTCTCTGCTGATGTCCCTGAACCTGGGTTCTGTGTTCCCCTCTCAGCAGGGCATGCAGGCAAGAGCTTGGATTCCCTAGGTCTCATACATCCTGGATAGTCTGGGGTCATTGCCCAGTGAAAAGGGAGCTAGTACTCAGTCTCTTCTGGGGGTCCTTCCCTCTTGCCAGAGCCTTCCTGCCAAATAGAGGTAGGGGCTCAGAATGGCCTAGGCAGGATCCCAGATACTGCGTATACGTGTGTGTAGAGGTGCACAGGTGAGTCTTGTGTAGTTCATGCTTCTCTCTACATTTTAATGTCAAATGTAAATGCACTGCCTATGTTTCTACTCCCTTCTTCCACTATGAGCAATTAAAAAGGAATAATTTACTATAATGTTAATATCAAATGATGGTATTTTAACTCCTTTTTTGGAAAATCATAAAACTTACCCCATAGACTCCATCCCTTGTGAACGATGGCTTCTTGGAGGAAATGGATCTTAGAACCTCAATCTGAACATGGACAGGATACAATCGCATCACTTAATGAGGCTATGAAAAAGCCAAGTCTCTGATTGGCCACCTATCAAATGTAATGTTGCAAAGATTTGGGTCTGTAAGCTGGTGCTGGGAAACATCATGAAAGGCTAAATGAGGAGTACATAGGTGGGAGGGATTATGGGACAAGAAGGTGGGTTGTTTTATTCATTCATTCACATAGGCATGCATGGATTCATCCATTCATTTGATCCTTCTTTTATTCATCCATTGAACAGTTCTTTCTCCCATTTAAGCTTTTACTCTGTACCAGGCACTAATTTAAGCTCTATGGATAGAGTAGAAAATAAGCTACAAATGATCCCTGCCTCCATGGAGCTTATATTCTGATAGAGAAGGGAGTCCCTGAACCAGGGATTGTAGGTGTAGGGGGTGTTATAGGTATAGAAGTTCAAGGACCATTGTGACATAATAGGTGGAACTTACCTATATGGACAGTGAGGATGAGTTTCCTAAAGAGAGTGGGGTTTAAGCTTATGTAAGTGGGTTAAGGAGTTAACCCTGCAACAAGAGTTGGGAAGCCAAAAGACATGCATAGGCCCTATTTTAAGAGAGAGAATATGGTTCATTCAACAGACTACAACACCATCTCCAGAGACTGAGTTGTAGAGAGAGAAATGGAGAGGCCAATGAGATGAGCAAGGACTGTTTTAAGTAGCCTCAGGAGCCACGGGAATCAATTTCTCATTTTCTCTGCCCTCTCTGTGACTGACTAGTATGGGGCCATCATATAGCATTGTGGTTGCAAAATGTACCCATCAGATATTCTAAACCCAAGCAGGATCCCTGAAGTTTGTCATGCTCTTTCAGAAGGAGAAAGACCCCTTGTAGTAACTTGATGATTTCCATGTACTGGCCCTGGAGAAGTATTTCAAGCATGTTCTAAACCATATTCCCAGCATAAATCCTATTCTCTGCATCATGTGCATATTTTATGTATTTTTAACCTTCCGAGGAAAACAAACAGTTTGCTCCCCTGGGCAGTGTGGCTGCAGGTGGAGACAAATGAAGCCTGGAATTGATCACAACCCTGGAACACTCCATTAACGATCAGCAACCCCATGGCAATTTATTGTGGTGGAGTACCATCCGTGTGGACCCTTTTATGGAACTTCATCCAGAGCAGCTTCATTAATATGAGGGCTGCTGTGAAAATAGCTGGATGGTTATTGATCCCCTTTATTAGCCAGCATTGGCTCAGATTTTCATAGCCTAGGCTGAGGAGGAGGTAAGGACAGAGGGGGTGGAAGTGTTTAAAAATGGAAATGGCTTTTAAGCAAGTTGTTGCTGTTCTATGAGCTGCGATTGCTGTTAGGTGTCTTGCTTAAAAACAAAAACAAGGAGAAGCTCCCTGTCATCCCTGCCCTCACACCTCTCCCTCCTCCCAGCCTGTCTGTTCAGAATACACTCTCCTGGGGCACTCCGTGGCTTTGAGTGTTTTGCAGAGAATGAAATGAACAGCATCAATAATGAATGGCATTATTAGGAGCCTTGTGTGGAGTCCTCCATAACCAGTCCCTGGGAGTCCAGTTGACATGGGAGGCACCCACACTACCAGAGGGCAAGGAGGCACAGGGCAGGGACCCCAGGAGCCTGGCATAAAGGCAATGGAGCTTTTGAGCAAGAAGTCCTGAGCTATCTTTCCAGCTCTGCCACTTGCTTACCCATGAGCTCAGGTCTTCTTATCTGTGAAATGGGTATTACAATACCATTGACCTATACTAAGCCCTGAGCTTCTGGAGAATGTAAGGTTTAAGAAATACTCCCTACTCTTGTGTTCCTGGATGTGGCTCACTGCAAAAAACACTCATCCCCATGCACCTACTAAGATGCAGACGCCTGCCATCGACAAGATAAAATTCCCATTCTTTATCTCATAAATGATTAACTGAACTCTTTGCCCTCACTGACCAACCTGGACAAAATGCTGGCTCGTTTGACTTGACGAGGCTTAGTTTGGCTTTTCACCTTCCCCTAAGCCCTTAACTTTGACTCAGTCTTGAGCAGATGTGAGCACTGGGTACTCTTGCCAGCCCTAGAACTCAGAACAACCCCTTGTTAACAGGCTTTCTGAAAATCACCTGACTATAAGGAGGACGGTTTCCTGTTCAATGGCCCCCTGTCCTGCCACCTGCTAACTCTGCTCCCCACACCAGGTTGTCTCTAGCCTTATTTTACTTTCTCTGTGAAAAGTAGTTTTTCTCTGACTTTACTCTGAGGGCTTGCAAGTACGGCAGCTAGAGTGTTCTCCCTATCGCAATAGTCTTTGCAAATAAAGGCTCTCCCTGCCTAAGTCTAGGTTTGCTTTTAGTTGACAGTAGAATATGTTTAATCCCATTTTGAATAATAAAGGGGAGAAGAGGGAAATATGCTTGAGAAAATTTATTATAATGATAATGACAGTGATATTAACCTTTTCCTTAATTTCCTTAGGACAATTTTCCTTAATTTTTACATTGCCCCAAATACTGATTTAATCCTTTGCTGTGTCACAGCCGCACTTCTTAAAATGTTCTGTAATTCTAATTTTTTTTGTCACTTCCTATCCACTCTTCAGCCTACTTCCAGCTATCTTCTGCTTTCCCGTACCCCTCTTTCCACTATTCCACCAAAAATCCTCTAGCCATTGTTACCAGGGACCGTCTCCAGCCAAGTGCAATAGACATTTCTCCATTTGACACTTGGAAAAAAATCCATACCTGATACTCTTCTCTTTGGAATATTTTATTCTCATTTCTTTTTCTGGTTCCTCTTCCCCTGCCACCCTTAAATGTTAATGATCCTAAGTTCTGGCATTCTGCATGATTCCTAGGTGACTTCATCCCTTCTCTCCATATTGGTGACACCTGTGTCCATAGCCTCATCCCATATTGATTGAACTCTGGACTGCCTATTTGAAGTAGCTCCCTTGAAAGATCCCATTTTAAAACTCTAGAACTGAGCTCGGTGTCTTTATATTATATCCCTAAAATTTCATCCTTCTCCTTTGTTTACTTACTCTATCTCTTTATTGATATGAAAACTTTTATTGGATATCTACCAAGTGCTAAATACTTAGTAAGTGCTAGAAGTGAAGTGATAAATAAGAAAGACACAGTGTCTTCTCTAACTGGGAACTTACCATCTAATGAGAGAGACTGACATAGGATAAATGATTATGCAAGTTTTTAGCTATGGGTGTTTAATTATGATTGCATGTGTACACTAAAAAGAAGCAGAGAATTTTGAAAGTCAGATATCAAGCATATTAAAGATATTCCCTTTTCCTTTATCCCCCTGTGGCTTCTGCCTCCATATCTCACCCATTTCATAGAGTTCTCATAGAAAACCTGCTTCCTTTGTTCAGGCTCTTATGTTTCACTACTTAGATTATTGCAGTCACTTCATAAGCCTTCCTCCTTGTCCACTAAGTCTACCTTCACGCTGCCTCCACGACAAATGTGATCTTGCAATGAAGCTGGTCTTCCCCAGCCAGATTTCTACATTGGTCATTGCTAATTTTTCCTTTTTTCCTGCTTAAAATCTTGTGCCAATTTTGTATCTCCTTCTGGGTAAAACTTAAGTGTGCCATGCGGAGCCCCTTATGGTGTGGCTACTGTCTGTCCTCACCTCCCTCAGGGAAAAACTGTTTTCAAGCCACTCAAGTTCCATATGTCTCCATGGATTCCCCTGCCCACCCTCCCCCCCACTCCCCAATCTATAAGCCTTTGTATTCCTATCAGTACTGTACTGGAGACTTTAGTCAGGTTCACAGAAGGACAAGAGTGCATGATATCCCCACCACCATGAGGCACCTGCTTGAGGTCAGGTTGTATGTCTTGTTCCTCTCTGTACTTCTATTATAATGCTTGGCACATGGCAGGTGCTGAATAACCTATGTATTTTTATAATGAATGAAGTTACATTTAGCCCAGATTACACAAAAATGCTTCAATCATGGGGAAGTATTTTCACCATTGTTTATCGACGAAGTCTCACATTTAGGTTTGTGAAAGGCAAATACAATTCTTCCAAATTAATGGGAGGGTTATTTATAATTGTTATCCAAATAAAGGCAAGAATGTGGTTATATCTGATGCTGTCCAAATTCCCATTTAGTAAAGTCCCAATCAGAACTGGCTTACCGCTTTTCCCCCTTGAAGCTCTCTCTCTTCATCACCACTTATATCTTGCCCAACTATTCTTAGGAGTAGCAAGAATGTCTTCAATTTTGTAGGAAGGAGGTGACACATGCTTAGAGGTTAGATTGAGATCACAGGATTTAAGAAATATACTTTATTATCATTCAGATCCCTGTTAGACCAATATTACTGATAATGCTTTTATTTGTTCTTGAAAACTTAATATTCTGGTTATTATTGGTAGATCCCTATTCAACTATAAGATCTATCTGGAGAGAGGACACATAGTTCAGATCTTTTTCAAAGAGTGATTTTCCAGACTGCATGCACCTGACTTATCTGGAAGGCTGGTTCGGATGGTAGAGTTCAAGGCTTCACAACCAGACATACAGAATCAGAACCTCAGGCAGTGGGACATAGGAGTCCGCATGCTATGATCTCCAGGTCATTTTGGTGCATATTGAGTTATACACTCACTGATAACAGAGGTTAGCTTCCTGATTCTGATAGTCTTGGGTTTAAATCTTAGTGATATCATTTATTAGTTAAGTGATCTAGGGAAATTAAGAATCTCTGGAGCAAACTTCCCAGTCCTAGATGCTAAAGAGCACTCCATCCCTCAGAGCCTGCAATACCTGAGCACCAGGTGATATACCCCAGCACATCTCCCAACTGAGATACACTCACAGCAAACCTGGCTGCATTTAATCCTGACCATGCCCCAGTGTTTTAAATTGTTTTTTTCCCCACTTTTTTACATTAGTTTAGTCTAAAATAACTTAGCTCATTCATTTTTATAACCAAAACATCTGGGAAAAGCCGGGCATTTCTATTGCATTTTTAACAGGGTAAGTGAATTTAATCTGTATTTCCTGCAGCTGCTATTTCCCCTCCTACTGGGTTCTTGGGCTTTCATTCCACACCAACACAACACAATTTCATCACAGGGTTTTTAAGAGGAAGCCTTATTTCCATTTTCAAGCAGCTCAGCAGGAACCTGTAATTCCATAAGGTATGTAAGCACAAATGAGCTAGCGAGGTCTTAGTCAAGGCGACCTAGGGAGTTCAAGGCCAGACACTGAAGGTTTGACAGATTCTCCAATAAAAAGATCCAGAACACATCTCACTTTTCCCACCTCATCGTTGTCTAAATCGAATGAGCTTGCTCCTTTTTAAAAACATCTTGGAGAAACTCTCCATAGTTGTGACATTATAGACATTGCTACCTCCTTTTATTGCTGAAATCATTTCTGGGAAAGGTTGGTTAAAGAAGGTAAGAGCCTGGTGCTTTACTTACTGTCAACTCTAATTCCCCATGCCCGTACTATGTATGGGTGCTTACCACCACAGTGACAGGGGTCCTCTCCTGCTTTCTCAGGATGCCATTACTCCTTGGCATATACACCTGTATAGTTATACATTTTTTAACTGCTTCTATTGTGCCCAAGATTGCAAATCCAAGAAACCACCAAGGAGCCAACACCGATGCAAGTACATGAGGGTTTATTTACAAGCTTGAGCGTGGGTCCAAGTATATTCCATAGAGCAGAGCAGGGACTTGGACCCCGAAGTGGGTTACAACTGGGTTTTTTATGGGCTGGTCTAGGGGATCTTCAGAAGGGGTGGAGGAATTTTTTCCATTCCAATATGGGGGAAAAGGTGGGAGAGTTTCTTAAGATCTGATATGGGATTCTCTGCCGAGGGCATTCTGAGCTTTATTATCTTTCTGATATGGGATTCCCTGCCTAGGACAATCTGTAGTTTTCCCTGTAAAGTTCAGTTCTTATTCCCAGGGACCTAACATGGCTGTACTTGTGCTAATGCTAAACTTGAGGTGGAATGGCCTTAATTTTTCTTGGCCTCCACACTTCCATTATGTCAAGTGTTTATCTGTGTCAACATTTCCTCCTGACAGCGTGAATTCCTTGGGCAAGAACTAGATTTTGTGATAATCTTTGTACGGTGCTTCGCCACATATGAAAACTGGCTTTTGTAAACTGTTTTGAATTGTGAACTGGTTAGATTTGATTTTGGAAATGTTCTAGTCCAGGTATACAAGCTAAAGTGACTTCAGGGACTAGAAAGTTCATCACCTATCACATTGATATGTGAGAGGCAGATCATAAGAACTTTTGGGTACTTAAGGCTGAAGTTTCATGAGTGCTGACTTCGTCTAAAAGACTACACCAGCAGGTATTCAGTAGAGGCTGTGATCAGACCAAGTATTTGTGATTCATATTCATCTCATGGGTCATAGGATTGCAGCTTCTAATCTGGAGGCTGTGTATCCAAATGGTTAGAAGCTAACAATTAAGTTAGAGCTCTACTGCTTCTGTCACTTAATAGGTATGTAACATGAAGCAAGTTGGCAAACCTCTGCATACCGTAGTTTATTCTTCAGCAAAATGGAAATTATACTACCTCTGTGGGAGAATTATTTGGATTTTTAACTGAAATAGTACATTTAGATGACTTAGAGTGGTGCTCCGATGTTAGCTATTTTCATTGGTAGCCCAATCTTTTCAGTGTTTTGGTGAGAAAATTGAAACTCAGGGACACAAACACCTTCCACACCATATAGCTAACTTATAGCAGAGTTTCTGTTATGACCCAGAACACTAAATTCCAGGTTGAGTGTCCTTTCTGCAACTATGATTTTCAAATATTATCTTATTAGCAGCAGAGCCTCCCTCACCTTTTATTCCCCAAATATTATGCAGAAGTCCAGGATAAAACAAATTAAAATGGTGCCGATCTGGTTAAAACAGTGTTGGAAGCCCAGAGCCCTACCCATTGGCTCTGCCTCCCTGCCACCCTCTTGCAATCGCCATGACTCTGAAGATCCCAAAGAGAAGTTTCAAAACCACTACACTAAAAAGTTTGAAAACATGAATGAAGATCTAAAGCCAGGGATAAGCCCTGTCTTCTTTGCATGTGTGAGTTTCCTCTTGCAAGGCTGTATGTCTCCGTTAGCACTAACACTAACTTTCAGGTATAAAAATAAAAAATGAAAGTGGATGAATCCCTTGAAGCCGTGGAAAATGATACCCACCAAAGCCCCTTACACCTATCTTACTGTCACTTAGCAAGGAACAGAAATCACGAAGCTCTTAATTTATAGCCTTGGTCCGACACAGAATTGTTTAACATTGCCTATAACTCAAGCTTTTTCCCAACCATTCATGAGTCATGGTAATTACTCTGGGTCCCAATGGGCAGAGAGATATGGAGATCTGCTGCCTTACAGGTTTTCCATCTTCTTATAGGACATGCACATCATCAGTACCGATGAGAACCAAGTGTTTGCAGCCGTTCAAGAATGGAACCAGAATGACACGTACAATCTGTACATCTCAGACACGCGTGGCATCTACTTCACCCTGGCCATGGAGAACATTAAGAGTAGCCGAGGTCTAATGGGAAACATTATTATTGAATTGTATGAGGTATGTAGCCAAGATGATCCTGAGCCTGGATCTGCCTTTTTTTTTTTTTTTTTTCCCACGAGTTTTAATGGAATAAACACAAGCATTGCAGTCAGCCAGTCCTGGGTTCAGATGATGGCTATACCCTTTAGCGATTGTGTGACTTCAGGTAAGGAATTTAACCTTCCTGTGCCTTAATCTCCTCACCTGTAAAAATATTTACCTAATGAGATGTTTGTGAGAATGAGAGATAATGTATAAAAAGCATCTAGTGTGGTGGTTGACTCAGCAAACTTGAACAAATGGTAGCTGAAGCTGATGCTCTTTTGTGTATAAGCATGACTACAAGCCAGACGCACAGGTATTTGACCTACATGGGCTTGCTTAAGTCCCTTTATTCAACTCTATGGACCCTGTGTGGAGGTATGTATCTATTTGTATACCTTAAACTATTTGGGAAATTACATTTTATGAACAAATTTTACAGGGAAAGAAAAGTGACTATCATTGCTAAGGATGAGAGTTTCCCTAAGATGCCACAAGATGCATCATATGTGCCTGGTGAAGAACTGACCTTGATCTATGTTGAGTTGTTTAATATGATCATCTTCCTGAGTTTTCAGTTCTGTTGAGGTTTTGTTTTTCAATGTGATCACCAGTTCAAGAATAATTTATCTGGGAAACCAAGTGACTCTACATAGGGATTAGAGAAAAACTGGCTGTGGTCCTTTTTTATATCTCTAGTGGCAGTGTATGACCTCTAATTGTCCTGGCCACTGCACTCACCTTGGTATGATGGATTGATTCAAGTAAAGGGGTATATTTCATTATCCAGCATTCACTAGTGACTGGTGGTCAAACCTATACCTGCTATGCTGTTTGAGATCATTCATTCTTGGAGGGAAGAGTTGTCTGCCATGAGTGGTAGCTTCAGATGGTATGGGTGAGCTGCTCCATTACAAGTTTTCGTCTTTGAGGAGTGAGAGTGGCTTTCAGAACTGAGGGATCCATGTAGGGGCTTCTGCTTTACAGTGGTCTCTTCTGAGCAGTGCCCATCAGAGTTCTAGCATCCCCACATTGGTATCTAAGTTACTGAGGGTGCTGGAAACATATAAGATTCTAGTTATGTTATAAGGTAGGATTGCCTCACAAAGGTCTGGGGTGAATAGAAGCACATTCAAAAAGATAGAGAGAAGTGAATGGCCCTGGATGTAAAACAAATCAAGAGAAATACTGTGATTTCCTAGGAGGTTGTTGACAAATGCCTATTCCTGTAACAACAAGGCCTCAGTGTGGGAAATAGCCCAGTTTTCTTTGTTTGTTTGTTTTGTTTTGTTTTGTTTTGTTTTTTTAGAATTACAAAAACTGATGATTAAGATGTGTAAAGGGCTTTGGGAAGCTTACATTTCCATGCATCTGATCATACCTGGAGGCAGAAATACAGTTTGTTATTGGGGAGTAAGTCACCTCTGGTGGGAAGGTTTGGATGAAATGTTCCTAAGACTGAGGCCATTGCAACCAGGTTCCTGTAAGTGAGGCTATAGAGATAAGAGGATTATTCATTCTTCTGTGGCCAGACCTTGGTAGAGCAGGATAGACATTGCTGCAGATGACCTTTCAACTGAGAAATCCCTTTGTCTCTGATCCTATTGATAAGGTGGGTGAGTTTGGCACTGTGCTGTTCCTTTTGTAATAAAGAGTACTTTGGTCATTGTGAATAGTGAGACACTCTGAAGTGAAGCATGCATGGATCGAAATGAAGAATGTGCCTAAATGTATGTATTTCTTTTTGTGTTACTGAAGTCAGTCTTGCATTTTCATTCTTTTTGGGAGAAAAAAAATGCATGACGTTCATCTTATCTATAGAGAAGAGAGATACCAGGCAAGGCAACTTCTCTAAAGCCAGTTCTATTGAGGCTGTTCTCCGTTTAATCTTTATCAAGGTTCATGGTACCCCTGCTTTATGTTAAAGCCCATGAGGAAGACAAGAGAGATACTGATTCATACCTTCAGGAAGTTTGCAGTCTAGTTTGTCAGACTTGGAGGAAGTCAGTGAACAAAGTTTTTTGTTTTTGTTTTTTTGTTTTTACCTGCCCAGACTGGAGTCAGTTGAGACAAAGGGTGAGACAAATGGAAGTCAAATGTCAGTTTGATTGCTTTTAAAAGTTATGTAGGAGCAAGTGAGCTTGCTAATACTGCCTGCCAGAACTGGATGCACCACTGCCATGAGGTACAGAGAATGTGATCTTTGCAGGTAGATCCCTAAAATAGTGAACATTCAGATGTGCTGTATATGTCCAGTTCCTTTTTGCAATGCTACCAATCTGATCGTAAGTCTTTTTTCCCTAGGGAGGAAGAAGTGGAAGATATTCCATATTTTATGATCGTCATGAGTCAAGAACTAGATGGATAGTATAGATTTGTAAGGCCATGAGCTAGCCAATCTAATTGCATAGAATAGGTGTTCACAGGTACAAGAATGAGTGCCTGATAGGTGGTTGGAGTTCAGAATCTAGAAGGCATTTAATACCAAGAAAATAAATTGTATCCTGACACTATCTAGACCGTGACCATATTGAAGGTTTTTAGAGGGTGATGCCGTTTTGCACCTGGAGTTGCATTCTGTGATTTGGAGATAAAGCTGAATTTAATTGGTCTCTAGGGGTCATTAGTTTTTAACCTCCTTCACTAGAGACTCTCATAGAAACTTAGATTGTGTACCATATGGCCAGTTAACAAAGAGACCATAATTTTTCTGGACTCTGAATGCCCTTGAGTAATGCAGCTGGGAAAAGTAGTAAGCTTTCACATTTTCAATTCAGCTAAATTAATACAGTCTCATAGAGTATATTTTGTTTGATGAGATGAAGCTGGTGCCTGAGACTCATAATCTACTGGAAAGATATGTGACCGTATTGGGTAGTTAGGGATCACAAACTAACTTGTATTAAAACTGTGATTTTCCATGTTGTAGAATCACTAGAGAGGAAGGTTAACTCTAACTTGAGGAATTTGGAGAGACTTGGAGATGACCTGGCTTAAAAGATAAATTATTGGAGTCTGGGAGAAAGGCATGTCGGGTGGAATCCCAGCATGAAATGAGAACCAGAGTCTGATGAGTAAATGCCCACTTTCATGGAATGTTGAATTATTTTGCAGAACAGTGGGGATTAATATTACAAAGGTAGTAAAAAAGAGCTAGATTGAAGTGTTGGACATTTATTTGGTGGGCTAACATTTCTATCTGTCCTTCCCCTACATCTAATACCTAGAAATGATACTTGGATGCATGATGCAATCTCCTATCCCAAGTTAATATTTAACTTTATATTATGATGTGATAGGGTATTACACCTGTTTACCTTTGTCTGAAATATCAGAGATACCTTTACATAACACAGATGTGAGGTGGCTTGGGATGAGCACAGCCACTTAAATCTACTTAGTACTGTATCACTCCATCTTGCATGTGGCCCTCTCAAGCTTCTTCTTGACCATGAGAAAGGACAAAGAAAATAGAAAACTTACTTGAGAATTCACCTTGAAGGTCTTGACACTAAAAGATCTTGGAAACCATGGGTAGGAATCCACCCCCTCTGAACTCCCTAAAACTGAATAAAGCAGAGACATTGTTTCCTGGCCTGTTGGAGCAGTCTCCTGTTGTAGAGAGTTTCTTCTCATTCTTCTTTAATCTCTGCTTCCAAGTACAATGTTGTCAGGGCTGTAATTACATAATAAGGTGAGAAAATAATTCTTGCAGGCCGCCGAATAATAATCTCTCTATTAAGGTATCAGAGCCCTTTCCATCAAAACCAGTTTGGTGATGACAATGAATATAATCTGTTAATGTGTTTTCACCATTATTCTGTGATACTCTTTTCACATAAAGCTGTGTTGTGGTTTCCTCACATCACTAACTCCAAACTACATTTCTTCTTCATTGCTTTCCACTGATAAATCAAGAAACTAATATTTTTTCCAACACCCTCAGTTATATTATAGAAACATGTTCTGAGCTGTTGGTTGGATGCATATTCTTCAAAATTTTCCTGGATATTAAGCATCCAACTCATACCTCATTATAATAATAACAGCGTACCAGGTAATGTCTTAGATTGGTGTCATTGAATAAATATATAATGCAAGCTGTAGATGCCCTGCTAAATATTCTATCACTCACAGTGTTGAAAGTAAAAGAAACAGAGGAAATTAATTATAATAATATTTTTATTTAACCAAAATATCTAAAATATTATCATTTTAGTATATGCTCCATTTGAAAAATTACTAATGAGGTATTTTATATTTTTCCATACTGAATCTACAAAATTCTGGGTTTATTTTACACTTCCCACATCTCTCAATTCATATGCTAAATTTTCTTCAGAAATACTCAATCAGTATTTACATTTCATAAAATTTGTGGTAGAAAAGTAGATTCACATACCCAGGTTATTCCAAACATATTTAAAAGTTTGCCGATAAAGATTTGGGTATCAGTTTTTCAATTGAAGTTCAAATTGGTTCAAATAAAATATAGTTAAACTTCAGTTCCTTAGTTCCACTGGCCACATTTCAAGTGGTGAGTAGCCATGTGTGGCTAGTGGCCATAGTATTGGTTCGCATAACCCTAAATGATTCATATGTTTTTGCCATATCTCTTTGTGGTAGGTGTCACCCCCTCTCGTGCCTGTGAGAGTACAGAGATGCAAAGAATTTAGTAACTTGGGTCAGATCACACAGATAGTAAAATGGTAGAACTATGCTTTAACCAGCCAATGTATATTTGAATAAAAAGCCCAGGCTCATTAGGGAAATACAAATCAAAGCTACAATGAGATACCACCTCACACTAGTGAGAATGATGAAAATTAGCAAGACAGTAAACAACAAATGTTGGAGAGGATGTGGAGAAAGGGGAACCCTCTTGCACTGTTGGTGGGGATGTGAACTGGTACAGCCGCTCTGGAAAACTGTGGAGGTTCCTCAAAGAGTTAAAAATAGAGCTACCCTGTGACCCAGCAATTGCACTACTGGGGATTTACCTCAAAGATACAGATGCAGTAAAATGGCAGGACACCTGCACTCCAAGGTTTATAGCAGCAAAGTCCACAATAGCCAAACTGTGGAAGGAGCTTTGGTGTCCATTGAAAGATAAATAGTTAAAGAAGCTGTGGTCTCTGTATACAATGGAATATTACTCAACCATTAGAAATGACAAATACCCACCATTTGTTTCAATGTGGATGGACCTGGAGGGTATTATGCTGAGTGAAGTAAGTCAATCGGAAAAGGACAAACATTATATGTTCTCATTCATTTGGGGAATGTAAAAATTAGTGAAGGAGAATAAAGGGGAAAGGAGAGAAAATGAGTGGGAAATATCAGTGAGGGAGACAGAACATGAGAGACACCTAACTCTGGGAAACGAACAAGGGGTGGTGGAAGGGGAGGTAGGCGGGGGGATGGGGAGACTGGGTGACGGGCACCGAGGTGGGCACTTGATGGGATGAGCAGTGGGTGTTATGCTATATGTTGGCAAATCGAACTCCAATAAATAAATAAATAAGTGTGTGTGTGTGTGTGTGTATATATATATATATATATATATATATATATATATATATTTAAAGTCCAGGCTCTTCCCACCATGCATTTTTTTCCACATTTTTTTTAATTGAGGTGTAATTTATGTATAGTGGAATTTTCCCTTTTTGATATGAAGTTCTATGAGTTTTGACAAGGGTATGCATTTGTGCTACTACCATAATCAAGATAGAGAACTGTCACCCCACAATATTTCTTCAGATGGCCTTTTTGTTTTTTTGTTTTTTAAAGATTTTATTTATTTATTCATGAGAGACAGAGAGAGAGAGAGAGAGAGAGAGAGGCAGAGACACAGGCAAAGGGAGAAGCAGACTCCATGCAGGAAGCCCAATGTGGAATTCGATCCTGGGACTCTGGGACCATGCCCTGGGCCAAAGGCAGGCACTAAACCACTGAACCACCCAGGCGCCCCTGATGGCCTTTTTGTTTTCAACCATTCTTCCACCCCAAATCACTAGCAGACCAGTCTGATTTCTTTCTCTCTCCTGTTTTGCCTTTTCTAGGTTTTATGTAATTGGGTTTATACAGTAGATCTTCTTTTGATTTTGGCTTCTTTTACATACAATCATGCATTTGAGATTCACCCGTGTTGTTGAGTATCTGTACGCATTCCTTTTTCTTAAATTGCTGAGTGGTATTCCATTTTGTGGATGTGCTCTGATTTGTTTATTTATTCACCAGTTGAAGGACATGTAAGTTGTTTCCAGTTCTGTGTGATAATGAATAAAACCTCTATAAACATCCACGTGAACATAGGTTTTTATTTCTCTTGGGTAAATACCTATGAGTAGGATTACTGGGTTGAATATGATAAAATATATTTATAAAAAGCCACCAGGCTGTTTCTAAAGAGGTATTCTCATTTTGCATCCCCACCAGAGATGTATGGGAGTTCTGGATGCTCACATCTTCACCAATACTTGGTATTATAGGGTATGTGAGTGCATTTAGCCACTGTGAAGGGGGCCTACTGATACCTTATTGTGGGTTTAATTTGAATTTCATAATGACTATGTGGACCTCACCAGGATGGATAAAATGAGACTGTCTGAGTCATCTTTAGTATTCTGGTTTCTTTGCCCATCTTTTTGATGTTCTATTTCTTTCCTTTTCCTTGTGCCTGCTTCCCACCCTTTATCATGAACTTAAGTGACCCATCGTTGGCCAGATGGACAGCTGCTTATAGCCTCCACAGGGACATCTTTCCCAAACTCACCTTTGTCGGCCCCTCACCACAGGTCCCACTCTAGGGACAGCTCAAGGCAGACCACAGTAATTGCTTTTCTCAGCAGAGCCCTGGTTTCCTTGTCCTAAGGGCCCAGAGAGATGAGCAACAGATGACCGTGCCACCTGGATTCAGTGCTCTGCCAAGAGGTTGCTGTCAGGTTCTCTTCATACCTCAAATTGATTCCCAGAAGGAAAGTGGGCCATTCAGATCTATACTTATACGACCCTCTTCTGTGGCTACCATCCCAAGCTGGTGCCCTTCTCTTTGAACTCTGGGCCAACAGCTACACTCCTTGGATGGAAGAGTTAAAATGAGTGTCTCATTCTTTTATTCCTTTATATTGTATATAGTGGGGTAAGTAGTGTTTCATGATACTTTTGCATCAGAGACATATATTGTGCCTACAGGTCTACACATGCATGCATATATGGATATGAGTACTATGCTGCAACATAAATACATCTCATACTTGGGTTGCAATAAAAAGTTTAAAGTTGTTGGCCAACGGCACACAAAAGCAAAGTACCCTCCAAACTTATAGTCTATTCATACACGATATGGAGCCAAGAAGCAATTCAGTAATAATGTAAGAGTTTGAGCAATCCAAATACAAATTGGAAGTGTTCTGGTTCTTTGGGTCTGGAGGGAGATTGCCCTGACTCATGTGCAACTGCAAGAGAAAGGCTTTTAGAGCTGCAGATAGCTTCCTGGGAAATCTCTCAGTCCTGTGTCTTTTCAGACCCCATTTTCCATATTTTGTTCTCAAAAATATGGTGGTGTAGTGCTCAATGAGAAAATATGGTAGTGACCATTACATTTACCCAAGATACTCATCCAGGAGGACACAAGAAGCGAAGCATCTGAATGGCTAGTAAATTCATGCTGTAATGCATCCAGCTAGGAAGCAGTAGATGAGGGTGACAGGAGCCCCACAGGAGCGGGCTTAGAAGTCTAAGTCAGACTTGTATATTTTTCTCCTGGAGGTAGACACCAAGGCCCTTGGTATGCATTGGAGGGGGCCAGCTGACTCAGGGGGGAGAGTTCTCTAGAATCATTATCTGGTTGTCCAACAGAAAAGGTACTAGCTCTGTGGCTAAAGAAAATACCAGAAGGCATCCATCAGACAGTTGGTTCTAAAGGAACACAGATTCCACTGTCTCTGAGAAATAATTGGTAGTCAGGTTTAAGAAAAACAGTTTTGCAGTAGATTTTATTTTTTTATTTTTTTTTTAAGACTCAATTCCAGCACCCAGCATCACACCCTGAGCAGAAGGCAGAAGTTCAACCACTGAGCCACCTAGGCGCCCCTGCAGTTGGTTTTAAAGACTGAGGTGATGAGAGAGCCTCAGAGCCCCTAGATAAGCATAGAAGATGCCAGTCTTCCTGAAATGGCACTGATTTTAAGCAGTTAGGGCAGGGAGGCTTTGCCTGGGGAAGGACAGAACTCTGACACCGTGCCCCTCCCCCTACCTTGGCTTCTGTCCCTACCCACCCTCTGTTCAAGTTAGAAATCTAATCAATTCCTTTTTTGGCCATTTGTCAAATTCCCCTGGTGGTGTCCTTCCCAGATAAATTCTGTTCTCCTCTTGACATTCTTTGTCCATTTTTGTTGTTTGTTTTTATCTGGTTTGGCATTCTTTTACAAGGGCAATCAGGTTATTATTTTTTTTAAAGAGCAAAAATTAAAACAAACTTCTTATTTCACCAACTAAATGTTGTCATTAAAAAATAAAAGAGTTCACTTCTGTGAAATTCTTTCCCACTGGTATTATCTCAGCTAACCATGATCCTCAAAGAATGGGGAATAAATACACTTACAATTCTGAGATATCTATTTTCAGAAAACCTGTCAGTCAACCTCATGTTTATATATTTTTAAGTGATTTGACTTGCCTTTTGGCTTTGGAACATGCTGGGGTTATTACAGGAAGTTAGGGAATCTTTCTTTGATGTAGAGTGTTGTCATTCAGAATATCTGTTCTTATTTCCCAAAATGTAGACATAGAAGAAATAAAAGTTTGAGTTGAATCTGTAGTTACTCTAGAACTTTTCTGAATTATAAATTTATTTTCATTCTCTAGCTTCTTGTTTTGTGGTCATGCTCTTCTCCCTTCTAAATATCAAGGGGATGCAAATTCCAATAGATTGGGAACTCTGGCAAGAATGCTCTGCATTATCTCATGTGTTTATTGTTAGCCAACTGAGGAAAAAGAGGAAGGGCAGGATTGATTCTGTCTATTTCAAAGTGACGATTGGCTGAGACCCAAAGATGACATGGAAGTTGTGCGAGATCACATAGAAAGCCAATGGCACAGCCAAAGATGGATGCCAGGTCACCAAGTTGGGTCATCTGCCTAAAAATATCTGCCTCACTACTAATCAGAATGCCTAAACTTCTAGCATTAAGGATAATACCTTTATGCTTTCAAAATCTGGCTCCAAGCTCCTCCTGAGCAAAAGTATGTATTCCCCGAAGGGGCAACTTCTTTAGTCATTATCAACCACTGGCAACTCAGAGAGAATGTTAGTAGTTAATTAAGGATAAGATACTATGAACAAAATGCAGAAACATATAAAGTGGGAAAAAGAAGATGGGTAAAAGGACAGTGGGACATCTGAGTCAGGAGCAGGCGGTAGAGGGCACAGAGATAATCCTAAACTTCTCTCAAAGGCCACATGGTATATGGCATTTCTCACCACGTTCCTCCTCTTCCCTTCCCTTCAATGCCCTGTGGAAAATGCTGGGGCTTCTCCCAGGTTATCAGCATTTGGCCCAACACAGTTCTCCATCTCTTCCCCTTTTTCCTAGGTAGCAGGTATCAGAGGGATATTCTTGGCCAATAAGAAGGTGGATGACCAGGTGAAGACATATATCACTTATAACAAAGGCAGAGATTGGCGCCTACTTCAAGCTCCAGATGTGGATCTGCGTGGAAGTCCGGTACACTGCCTGCTGGTCAGTCACCCAGTCTCACATGAAGTCCACTGGGCAAGCTAGTTGCCTGGGGATGTTGCATCAGGGGCTTTCTTCCATTAAGGTGTTAGGAACTTGGCTGGTTCTGGGCAGGGCTTTCCTGCAACTCCCAGGGCGATGATCTATGGACTCAAGACTGCCATACCATTTGGATGGAAGGTTCAGTTGAAGTTCACAGGCTTTTACTGAGAATATATTATGTGCTCCAACTCCCAGTAAGATAAATAAATGTTTAGGAGACAGTGCCTACATTCCAGGGTCTCAGGAAGAGCTCAGGAGTAGAAACACACCTGCTAACTGATACTAATATGATGCAGTTTGATAAGTGCTTGATAGATGTCAAAGTAAGCAGAAGTTGCCTTGCAAGCCCAGGAGAGGTCAGGCTGGTGTGTCCACATGGGATAGCAGTTAATCTGCCAGCATTCCCAGGGTGCCAGGTGTATGGAATGTTGGGTTAGGCACTCTGGAGGACATGATGTACAAGAGGTTTTCTCTGCCCTTAAGTGTGGCAATTCTAGGTGGAGAGGGAAGACAGATCATTAACAGTGAAATTCATGACCCTCTGTGCATTCTTAGAGGATCTATGTGAGAAAGTCTTCCAAGGTTGGCTTTTGCCATTGTTAAAAAGGTTTATTACCAACTTACCACACTCTGGACATTAAGTTAAAAACAGGGGATATGGGGCAGACAGGGATTTTCCTTTTTTGTAGATTTCAATATAACCCCCTGTTTTCTGCTGGGGGTGCCAGGAAAATCAGAGACAAGTGTGTGCCTGCCTCTAGCAACTGGTCATAGCACGAATTTTCTTTTTTCTTAGGCCTTACTCATGGCTTTGTCTTATTTTCTCTTATTTTCTTAACCTAATTTTCTTCTTTCCCCAATTTCACCATTCTCTTGTTCTTATTTGTTATATAGGATATATCTTTATAAATCAATCATCCTTTTTAAGAACACCTAAATAAGGGTAAATTTTAGGTAAAATTCAAGAAACATTATAAACAGGAATCAAATAATAAAGGAGAAACAGACACAATCTGGTTGAAGAAGAGGGTAGAGGGCCTGGAGACTGCCTCACTTAGCTTCCGCTCTGCATCCCTCCCAGAGGCTGCCTACAACTCTGAAAAACTGGATGTGATGGTCAAGATCAGATACAGGGGAAGGTCAGGATCATTCTGTGGGAAGGAATGGTCAGGGAGGCTTCACAAGGCTGACCGTGAACAGGCCCCTGATGGATGAGGCAGGAATGAGTAAGGGAGGGGAGGCCTACAGTTGTGATGGGGTCAGCTTCTGATGTGAGCATCCCGGCTGCCTCAGACAGAAATGTCTCCTGCCCAAATCTGAGTGGGCAGTTGTTTTTGAAAGCCTCATCTCTGGTGGGGCCGGTATGTGTGTCAGAGGTTTGCTGGAATGAAGATGTTTTCTTCTCCATTTTAGCCCTTCTGCTCCTTACACCTGCACTTGCAGATCTCTGAAAATCCGTATTCTTCAGGAAGAATCTCCAGCAAGGAGACAGCCCCAGGACTTGTGGTGGCTACAGGTAAGAAAGACATTCCTTGTGCTTCTTCCTCCCTGATGGTTTCTGGAATGTATTTATCACCTCTTTGGACTCATTTGAGCATTGGGTAAAAGCAAGGGACACTCTCCCCAGAAAATAGGCAGGGTCATGGAACCCCAGAGCCAATCTCATGACCCAGGAAAAGAGCTCCAGACACTTGTAACTTCAAGGTTACTGCATGTCACACGTAGTCACAGAGCTATTCCCTGTGCTTAGCAAGAGGCCAGAGTTCCTCTCAAAGTAAACTGACTGATCAGAAAGCTTGTTTGTCATAGGGAATTCTTACTTTAAGACACCTTGATATATGAACTTGCCAGCTCACCAAATATAAGTTGGGGTAGCTTTCTCTTTACACAGAGGATTCTTTGCAAAGGCTTTCACCCCAGAGCTGTTTTTAATCAGGAGGCCTCTGGTGCATGTAAAGGTTTGTTTACACATGATTAACCACCTGGCCGAGAGCCTGGTGGGAAAGGGCAGAAAGACCTAAGGTTGCATTGTTGGAGCCACTGTCCACTGAACATCAATCAAAAAGGAGGATAAAACAGCTCTGAAATGAAAATGAAAGCCTCTGGGGAATGTGCTCTGATTAGCATGCATTCGATTTACTTGCACCTTCTCAGGAATACATTGATGGCATAAAGCAAGGCGGGCTTCTAATCTCAGAAGTTAGGGCTCTGGTGGGTAGGCTTTTTTTCTAATGAAAGCAGATAAGTGCACAGTGACTTCCTGAGATGGTCCATTCTGTCTTGTCGCAGCAAGCCAAAGCTCTGGCTCCTGGAGTCACAGGTCTCCTGGACAGGACTTCCTTCTCCATGCCCCCAGCTGCATGAACTTTGAAAAATGTCAGTGACTGACCACGCTGATCAGATCTGGAGCGAGTGTCATCCTCTAGCATTCCAGTCATTTCTCTCAACCTCGTAGGGATTGAATCCCCATATTGAGCACACTGGCTTCAGGACAGGCTTTAGCCCAGGTTAGTGAGAGATGGGGGCAGGCTTTGTTGCTGTCCTGGCTTGAGGAGTGATCCCCATACTCCCTAATCTTTGTGGTTTGGACCTCCCAACTCAAAGACTGCAACACTCTCTGCTTCTCCTCAAGGCCTAGAGGACACCCTGCAGTGGAATAGAAGCAACATGGAAAACAGTAATAAAAAAAAAAAAAGAAAAGAAAAGAAAACAGTAATCAATAATAAAAGTTAATATTACTTAATATGCCAACTATATAGCCAGACATTGTCTTGTGTGACTTAACCACTCTGAACTTCAATGTTTTCATTGGCAAAGTGGGGTTACCAGTACTGACATAACAGAATTGAAGGATTAAATGAAGAATTGGATTTAAAGTGCTTGGGCAGTACCTGGGACATATTGAGTGCTCAGTACACGCTAGCTCTTACCATCATTGATATTACAGAAATTTAACCCTGATCTTCTTATATCAGAGACTGTGACTTGTGCATCTCCTTCAACAGAATCCATAAATCATAGGCATACACTATGCATATGCTGACTGAACGAATGTACTCAGGAGCCCTGGTGTCCTGCTTTCAGAGCTGCGCTCTGACACTGGCCTTGTGAATTTTGCTTAGTTCTTCAGCCACTGGGCTTTGTTTCCTTCATTTAATAAAACAGATTTCTCTTTTTCCAACCTTGTGGGAGTTTGTAAAAATTAGAGATAGTAGAGGATGTCAAGATCCGGCAAAGTGCTCGGGCCATAGTGAGATAGGATTAGTTGTAGATATTACCTGAGATCATCTTGTGCCCTAAACTAGTTGAATGTTAAGTCTTTATAAATTGACAAACATAGACAAGTTAAAGATTTGTTTTTGAAAGAATTTTTTTTTTTTTGGCCACAGACACTTGACCCTTGAACAGCATGGGGGTTAAGGGTGCCAATCCCTGAGTAGTTGAAAATCCATATAAAACATCTGAGTTTCTGAAACTTAACTACTAACAGCCTGCTGTTGTCCAGAAGCCTTACCAATAACATAGTCTATTAACACATATTTTGCACATTATATGCACTGTATACTGTATTCTTACAATAAAATAGGCTAGAAGAAAGAAAATGTTATGAAGAAAATCATGAGGAAGAGAAAATACATTTATAGCTCTGTGCTGTATTTACTGAAAAAAAAAATCACAAGTGGACTCACACAGTTCAAATTCATGTTGTTCAGGGATCAACTGTGTATCAGAATTTACTACTGCCTTTTATTCTCCCCTTTGTAACTCTTAAAACTTTGTGTGGCCCCTTGCCATACAAATGTCCCTGGGATGTTGGGAGGGATATAACACAGCTGAAGAGATCCTGATGAAAAACCAGACCCAGATTGCTGGCAAATGCCTCCTCGTTCCCAGCTTCTCCTTACCCTACTTGCTAGTTCTCCCTGGGAGGTTGTTCACTATCAGGAAAATTATTATGAAGTCAGCCAAGGATGTCTTCAGTGGCCTGCGTGGAGCCTGTCTCTCCAGCGCCCTTTCCCACATCCAGTCATGTCACCTGCCTCTGAGTGTCTGTGACCTGGGCTCCCTCCCCTCCACTCCCGCAGCTCACGACCTCTTCCCCTTTCCTCTGAGGTATGATCTCAGGGGAGCTGTGTGGAGGAAAGGATTCATCTTTAACACCTCTTGGGGCTGTCTCAGAAGACAGATGGAATTTCAGTCTGGAGAGTTTGACAATTGCTTTTAGCAAACAGGTACAGTAGGGCTCTAAAGGTTCTTACCACCGTGCTTTCAGGCTAGGCAGCAAGACTTCTGTCTTCACAGTGCTTTACATCATGCAAAGCATTCTCTGTGCCTCGACTACCCAACAGCTCTACGATGTGGAAAAGGGGATTACTCTTCTCCTCAATTTACATTTGAGGACACAGATGAGGAAGAGGAAGAGGTGTCGGACCCACAACAACACTCACTCTGGCTCCAGTTCTATTCTGTCCGGCCGAACCTAGTCCTGAGACCCTTCTCATGGCAGCTGCTCACTACCCCAGGCTCCATACCCATGCTCTCTACTGTGGAGGCACTTTCCTCCCTGCAGTGGATTGTGTACTGTTTCCTTTGTCACCGAGCCCTTAGTCCCCTAAATGGGCACCTATACTAGTGAGAGAAGCATCTCTTGCTTCAGAGGACTCCTAAATTCTCTTCCTCTCTTTATGGTTGTTTTGTTTTGTTTTGCACAAATGTTTAACTCAGGAGAAGAGAAAGGTAGCCCTGAGAGGAAATGGGAGTTTTTGCAAGTTATTTAAGGCTGCCAGAAAGGGCAGTGGGACCTCTAGGATTTAGCAGCTAAGCCGCTGGTGAGAGAAGAAGCTCTGTGTTCTTCTGTATGTCTCTCCTTCCTCTGTCTCTTTGCACCATGTAAGTGAGGAACAGGTACCTCTTCTTCCAACCTGACCAGAGGCCACTTCAGGGAGCTTCCCAGTATCCCTTCAGCCAGTGAGCATGTTCATCAAGTCTTCCTTCTCTGACACCAGATGCCAAATTCTTCCTACCAGAGATTACCCATGGGGCCACTTAGGAACTGCCCCCGTTCTAAGATCCAGTTGTCCTGGATAACATCTTTTCTGTCCCTTCCTCTGGGAACCAACTTTCTGGTTCCTGTGGTCAGCAGCATTTCTTTCAGGGCTCCTTTCAACTGACAGAAGATATTTCCAAAGCCAGACTTCCCTGTGAGCCTTGGATTCTCATCACCACAAAACCTCCAAAATAAGTCAGATGGAACTTTGAAAGATGGGCTGAGGAAATTGGCAGAACCAGCTCCTACTGAGGATAGTAGGTGATGCAATAGACCCTGAGAAGCTGTGACAGGGACAGCAGATTCCAGTTCACGGGGAAATATGCTCCTGCCCCCATCTCTCACTCTCTACCACCTAGGTAGTAGACATTACTGATGGCTCACCATGCTCTGTTCTATTGAAACCAAATATGGCTTCAGAATCCTTAGCAGGCAGCCATCACCAAACGACTGGAGTTGACATTCTCTGCCCCATCCCTCTTTTCTTTCTTCATCTTTGTCTTCCAAAAACCGTATCTGGTGAGTTGAATTCCAGATTCCAGACAAATCTCCACAGAGCTGCTCACCGTGCCTCTCCCTGCTCCTCTCACACCTACTGCCTGAGCTGTGAGCCCTGGGGTTATTTTTGGAAGCCTGAGTGTCAAAACAAGTTGGCTAGCTGTGTGCGCCCTGGTGCTGATGGGAGCTTGACAAGCTGTAGCCTGGCTTTAATTTCTCATTTTGAAGCATTAAATGTCAGGAGCTCAATTAACATTTTCATTATTGCATTTTTATTGTGCTCTTACTTAGGCTACAGATGTGTGGGAGCTAACATTCCCTTCCTGCTATTTTTAAAGAAAAAAAATATCACCCAAAATGATAAATTCTTACATCTTTAGGGTACTTTCCTGGTTCTTGATACCTCCCCAAATGCACATCAGCATCGGAAACATGATTTAATCATTTGTTGACTCATTCATCCATTCCACAATTATTTATTGAGCAATAAACTACTACATTTGGGGCACTGTTCTGGGCTCTGAGGTGGAGGCGTGCGTAGTGGGGAACCTTGGGCAATGTAGGTAGACTAGAAAATCCTGATCACTGCCTTTTTTAATAAACATAATCACAAGGTGATGATGTGCAAGGGGAAGAAAAAGAATGAGAAAGAAGGAATAAAAGTGTAAAGCAGTGGAGTCAATAAGATTGGAACAAACCAGATGCCTTCTCCTGCCATACTTGATAGTCATGATCTGCTGAGTGTAGTCATTTATTCTGGGCACCCTGTAAACTTGGTTACACAGTTGACATTTTTAAGTTGGGTACACACTCACATGTATACATAGAGATACATAGACACACAGACATGCATACCAGTTTTCCTTAGGCTACAATTATATGTGAGGAGTAAAGTGTCCTTAGGCCCACCTTCTCCACGCATGTCTATTGTTCCACTCTTTGCCACCTTCAGGGACCACCTATCAAGATCAATTTTAAGAGACTATTGGTTACAGCATGAATAGTTCAAGGAAGCCAAGCTCATTAATATTGGGTCTTTGAGTCTTACCATTTAAAGATGCACTCCTGTCATGTTATTTACTATAGTTCCCATATTGTTTTTTTCATCTTGGTGGGTTTTTTATATAATACCAAGAAAGCACTACACACATCAACTTTATTTGTATTTATCTATCTATCTATCTATTTATTTATTTTTAAGATTTTATTTATTTATTCATGAGAAACACAGAGAGGAGGGAGAGAGAGAGGCAGAGACACAGGCAGAGGGAGAAGCAGGCTCCATGCAGGGAGGCTGATGTGGGACTTGATACCAGGTCTCTAGGATCACGACACAGGCTGAAGGCGGCGCTAAACTTCTGAGCCACCTGGGCTGCCCTGTATTTATTTTTTAAAGGAATTTTTAACAGTTGATTATTATTATTGTTGTTTTAGTCATCTCTATACCCAACATTAGGCTTGAACTCATGAACCCAAGATCAAGAATTGCATGCTTTCCTGACTGAGCCAGCCAGGCGCTCTACATCAACATTTAACATAACTTGGAAAAACTTTACTCTCTGCTACCTCCCCTGCCCCACTCTCAAATCTGCAACCAATTATAAATGATGTGCTTATGTTTCAGGCAATATTGGCCCGGAGCTCTCATATACTGATATTGGTGTGTTCATCTCTTCTGATGGGGGCAACACATGGAGACAGGTAACTGGGAGAATCGGGGACAGGGAAGAGGCATTTAGGGCAAGTTCTGCCAACATCTCATTTCCCTATAGATTCCAATAGATTTTCCTATAGAGTCCTATGGTTGCAAAAAAAAACAACATTGAAGCAGCCATTCAGTTTGGTCCATTTTTGCTGATAGATAGGCAATAGAGTAAAATGGAATAAAATGGAAGCATTGGAGAAGGAATAGGAAGAACTGGAATTTTCTCTGTCTCTCTTTTTTTTTTTTTTCTATTCTTTCATCTAGCAGTAAGGAACAGCCACTAGATGCTGAGTACTGGGCTGCTTTCTGGGGATACAACCAATGAAATGATTCCTATCATTAATGTGACATAGGACCTGGGAAGATAAGTTCATTTGCCTTGCTGGATCTGTTTCTTTATCTATAAGATAAGGGGTCAGAATACTAAAAACACAAAGCTGTCGATTTGGTGGATTAAATATTATGTAGGCCCAGCCTTCAGTAAGTGTGAAGCAGTTTAATAGATACATGACTGTGTGAAAAATTAATTCAATTTTACAATATTGGTAGCACACTGTCCAATAGAACTTTGTGCAGTGATGAAAATATTCTGTGTCTATACCATCCCATGTGGCTACTTAACAGTTGAGATGTGGCTAGTGTGACAGAGGAGCTGAATTTTTTATTTTATTTTAATTAATTTAAATTTAAATAGTCTCATGTGGCTACTGTATTGAACAACACAGATTTATACAATGTCAGCTAGGTGTCAAATACAAACCTGTGGAGACAGTTGAATATTTTGGAGTCTCTTTTCTCAATGAGTTCAAAATTAAGTAGAGAAAAAGCTTCATAAGTAACTTACTGTAGTTTAGAGTGATTTTTTTTTAAAGAGAGTGAGCACCCATGGGCAGAGGGGAGGGGCAGAGGGAGAGGGAAAGTATCTTAAGAATTGTAGGAGAATTTTTTTGTGGGTCATGGTCTCACCATCCTGAGATCATGACCTGAGATGAAATCAAGAGTCAGACGCTTAAATAACTGATCCACCCAGGTGCCCCTGCCTGCTTGTATTTTAGCAGCATTTTTAGTTTGCAGGGAAAAGAGATTAATTGATTCTACTTGGAGAAACTGGGAAAGACTTTACAAGAGTTGACATTTTACTAAGTCTTAAATGTGAGAAGTTTTTCGCCTGAGGAAGACGACAGAGGGACATTGAATGTCTTGATGTAGGTGCAGCCACATTCGCAACCTAGTTGGACAAGTTCCAACTTTGGATCCCTTAGTGAAGACTGTCATCACCATCACCAGCATCATCATCACCACCCCCATTGCCACCACTGTCACCACTATGATTATCAAAAGAAAAATTTACCAAGGATCTACCAGACACAACCAGCTATCTTAAGTACTATAAGAATACAACATACAATATAGAATAAGTTAAGAATAAGAATAAGTCATACAACAAAGACTAAGTTAAGATTCCTACCCACAAGGGTGTAATCAGGTAGATGAAGAACAGACACATAATTAAGAACTTATCTTCAGAATAGAAGATAATCTCTTTTAAGTATCAATTGAGGATGGGAACTGGAACATCAACTCTTCTAGTATAGAAGCTTCCAACAACAAACTATTGTCCCTCCAACTCAAGAAATAGCTTACCTGGCTGAGTGGCCCCTGCAGTATTCCTTCCTTCCACTACTTTGGTTTTTCTTTTTCCAAATAGTTAAGGATTCCAGTTTCCACTCTAGCGATGGACAGGGCAATCGTTAGCAGTGGCCAGAGTGGTAGAGAGGAAAGTGTAAAGATAATGGTGTCTCCCTCTTCCTCATGCTGAGAATCTCGTTGTACCCCTCATCCTCAGACTTCAATCCAGCATCTCCATTAAGTGGCTTATTACAGAGCCCCCTTTGAGCTCTGGAGAGAAAACGCTGGCATTGTAGGCTCAGAGTCCGTGTTTATATCTGATATATAAATGAATTGCCCTGAGATCCTTTTTGCATAAGACTACCATTAGTGTGGACATTTTTATTCCTTAAAAGGCAAATATGAGAAAGGAAACCAGTTGAGAGGTTAGGCCTGAGAATTCATTTACTTTTTCTTTATGGTGTTTCCTGGTGCATATGTATAGAAGACCCTATTTCTCTTATTCCCTCCCTTTTAAATATGTTTATACATCCTTTTCTACTATGTTTCATTTAATCTACCATCCCAAACCTCTCCATCTAGGCAGTAGGAACCACCAGTAGTGATTAAGAGCTAGAAAAATTGTCCAATTCCACTTTCCTCTAGAAGATCTAAAGTAGGAGGTTGGTTATCTTCTGGGGAATTTTTTTTCCTGTTTCAGGTTGGAGATATGATAATTTATAAAATAGAAGCATTGATACATGTGGGATTATATCTGAAGTTCTCAGAGCCTGGCATCAGAGTAGGTATTTAGGAAATCCTGTGGGGTGATGGATGGATGGATCACTGAATGTGTAAATGAATGAGTGGATGGGTGAATAAATAATGTTCAAAGGGATGAATCAAAGAATAAATTTAGGTCCCTTTAAGCACTGTGTTCCAGTGCATATTCAGAGTAAAGATCTGTAAGGGCCAAACTTAGGCCGTCATCCAGCTTGTATGGAAACCTAGGAGGTGGTGGCTCAGTGTAAGAACTCAGTCATCATGTATACCATAATGTCTAGAGAAATTGTCTTTACATTTATAGTTTATGAACAACACTGTAAGGCAGACACCATTTATAGATTAGCAAAAAAAAAATCTACATAGATGAGAAAGAAGAAAGAGATGAGTAGTAACTTACTTGTATGCAAAGATGAGGAAGCATTTGTGAAGTCCTATTTTCCTTTGGATTATCTAGCTGGGCATTTTGTTGTTTCAATTTCTTGTAGGTTCATAGAACTAGTGAAAGGAGCCCTAGAAATGCCATTTGAGTGGCCTGGGGAGAGTTACTGGTTCTCTGCAAAGCCCATTCCTCATCTACTAAGTGGGGTTGATACTACTTGCCAAATTACCTGATAGGGTTGTTGGAAGGCTCAGAACCTGGATGAAACAATGTTTGTGAAAGACTTTGTAAACTGTCAAGCACTGTGCAATTGTAAGGTGTTGCTATGATTGTTGTTGTTGTTGTTGTTCCAGATCTTTGATGAAGAGTACAATGTCTGGTTCCTAGACTGGGGTGGCGCCCTCGTGGCCATGAAACACACACCTCTGCCAGTCAGGCATTTGTGGTAAGGACAGCTCCCTACCCTATTAATGAGCAATTTTTCAGTGGAAAGTGTTGGGACACATTTTTCTGCATGATTTTGTACCCATTTACCCATTTCCTCTTCCATTTATTCATCCATCCGTCCATTTAATATACATCTCATCATCTAACTTAGGTAGCAGTGGTAGGGCAGATAATTTAGATGGGGAAGTGTGATGATTAGAGTGGGGTGGTAGGAATGGGTGCTCAGATAAGTAGAAAAGACCAGGAAGGTCCCATGAGTCCAAGCATCCAAGATTAAGAATCTAAAATACGGGAAATGGAAACTGCTGCAAGAAGAATATTAGGTTCATATAGCAGATAAAAAGTTCAGTTCTAGATAAGTTGAATTTTAGATGTCTGTGAGTATTCAAGCAGAGATGATGATTTGTCTGATATATTTATCTGAAGGCCAGGACAGAGTCTGGGCTGGCACTGATGGCAAGTAAAGTCATAGAAGTGGGCTCAATGCCTCAGAAGAGTGGGTACAACAAGGAGAAACCAGGAATTCCTACAGAGCCCTGTTGAATACCAGCACATAGAGCAGAAAATAAATGATGGAACAGACCAAGAAGTAGACTAAACAATAAAAACACAGGAGAAATGCTTGCATGGATGCTAAGGAAATGGGTAATCAGACCAAATTAGTTATGCCATGAAAAACAATCTAAGATTAAGCAATATATAGAGGAGTAAAGGGTGTCATTGGTGATCTGTGTCAGAGTTGATTCAAAAGAGAAGTGGGATTGAAAGGTAGATTGCAGGAAGGGGAGATGGGTTGGGGGTAACTAGGTGATGGGCACTGAGGAGGGCAGTTGATGGGATGAGCACCGGGTGTTATGCTATATGTTGGCAAATTGAATTTAAATTAAAAAAAGAAAGGTAGGTTGCAGTAGATTTATGAATGAAACGAATGAATGAATGAATGAATGAATGAATGAATGAATGAAAAGCAATGGAGTAAAGTGGAGGCAGCGGATAACTCTCAATAAAGTAGATTATGTAATGAGGTTGAGTGTGTATATGCAAAACCCTCCAGTGAGGAGAAGGATCTGTGAGATATTTTGATGATGATGATGATTCTGTTGTTTGTTTTTGCTTTTGGCAGGGGATGAATAAGTATTATGTGTGTTTATATGCCAAAGGAGAAGAATTTCATGCTTCAGATACAGTAAAGTGAATACTTGAGAGTGAATATTTGGTAGTAGAGGATATGCTATCTAGAGTACCGTTGTTGGGATGAGCCAGAGCTGGAGAATGGACTCTAGCTTAGTTCCCAGATCCTTCATTTTGGGAGACTAACCCTTTTATTTTATGTTTATTATTTTTTAAAGATTTATTTATTTATTAATGAGAGACACAGAGAGAGAGAGCACGGCAGAGACACAGGCAGAGACAGAAGCAGGCTCCATGCAGGGAGCCCAATGTGGGACTCGATCCCGCGTCTCCAGGATCACACCCCGGGCAGAAGGCAGTGCTAAACCGCTGAGCCATCCGGGCTGCCCTGACTAACCCTTTTAAAGTCAGAGTTTTACTGGGAAGCATCAGAGTATAATCAGGAAAAGATGTAGGATTTCCAGGTGCCAAATTCAAGCTTCAGTAACCTTGGCAAGAATTTAAGGTTTCTCTCCATTTGGCCATTTATTAAGTAAAACCGCATAATCTTGCCATTTTTGTTAGTCAAAAGTGGTCAAATATCATAAATTTCTTAGAGCTCAAGCTAACATAAAGTGCAGTGGTTTTACCTACTGCTCTATCTTCCTACAGAGAGATTATGATATTAAATTTGGAAAAGATGCATGGAGCCATTTGTAAGGAAAAGTGCTCTACCAACTCAAGAATGAGCATATACAAGTTCCCATTGTAATTCTTTATCATCCTTTTACTACTGATTATATACTTTTTGGGTAGAATCAGAACAGTGGAATTACTTAATACGAATGATAGTCAGGAGTTTCTGAGGAATTATTATATGCCGGGTATCATTCTAAACCCTTTACATGAATTATCTAAGTTAGTTCTTTAACCACCATATGTATGTGGTTATTCTTTTTATCACATATTTATAATGGCATTGAAATGCAGACATATTAAATTCTTTGCTCAAGGCTACACAGCTAGTACCTGGCCGCACTAAGTTGGGTCTCTGTTGGGGAGACATGGATGACATGGACACATGGATGCTCTTCTGTTTTAATTGAATTTTCCAGATACTTTAATGAGTACACAGAAGCCACATGGTCCCAGCCCTCTGGGAGATCAGAGTCAAGATAAGGAGCTTAGACAGTCCACACATCACAGAAATCCAATAAATGCCTGCTAAAGCATGCTGGCCATGTATATTGCTAGGATCTTAGCACAGGATGGAGTCCTGCCTAGTGTGAAAGGGGGTGTTCATGCAGCTGCTGACATGAGAGCTCATTTTAAGTGCAAGAAAAGTTTTCAGTTCATTGCTATCTTCTGTGTAGGCCTCAAACTGACATTATTTTATACATTCTTGAAAAAAGAATGCCATGAGTCAAAGGACTGATAAGGCAAACCTAGGGAAGAAAAATTGTGACCAAAGCCTGGGATTCAGGAAAAGGAGGGAGTGTTCAGGAAATATATTTGCCTGGAATAAAAAATGGGAGTAAGATAGAGTGGGTAGGACTCCAAAGAACTGAAATGCCTACTTGAGCCTGTAGGTAATTCCTTCTACCTCAAAGACATGCCTCCTTGTGTAGGGAAGAGCTTCTCTATTGAGGACTGAATAGCACTTAAACTCTCAGAGAGGATTACTTGACTCTTAAATCAAGTTCAGTTGTTTATTTGTGTTTTAACCAAGAAAGGCAATAGTTTTTAGTCCCTATCATGATGTCCTAAGAACTTCAATGGATGCCTTGATAAGAAAAGTGATAAGTGCCCTGCAGACAGAGACAGCTGAGCAGATTTCTCCCCCTTAAGTCTTGAGAGAAGGGGGTGGCAACACCATCTCACGCTTGACCATCACCCTCCTGCTCTTTCTCCTTCATTGTGATAGGAGCCTAGTACTTACTTATTGGTTGATTTCTAGAGCCTTTTGCACAAATATTTCCTTGTTATAAGAAGAGGAATTTGGTTGTAGTGTTTCCTGTGGGGGATAGGAGAAGAGAGAATATCTGGCATAGAATGAAGGGATGAGAGAGTTTGAGTTTGGGTTAATCTTCCCATCCTTCCATCAGACCATTCAGTCTGTTCTGCAGTAGTTTCTCACCCAAGAACTGATCACTTCCCAAAGGAGCATTTGGGAATTTCTGGAGGGAACCCATCCAAGTTGGGAAAATTATTTAATATTCTCTCATGGCTGTGTAAATAGGATAAAATTGTGCGTCTCAAAGGCACTAGTACAAAGTTTGAGTTTTCTCTTGCTCCATGAAATACCTCTTTGTTGATAGAAAATGTTTGCAAAGCTCAGAAAATATAGCTGCATTCTCATTCATCTTCCTCTTATAATAATGAGAATACCACCTCCCTCCTGTGTTTGACTACTCCAGCTTACAAAGTATTAAACATGATTTTTCACATATGCTTTGGAGATAGCATTTTCTCCATGTAAAGGATGTCGGCATTGCCATTTTTTCATAAATGCTACAAATGTTTCCATGAACTTGGACACTACTCATGACTTCTGCTTACTTGCCTACCAGTGAATGTCATTATTTGAAATAATCTCTTCAACGGTTAAATACCAGCTCTTGAAGACATGTATTAGAACACAACAAGAAACAACCCATTCAAGAATTCTCCTTTGCACTTCTCTTTCAAAGGCTAAGTGCGTGTTTTTGAAGGCCGTAATCATACCATTATCATCAATGCTTCCTTATGAAATTCTTGACTGATTTTTGTCTACTGCATATGAATTGCAAGTTTGTGAAACTCAAGCAGTTCTTTATCACCAGTAGCTTCTGATTTAGTCAAAACCTTTGAGATAAACAGCTCATTTTAAGTGCAAGAAAAGTTTTCAGTTCATTGCTATCTTCTGTGTAGGCCTCAAACTGACATTATTTTGTACAAAGATGTATAAATATTTGCATTAAAAAACCCACACCAGCCTACCCACTCTTACACAAGGGTATAGTGGTTCTCAAATTTAAATAATAGCTACGTTGCCTTTCAGAGAAAAGAGGAGTCATAATTGAAAAGCTGAGGAAGCTTTAGCTAGACTAATAAGGCATGCTGTTTCCCATAAATTGAAATGATAGGTAGCTAGATATGCATGAAGACAAAACAGCATACAAATGAACCCATCTATTTGTGACCGTGTACATTTGGATGCATAGAGATTAGAACCTAAGTGCTGTTTCAGGTAAGCCCTTCATCCGGTATTATCTTTAGACCATGGATACATTAGGGTGAAATGAATAATGGAACCTTATGAAATGTGGTGCTCTAATGAAAACTCACAATAGACAGAGCTACTAATCGGCAGGTAGACAGGGGTCCTACTGTTTCCTTAGCCCTGGCAAGCTGTCAGTGACTCCTTTCACTAGAATGTTCTTGGAAACAGAAAATGAAACATCATGTGGCTTTTTGTGTTCCTTTGTTTTTCTGTAGATGGTTGTGATCACTTGTGTCTTGTCTAGAGGCACATTCACATGCAAGCAATAGTCCCAACCGATACCTGCCTCTGAAAAATGGAAGTGCATGTACTATTGTGAAGAACTTCTAGGTGGCTAAAATGCTACCACCTTATGCATTTGCAATCAAATAATATGGAGCAATGCATGTCACCAAAGGGGGGAACACTGATTCTCAATGACCATTTTAACTATTTCTGTGCTAGAGAGTTCTGGGCAGGACTTGGTTGTTCTTGGAAGATTTTGTTCCTTTTAGTGGATCCCATCTCAATATCATAAAGTCATTGACACTGGAATAAGGAAGGGTCTTAGAGAATATGTAGTTTGGTTTCACACCTCGTGTAGCAGATACCTCTATGACACCCCAGAGGTTCACCCTACTTCATCACAATACCATAAGGCTCAACAACTCCCATATACCCAAGACAGAGAGTTCCCATTTTGTACAAAGGCTTTAGCTGTTAAACGACTGTTTTTATACTGAGCAATAGTGAATCTACTTGTAACTAATGCCCATTGGTACCTGTTCTGCTGCCCAGAGCTATGCTGAATAGGTCTGATCCAGAATTGTACATGATTTTTAGAATCATATAGATGGAAAGGACCTCAAGAGACCTCTTTGTCTAACATTTCTAAGTTCTGGAAAATGATCAGATATGCAACTCAAGTCAGATTGTATGAGTTTACGCATTCATTCCTCACATATTGATTGACCATATACTATTTATCTAGCATTAGTTTAAGGTCTGGGTTGTAAAAGTGAACAAGACAAAATACTTGAGAGCTTAAATTCTTGTGTAAAAATATTTGACTATTGTCTTTAGAACAGTTATGAGAATGAAAATATTTTCTCCTGTATTTTTAATTGATTTTTTATGCATTCAACAACTGATTTTTTCACAGATATTGCCCCTTTGCAGTAGTCAACAAATAGATTTATTTTTACTTGTTTAACTAAAGCTTTCTTACTAAAAAAAATTAAAAGACAATGGTAATTAATTCAGCTCTATTCTTCTTTTCCCTAAGCTATCTTCAATTCATATAACCTGTTTCTGGAACAGCCTGTTTTTCTTTGTTTTTTGTTTTTTTTTTTTTTTTTTTACCTTTAATCACACTGATTGTCAGTTTCTCTACAATGATTGTAACTAAACATAGTATTGAGGATTTAGTAGAAGGATAGTTTCTTCTATTATGCATGTCACCTATCTGTGAACACATACTCGACTCACAGTGGCTTGATTACCTTTCACAATAGTGTCATTTCTAGAAAATATGTATCTTATGATTGACAGTGACCCCAGTTCTTTTCAGCTTGAGATTTTCATTAGTTACTCTTTTCCTTTCTCTGGCTGCGGGGCTTTTTTTTCCCCTTTCTAATTAAACATTCTGCTTTAATTTGGTCTTATAAGGGATCTCCAAATCTATATTTCCAACTTTGATTACCTCCCGGAAATTTGGATCCATCCATCCAAAGGTGTCCTTGACAGTGTGTCACAACATGGAAGTGCAAAAAGTATCCAAACCTTGATGTAGACCAAATAGAAACAAACAGAAATCTTTGCTTTTCCTCTTCTTTCCATTTCCCCATCTCAAGTGCTTAACCATAAAAATCTATGTTGTCCATGATTTCTTTCTTTTGCTCAAGCAACCTGTACACATTTTATCACCAAATCCTATTGACTTCACCTCTAAAAATATCCTTTCCATCTTTCTTTCTCCACTACTATAACCTTTACCCAGGTCCCGTTCCTTATGTCTCTTAACAATTGTAACTCTTTGCTCCTGCTCACCTTCCTGTATCCACTTTGACTCTTGACAATCTATTCACCATAAAGAAGTGAAAATTATGTTTTAAAATTTAAACCAAACATATCTCTCTCATTGCAACTGGAAATAAGGTCCTTCATAGTCTGCCCAGGCTTATTTTCTGACTCCCATTTCCTTCTACTAACCTACTTTCCCACTAATCTATAGCTACTGACCATATTTTTGTCCTTTCCTCATGACAACTTACTTTCACATTAGATCTTCACTCTGGAATGGCTCTCACCTGGGTTTTTGCGTAGCTTGTTCCTTTTTATTATTCAGATCTCACCTTAAATGTCACCCATAAAAGAGGACTTAAATTTTCAATACCAAGTAGCTATGCTGTCACTCTCTATCACATCATTCTGTTTTAATTGTCTTCATGACACTTGTTTATAACTCATATTTTTTATAACTCATATTTTTTAATCTATTTGCCTGAATATTGTTTGTCTCCTAAAGTTAGAATGTAAGTTCCACTTAAGCTAGGGCATTCCCTTTCCTAGTCACCACTAGATCCTTTGAACAGAGGTTACTGCCAGACCAGGCACATAGTAGGCATCAATAAATATTTGACAAAGAAAGTTTCTTTTATTGTGATTTTGTAATCCTGTTTTACTTCAGAGCACTAAAAAAAAAAAAAAGATAAAACTCCCAGCAATCAAAAAGAAATAGTTCTCAGAAATGGCAGGCCCTCCAGACCCAAATTTCCATTACCTAAGATAGTTTTCTAATGTCATATTTTTTGGGTCTTGTTTAGAGAGTTTTGTTTTGTTTGGCTTTTAATACTTACCTCAGCTCACAATATTCAAGTTAGAAATTACTGATCTCATAATGTCACCTGATGGCACAATCCTGAGCTTCCAAGTAGCATGTTGATCATAAATGAAAATCATAGGATCCATTCCTCACCCTGACTCTGTAGGGCTGCCCTCTTGCTTATGCTTATAAGCATAGATTATAACGGCTTCCTAGGACTTTGGTTATCGTATATGCTAGCTTTCTCACCTGAGTTTTGGCATTTCTTAGTTTTTCTTCTGATCTCATTCTTCCATCTAAATCCATGCTGCTTATCCTTCCATAGGAACTCAGTTCATACAACAGGCCTCTTATCTTCCAGTTTTTCTTTCCATCCTAGGCTTGGTTTTTCCTTGGCACCTTCATCTCACATCTAGTGATGGTCTTTCTTTGTTTACGCCATGTTTTTTTGTCTTTACTGTACAAAGTAACAATGACTGTCTTCTGCCTTGTTCTTAATGGCAGTGGCATGAAGGCTCTCCCTCCCTGGGATGCTGTGGCATCCACTACTATTTACTCTGCTAGTATTAATAATGACCTTCAGTTGTCAGGAAATTCCGAGAAGATAAGGACAGAGGCCTTCAACTCACTTTGGCTTCTTCCTATCAATACAATAACCAATTTATCCAAAGTTGCCCAAACAAAATCTAAACAAATGCTTTCTTATCTCCTAAATTTGTCTCCCAGCTAACTAGTTAGTGGCCACAAAATACTTGAAAACAGCTATGATTATTTAGGAACCAAGTAGGTCCAGGGCAAGAAAGGTGAGGTCCATTCCCAGTCATGCTTTGGTTTTTCCTTTTGAGGCAAGAAACTCATTTTCAAGAAATGCAGTTCAGTTCTGCCCAGCTTTTTCTGGGTCAGCTTGATGCTTATGTAACCTTTAGCCTCTTAAAAAAAAAGTCTGAAATTACCAAGTTCTTAAATTGGTATTATTAATCAAGACAGTATTGTTTACAGTCATCCTCATGCTGTACATTAGATCCCCAGAACTCATTCCTCTTGCGTAACTGAAACTTTGAATCCTTCAACTAACATGTCCTCATTTCTCCTTCCTGCCTGTCACTCCTGTTGATCAAGACCAGCTTTATTGTGGTGATCTTTTCACAATGTATACATGTTATCAAAATACCAAGGTGTACACTAAATATATACAATATTTACTTGTCAAAAATAACTCAAAAAAGTCGTTTTAAAGAAGTCAAGACAGACACTGATAACTTGTGAAATCATAAAAAAAATATCAGACTGCTTTTAATCTTTTTTTTGTGAATATAGACTTAGGTATAGCAAAAATTAAAAAAATGCTAAAAAGGATAAGACAGAAATGGAAAGAAACAGAGAGGGTGAGAGAGACAAAGAAGCAAATATATCGGGAATGGGCTGAGTAGGTTGACTGGTAATGGGCAGAGAGACTCTGCATCCAGTTCATGGATGCCGGCATAAATCATGCTTGAAAAAAATCGATGGATTGGAAGAGTGTGGTAAATCATTATTTATTTCATTAATTTATTCATTTAATATTTATATAGTGCTAACCAGGTGCCCATTTTTCTGCTAGATACTAGGAATGCAAAAATGAATTGTATGGTCTTTGACCTCAAAAAGCTCACAATTCCGTGGAAAAATTAGACATAGATTTATTAAAATACATATAAAACATCAGGTAAGAAGTATTATAATAAAGATATGTGGGTGGTGTTAAGGAATCATTGAATGAACCAGACCTATATGACCCGTGAGCTCCCAAGATTATAGTTTTGAATTGGTGGATTTAAGGTCCATTAAGAAGTTATCACTCGGCACTCACTCTAAGTGGAGAAGCCTACAGAGTTACTATAGTTGAACTCAGAGAATCCTGAGTTATGGAGTCAAAGAAGAATTAAGAATGAATCTACCCAAGAAGGATCACAGGGAATGAAGCAAATACAGCTGCCTTGGGGAAGGTGGAAGACCAGGTACTTGATAATATCAAGAAAAGGAAAGAAGCAAGCACTCAAAATTACCCCAGTCTCCTCTACTAGTAACCTTCCCTTGAAAGAGTTTCAGGTGCTATAACTAAAAAGGGCTAGACCTTTCTCTTACCACTGGATGAAAGATGGCACAGTATTGCCCAAAACATCTTAGACACTCAGCAGCCACCTCTAAAAGCTCCTGAATGTAGCACTGGGAAGGGAAAATGAGCCTAACATTCATTCTGAACAAATGGGAAATGGCTTTTTTTAAAGTTTGATATGAAAGACATACAATACACCTCTCCTCCCCTAGAGTACACCCCACACTACTCAATTTATCTGTGTCAGAAACTCCAAGGACCAAATTGATTGTGCTGTAAATTGAACCTTAGGGTACATTCTGAGTACTTGAAATGTGATACTCCACCAACTAAGCCCTCCTGCTTGGGTTGTTTTTTCTTCTTGTTTGTTGTTTTTTGATCCTAATATGTTGAAATATTTTTGTATCTCTGGTACTGTCTCTGCCTGGGCCAGGAAATGCAATTTTGATCAAATCTCATAATAATATGGGGAGATGTTGAAGATGAATACCTATTGATAATTCAAACTGCCAGAAAGTGAGATACAGAGGAGAATTTAATAACCTGAAAAATGGTTGTGAAGGAGTGTGGTATGATTTTCAGCTATCTCTTCTGTGTACTTGTTCCCAACCCAGGGTGAGTTTTGACGAGGGCCACTCCTGGGACAAGTATGGCTTCACTTCGGTTCCTCTCTTTGTTGACGGGGCTCTGGTGGAGGCAGGAGTGGAGACCCAAATCATGACGTGAGTACTTCTTTTGCTGTGGCCCATAGGAGCCTGAGACCTGGGTTCTAGCTCCACTGAGGCCACAGATTTTCCTGGGGAACCCTATACCAAAGCATTCTAGTCTGGTCCCTAGGTTCCTCATCTGTAAAATGGAAATATGTGTTCTTGTACCCACTGATTCAGAAGGCTACTGACAGCATCTGAGAAGCAAGGCTCCTAATTAACCAGTTAAGGTTTATAACAGTATTTAAGATATTCTAACAAATTTCCACTTATCCAAGGAAACAGAAAGCTACAGTCTTTAGACATCTCTTCTTTCTTTCCAGGACAGTCCCGCAGAAGGTGAGGGACAGGGACGGCAAATAAAATAGCCAACATACTGAAATAAGGGAATATTTTAAGGGAAACTCCTGGAGTCTGTCACATACACACACACACACACACACACACACACACACACACCACATACCCAAAGTTGTCATTCTACTTCAGATTAATTTGCTGTGAACATTTTCCTACATTCCTTTACCCCGAGAATAGATGGTCTTAAAGTTGTAAAAAGATCCCAAGTACTTTCTGAATTTTAAAGAAAATATTAATAAATTGGTACTATTTTCAAAGTCTATCTAATTTTAATCCCTAAAAACTTGATGACCTCTGTGTTTGTGTGCATATGGATATGTAGGGGGATGTGGGAGGATAGTTACGGTAACCCTCCACTAGCCAATACCGCCCTCGCCTCCCTCACTTTGAAATGACTAGAACATTGTACACCTTAATCTTCACTGAGTGGAATAAAAGGAGTCTAAAGGGCAAAATTAAGGGAATCTGCTGTGTTGTGGAGTTGGCACAGAAGGGCTCACAGGATGCTTCTCTGCTGGTTTTGGGGAAAAGAGTGGTCTTCTTCCTCTAAGAAACACTGCTGTTCTTTGAAACTGTGTTCAAGAACGTCTTTATAGTTTGAATCATTCTTTTCCAGTATGAGACTTATGGGCTTTAAGGAGGAGGCAGAAATAGGGCAAATGGCTAGTTCTGTGCTTTATCTCTTTCCCAGAGTATCAGTTAAAAAAAATCTGTTATAACTGAATCTACACAATTTTGTTCAAATGTTATAATCTGGCCCCCAACTTGACTACTTTGCCGTGTCCCACCCCTCTACTTCCATTCTCACATCCAAAGTGTTGACTGGCTAGTTCTCTGGGATTTCAGAGTGACAGAAAAAACTCAACTGTGATGAAAAAATGGTACACTAATCATAGAAAACAAAACAAATGGACAAAAATCTGATCCCAGATTTAGGGTACCTGAGTTAAGATTCTGTACAATCCAGTAGCTATGGATTACCTGTCTGGTAGTTAGCCATGTTGGATCTTCATTTCTTCATTTCTAAGATTGAATCATTCCGTATGCTTCTTTTCAAAATTTTGAAATGCTAAAAATCTTTTTAGAAATTTAGTAGAAGCACTGCAAGGGTCTCATGTCTACATGACTTGTGTACAGAAAAAGTCTTGGATTCCCAGTGTCCTCGTTATTTAAAAAAAGATTTATAATAGAAAATCTGAGTGGTTCCACAAGAATGCCTTTAAAACATTTAGGACAGTGCAACAAAGAGTGATTTTAAATTCTCTTCTTTAATTCTCTCTGAATTTTCTAAATTGCCACGGAAATATTTTCTCTTAACTCCAAGGGTGGTGAACTTGTCTTTTAAAGACTGAACCGTCATTTTTGAGCATCTGCTATGTTTCAGGTGCTGGGTTAAATCCCAGAGCTCTGTAGTTGAAAGTAGAAACATATGATATCAAACCATATGAAGAGCTGCTATGATCCTCCCAAGGGGTATATTGTGTTAATAACTGATGTCTGTAACTGTGAACCTATGTTATGGTAAGACTTCTCTGGGCAGTTCTATTGTAAAATGTGAGCAAGGATTTCCTGTAGAATTTGTTGCTCAGGATAGGATATAAGTCTAAAATTTGAGTTTTGTCCAGGAATTTCTTCCCATTTTCTTAAAGTACACCCTACACAGAATTGTCTCACCAATGAAATTTCTAATTAAAGTTCCTAAACAGATGGGCTCTTATTGTTAAGCTGAGAAGTCACTTTATTAAGAGTTAACAATATTGTATGCAAGTGTAGCTGTACAAGCATAGACAGTATTTAAGATACAGTATATTATTATTGATACCTAGACTCTAAAGCTTCATCATTTGGTGGATAAATAGATATAATGTGTAATATAAGTTCTGGATACTTAAAGGGAGTATAATATAAATATTATTTCTAAAATACAAACGATTTGGTAAATATATAGGTATACATGTATATGCAAGTGTATGTGTATACAGATGCACACACTTCTATACATATATGTATATACACAGAGAGATAGGTAAGAGAGATACAGTGAGAGAGAAATCCCAAGGATTTAGGGTCCTGGAAAGACCTTTATAAAGTTCTAGTATAAAATAATAACAATAATAAAAGTTTAAAAAATTGCTGGTACCTATGCGGTAGATGACACAGCAGTTCTAGATGACAAATCAGAAATTCCTATCTCCATATTTTGCGTGCTTGTATATTAAATTAATGTGATGTACAAATGACTGTGTCATTTTACCCAGAATATTCTGCCAAGAGTTAAAATGCTTTCTTATGAATTCTGGGAAGCATATGGAATCCTGGGAATACCACCATCTTTTTTTCATGAAGATCTCTGACATGAGCTAATTTTTCCAAATTATTTCCTATCCTTTACTTAGTTACTAGCTATAAAAAGAAAATCTTCCTCTTTTCTAGGACTTCCTCTGATATGGCCATCAAGGAGTTAAAATATTGAATTCTAAATTCCATAAGGCAAACGTACACACATTAAAGAAGGTTGTATAGTTTGCTTGAATTTATTAAACTAGATGTGGCTGCTCATCAGAGTCAAACCTGACATGGTCCTAGAATCTTGGTCAGTCAGTGAAGATATATATGATCCTAAAGTCAGGTGTTTTCTGCTTTTGTATGAAAGACACATACTGATCCCTCTCTTTAGCTTTCTCATCATCCCATAATGTCATTTATCCTGCATTTTCTTGTATGGGGCCTCTTTGGACTCATCACATGCTTCTCTTGGTCATTACTTTGAACAATATCACATGTACACCAATCTCTGCATGATTGGGCATTCCCTACCCTAGCAAGTCTAAGCCTACAGTTTAAATTCTGTGTTCATCTAATCTTAAATGGTAATAATTTTTTTCTCAGCTTCATGGAGTTTAGCTGGTCACATGGATATGAGGAGATTGACCTCAGGGCCAAACCATTTACTGAAAAGACGAGATAGCATTCCTATTTTCCTTTCCTCCCCAGTAAGACTGCACAAGAACAGACAAAGCTTCTGCCCTCTTCTACCTTTTTTATCAAGATATTTTAAATGCTGGTAAGTAGAAAAGGAATGAGGGTAGAGCATAATAGTCTTACATGGGATTTGGGACAGACAGGTATTTGTCCTTTAATGAAATTAAGATGAGTTTGGAAGTGGTTGTCTCAACCAAGTGTAAGCAATTCAGGCTGCCTGTTTTTAACTTTCTATTAAACTCAGAGTTTCTCTAGTATAAAAATGATCCAGATGTTCTCAGACCTCTTCAGGCAGCCACTGGTGTGAGCCCAGGAAGGATTGCCAAGAGGCAGTTTCTGTCTCTGCCTTAGATTTGTGTGTGTGTGTGTGTGTGTGTATTTATTTATTTGTTTATTTGTTTGTTTATTTATTTATTTATAATTTTTTGCCTTACATTTGAAAATGACTTTAAAACCAGGTGATCCAACAGGGCTAACCAGTGCTTTCCCTTGTGGAATGATAATGACATGGATTGAAGCAGGGGTTCAAAAACTTTACATATTCTATAAGCAATGGTTAAGGGCCTGGGGGCCATTTGAGAATAGACATGCTTACTCTTGCCATTTAACGAAATATTACTCCTGATTTGGGCTGTTTAAATTCTGTAATTTTCTTCTCATGGTTAACCCTAGCTCTGTATTTCAGCAGTGGTCAATAAGGAAGAAAGGCTAGCTCATTCTCACTAAGGTTTTATTGGTTTAGCTTGTTACCTTCATTTGGAGGTTTTAAATATTTATCAGTTTAGGGTAATTAATTTTATATATCAGCTTGACTGGGCCACAGGGTACCTATATATTTGGTCAAATATTATTCCACATGTTTCTGTGAAGGTGTTTTTGGAAAAGACTAATATTTCAATCAGTGAACCTTACAAAGCAGATTGCCCTCCCTAATATTTTTGAGGCTTACTCAATCAGTTACAAATATTAATAGAAAAAAAAGGTTGACCTTTCCTTGAACAAGGGAGAATTCCTCCTGCCTGGCTGCCTTTGAACTGGGACATGGTTTTTTTCTGGTATTTAACTCCAACTAAAAAATCTACTCTTCTTGAGTTTCAAGACTAGAACTACTCTGTCAGCATTCCTGGGTCTCCAGCTTGCTGACTCACCCTACAGATCCTGAGACTTGTCAGCTTCCATAATTGTGTAAGCCAAATGCTTATCTCAAATTCTTCTCTCTCTTTGTCTATTTCTGTATATTTCTGTGTACACTCACACACACACACACACACATATACAGTTGACCTTTGAATAACACAAGTTTGAACTTCACAAGTCCACTTTTTTTAAAAGATTTATTTTTATTTATTTATGATAGACATAGAGAGAGAGAGAGAGAGAGAGAGAGAGAGGCAGAGACACAGGCAGAGGGAGAAACAGACTCCATGCCGGGAGCCCGACGCGGGACTCAATCCCGGGACTCCAGGATTACACCTGGGCCAAAGGCAGGCGCGAAACTGCTGAGCCACCCAGGGATCCCCACAAGTCCACTTATATGTGGATTTTTTTCAATAAATCCAGTACAGCACTATAAATGTATTTTCTCTTTCTTATGATTTCCTTTTCTCTAGCTGGCTTTATTTTAAGAATACAGTATATAATGCATACACACAATATATATTAATTGACTTTATGTTATCAATAAAGCTTCCAGTCAACAGTATATTATTAATAGTTAAGTTTTGGGGGGTCAAAGGCAATATACAGATTTTTAACTGTGCAGAAGCTTGTTGCTCCTTACCCCTGCATTATTCAAGGGTCAACATATTCATCTTATTGGTTCTGTTTCCCTGGAAAGTTTTGAATAATACACAGTTAATTATTGAAATTATGTAATAAGCTTCAAATATGTTTCATATTCTCTTAGAGGGAATTAAAGAGGTAAATACAATTCTTTTTACTTTCAAAGAACACTCAGGCCAATGTGTTGGAGGAGAGAGATACACCAATCATCAAAGAACCCAAGGGGTATAACCAGGATATGAGTAAAAGGGAGTAAAGGCTTCACACACACAAAAAGTGACAATTGAGTTGGTCTTGAAATTTCAATAGAAGGTCACCAGTGGAAAGCCAGGTAATAGGTAATAGAACGTCAGTTCAAAGAAAGTACAAAATTTAATCATTTTGTTGAGTACTGTGACATCAGTACTCCTCCTGAAAGGAGAATTGCCACATTGTGAGAAGTCAGTAATTATTTGTTGAAAGAATGACTGATTCAAGACAAAGAACACAAAAAAAGAAAGAGCCACATAAGAGCATATGACTGGGTGTCAAGGGATTGGTACTGTGAGGGTTCTTAGGTTATGTGTAGGAATTTGACCTTATTCAAAGTGATGCTCTTGGAATTGAAAATATAGTAATGCCACTCCTTTTCTCAAAATTCATGGAAGGCTGTCCATTGCCTGTAGAATAAAATTCAAAATCATTGAATGGCCTATAAATATCTACACTGACCACATGCCTGGGACCTCACTTCTGGCCCCCATATTTTGACCACCTTTCTCTGATTCACTAGTGCCTTACTGCCCTGAGGTTTTTGTCTGTGTATCTACCTAGAATTTACTTGTACTCCACACTTAAGCAGCCAAACTTCTAGGTATCTTTCAGGTCTCAGCTTAAGAATCAGCTCTTCTAGCACACCTTCTTTGGCCCATCTGATCACTTTGGGGACTCCTTGCCATACACTGTCTTAGCCCTATGTAGTTTTCCTTCAAATGCTTAAAACAATAAATATTAATGAAAATGGTAATTTTTTTTTTTTTTTTGGTAATTTCCTCCTCCACCTTTATCTGCTCTTAAAACAGGCAGATAGACACATGCGTGTATCTGTGTAAACACATGAATGGCTTTTAAATTCTATGAGGGAGGATCTTTGTGTATCCTGCTAATGGGTGTCATATGTTTATCAGTTTTGTGCTTGAACTAAGGATTTAATAGTATACATGTATTAAATGATTAAATGAGTAAGTGAATGAATTAACAAGTCCATTTTATGATCCTCAGTGATCTTTCCCAGTGGTAAGTGATTGCGATTGTAGTGACTTCCCTAGATTTTGAAGTGCTATGATCAGAATCCAGTAGTTGCAAGTTATGGGGACCTGGGGGTTAGGTAGGAGTTGGAGCCTTCTGCATGCAGAGGTGTCCTGTGGAAGATGATGATGCAAGGGGTGGAATGATGCATGGGCACAAAGGGGCAGCTGGAGAATGAGGCCCCTCCTGGGAGTGATCCCTGATTTCCTCCACCTTTCAGAAGACTCTGACAGCTTCTACCTCTCCTGGAGGCCAGTGCTTGGGCAGCATGGTACCTTCCAACACTAGCTTGATAGGGGAATTTATGTGAGAAAGACAGTCCCAAGGTTGCAGGCATGAGATTTGCTTACTTTTATTGCTCTTTTTTCCACTGTCTTTTCAAATGTTATTATTTCAACATCTCCCTGGTAACCTTGACAGGAACCATCTAGTCTAGCCTAATTCATTGTGAAATGTGACCATTCTTATTACTTAAGGCTGAGAATAGGGCTGGATGATTGACAAGCCAGAGGGCCTATTGCTATCTCAGGCAGTGGCTTTCTAGCTGATGAGATGCCTGTGCTGCTGGAGCACTTGGGCCTCTTTGGTGTATTATTTGGCCCCAAATTACACTCTAAGGAAAGCTTTTTTTTTTTTTTTTGTATGGCTCAGATATGGAATCAGATGTAAAAATAAAAACACTGCTTTCCTGCATCCTCAAAGCTACATATGAAATTCTTTCTTGATGTGAACTATTTGAACCAATTGGCTGTGAATTAGCTGATCTTTTACAGGAGCCAGGGAGAACCTGGCAGCCTCTCAGGGAAAAAAAAAACAAAAACAATGAAACCAAGAGGGAAAACCTGCCTCCCTGGAAGAAAGTGGACATTTCTTGCCAGAAGAAGTATCTTCTTACCAACCCGTGTCTGTTTAACACCTTCTTTTGTGCCAGGTATCTGAGGATTTCTCAAATTTGATTTCATGGATTCCTCCCAAGGACCATGCCAGGTACTTTAGATTGCCACCATTGGGCAGATGTAGACATTGAGGCTCAGACAAATTCAGTGCTCACCTCACACATTCAGTAAGAGGCAAATTGAGTGCAAAGAATGTGAATTTCAAGCATCAGGCTCAGAGCTGAAATTGGAGGAAAGATACTAGAGTTTTCCAAGGTTTGCTCAGTAAAGGACCATGGTGTGTGGGGAAAAAGTGGCAGCATGCTAGTTATTCACTAAGTATTGATGGGCGGCCACTGTGCTCTAGACATGAGGTCAGGTCACAGTAGGCCCACTTAAACACAACCTGTTTGAAAAGATGCCGAACATGTGCTAGAACTGGACCACAATGAAATCGGAAGGTACAGGGCAAATTGTAGTTGCCATTGGATATCAAAGAAGGGATTAAAGATAGAATAGTTAGAAACAGCTTTGTGGCTCTGCAGAGAAGGAGAGGGAGCATTATGAGCAAACATGGAATAGTAGACTGTCCCTGGCCTGCAGAGAGGAGAATGAGTGGTAGGAAAGCTAGAGATGCTTATAGCCAATTGTCTAGGGCCAATTGCCTCACTGACTCCCTGTATAAATCCAATTCTAATTGGCATAAATCTCTGATCCATTGTTCCACCACCAGAACTAATAGCCACAGTGAAGGGGGAGAGAGAACATTTTGCCTAGAAAATTATTCAAAACCTGAAGATGCAGAGGTTACAAAAAAAAAATGAAGATCTTCTTTCCACTTAAGAGACTGTGACCACATGCTTAGCAGGGAACATGCCCTTAAATATAGCCTTTGCGCAACGCAGAGGCCCAACCCTGAGCATAAATGCATTGTTTAGCCTTCAGTAACTGCATTCGATAAAGTCGCTGGAAATGAACCAGCGCTGCTTCCATTGATCTGTTTTTCAATTCTCTGTTGTTTGCTGGAGGAGCCTGATTTTACTTTGCCCAAAGTAAGTCATTTGAGTAATCGGTAAATCCAGTGGAACTCTGAAGCCATTGCATCTCAGGCTGGCTGCTGGGTTCATATCCTCCACATTGTCAGCCGACTTCCATCATCCTGGAAGCACACTGCTGTTTGTGCCAGGGAATACAGAGGCAGAATGTGTGCTTGTATAGGAGCTTTTGGATGTCACTAGGATGTATGGGAGGCTGGCAACAGCCTGGAAGGAAAAGATTTATTTTGACCAAAAACTGCTGTGTGGGAAGGAATGATGGTCAAGAGCCATGGACTTTGGGGCTCTATGCTCCAAGGCTAGTGCTAAGGGTACCACTTATGATCCATGTGACCTTAGAAACCTTACCTGCTCTCCCTCTGAGTTTGGCTTTCTTGTCATGGATGTTGAGAATTAAGTGAAATAATCTCCACAGAGGGACATTAGCGATGTTTGTAGTCTCTGTAGTGTAATGAATGAGAAATGGGTCACTTGCAGGGAAGAATTTGGCCACCTAGACAGGGATCAACAAAGATTTTCCCTAAAGATTTTAGACTTTACTGGCCACAAAATCTTTGATGCAACTACTTGATTCCCAATCTAGGGTCAAAGGAGCCATAGCCATTCACAATATGCAAATGAATGGTCATCAGTGTGTCCCAATAAAACTTTAGCAATGGAAACTGAAATTTGAATTGCATGAAATCTTTGCATGTCACAAAATACCATTCTTCATTTCCCTTTCCTCCACAACCACTTATAATGTAAAAACCATTGTTAGCTGTCGGCCTTCTAGAATGGATAGCAGGCCAGATTTGTCCCACAGGTTGTGATTTGTTGTCTCTGAGTGAGAGGGCACATGGAGCTTAATGTATGTGGCTTGTTACAAATATAATTTGAATTTTTGACCCAGTTTCTATAAACTTCTCCCACTCACAAACTCCCAGGACACACCTTTCTGAAACATTGAACAGGCCGATCATTTGATATCATTTGGAAGTATCCTCATTTCTTATCCTAACCTCATAGGCAGGTCACCTCTTTCCTGAAGCCCTCCTCAGTTCCTTCAGCTCTTACTCATTCTCTTTCACTGAATTTCTTTCTTCAGCTGCAGAGTTTGACTCACCAGGTGTATTTAGTTTGGTCTGTGCTTTTCTTAATGGGGCCAAAATTTGCAAAGTTGGAAACATCTGGCAGCATTGAACCCAAATGCCCACAGTCTAACAATTTTCTAGAGTTGCATGGCAGCTGCCTGCTTTGGACTGGGCATGCTGTGTGGTGCCCCACCTCTCACCTGATATGCATGTATCTGCTGCGGTGCTTCAGCTCACTCATGGTCCATTTAAGCTGCCCTTCTGGCTTCTGTAAGATTTTCAATTTGTGGTTTGCAGGATAGATTCTCTATTCACGATTTCATACCTATATTGTTTCTTGCAGTTCTTTTCAAAAGTTTCAAAAATGGAATAAATATAAGTACAAAGAATAATCTTATCAGCACCAATGTACCAATCAGGAATTAATAAATACTAACACATCATGGCTGTGGCTTCAGACTTTTTTTTTTAATTACGATATGGGGACTCCCAGAATAGGTGGTCTTTTCATGAGTGTCCCCTTTTCAGATCCTTTGCCCTTACTCCCTCCACAGATCAGTGAATGCCCATGAATTAGATGTATATCCTGCTAGTGAGTGTATTGACACATTTGGTATGTACTTAATTATCCACAGAAATATATGTAGTATTGTTTTATGTGTTTTTAAAGTATGTAATTTATCTAACTGTTACCATTCTCCTACATGGGTCTGTCACTCAGCATTACCTATCTTGGGGCATATCCATCTGGTCCAGACACTTTTAATGCTCTATGGCATTCTCTCATGATAGGAATATGCAGTCTATTTCTCCATTCTCCTATCAATGGGCATTGCGATTGTTTCTAGTGTTGTACTATTTTAAACAGTACTATTCTCTCTCTGCAGATGCCTCCCAGTATGTCCTTAGAATTCTCAGAGCTACATACCTACAAATGGGATTGCTGGGTCATGGAGAATTACCATTGTCTTGATTTTTGCACTGTTTGCTGAGTGTTGTATATATTGGTTATCTCCAGAATGGGAGTGTGAGGTCTTTTTCAGTCTGGGAGATTCATAGGGTCTTATTGGTCCTCTCTCAGAGCCTGATCATGGAAGCTTATGCATGATTAGTGCTCAGCAGGTGCATGGGGAGTGAATCATACCGTTGAATTGAACTGAAGACATTTAAGGGCAAGGGATGAATTTTAAGCTTTTTAAGATTCCTTTTATCTCTTGCTTCAGGATTTTAGAGAATTTTTAAAAAGATTTTATTTATTTATTCATGAGAGACACACACACATAGAAAGAGAGGCAGAGACACAGGCAGAGGGAGAAGCAGGCTCCATGCAGGGAGCCCAATGTGGGACTCGATCTCAGGTCTCCAGGATCACACCCTGGGCTGAAGGCAGAGGCTAAACTGCTGAGCCACCCAGGCTGCCCTTGTTTCAGGATTTGACGCAGAGTCAGAGACTGAGAAATAGAATGCCATGGGGAAACCAGGTGGTATACCTTTTCTTTTCTTCCAGCTCTTTTGATTCCCATGTATTTCCTCCTGTCTTCAACATCCACCTTCTCCCTCTTGTTTCCATCTCTGGGGTTCCCCTTTCAACCCCCAACTGCTGACTAATCATTCACAGGTTAGCAGTCCACAGTATCTAACCCACTGTTAGGGACTTTAAACTTTCAAACCCATTGAAGGAATCTATTAAGTTTTTAGAACATAATTGCAGTTGTTTGGACATAGAATGATTCTTTAAATTCATCCTAAAAACTCCGATTTCTTCCATGCCTTGTCAATTCTGATGCCTTTTGGTTTCTTTCTTACTCTCCCCTCTGCTCTCTGCCTCTTCTAGGACTTATTTTCAAACCTTCTAATCCCTGCCTCTGTCCACCATTTCATGGATCGGAGCATCCTGCCATTGATACAGGTTCTGCTTGCAGGATCCCTCGCTGCTGACCCCTGCCTATTTCTATGAATGTCTGGTTCTTGTCTCACTTTCACTCCATGCAATTCCATAGCATCTGCTGACCTCCTTTAGTGCTAAGCCGATCTATACCCTAATGTGAAAACAAACAGGTGGCATGGACACACACCAGTAGCCAGGGATGTGGCCTGAATTTCCGGATAGTGACAACTGTGGGCTGCTGATGGCTGGCCTTCTCACAATACCACTGTTTCTGCTTTGATTTGAAATTGGTTCTCAGGAGCATCTTCCATGGAAGCAGAGAAGAAGCCTAATGGAGCAGGAGGCAAAAGGAGGTGTGGGGGGACTTTGGCCTTCCAGAGAGAACTAGATTTTTAGAAAAGGACTCAGGGATCTACATGTATCAAACCCCTATTACAAAAACATGTATTAGTTCTTTATTCAAAGGATGCCTTGCATACACACTACAAGATAGACACTGTTCTAAAAGTTCCAGGAGTTAGACTGAGGCATACACAGGATAGTTAAGGGCTCTGCTGATGGGAAGTTTATGTTCTAAAGCCTCTTCCACATCCTATGGAAGAAAGAACATTTTTATGTGAGTTTTATTTCAGGTCTAGAGTTCATGGAATCTCTTCTATCATCCAATTATGAGCTTTTAATGGTGGTGGTGGTGGTGGGTACACATGATAGTGGGGAGAGAGGGAAGGAGGGAGGGAGAGACAGAGAGAGACAGAGAGAGAGATTGCCATAAACCTCTAACTTCCTGCAATTCCAATCCCGACTTGGTTTCTGATGATCACTTATATCCTAGTCTGAGAAATAACAACACTGGGAATGAATAGAAGGGAACCTCACAGAATATTAAGAGTGATTACCTCCAATGGGGCTTTTATTTTCTCATCTATACATTTTTATAGTTTTCTAATTTTTTTTAAAGATTTATTTATTTATTCATGATAGACATAGAGAGAGAGAGAGAGAGAGGCAGAGACACAGGCAGAGGGAAAAGCAGGCTCCATGCCGGGAGCCTGACGTGGGACTCGATTCCGGGACTCCAGGATCGTGCCCTGGGCCAAAGGCAGGTGCTAAACTGCTGAGCCACCCAGGGATCCCCAGTTTTCTAATTTTTAATGAGAAAAGGAAAATCATTTATCAAAATGTACAAATTATCTCCCAGATAATGAAAGAGCTGCTACATTTAAGTATATTTGGGTGATTGTGTGGGTCACAGTTACTAAACCTTCGAGGCTATGACCTAAAGGAAGGGAGAGTTTTAACTACCCACCATCACTTTCCAGTCTAACTAGTGCTCTGAGTGAATTAATACAAAATCATTTGAAAAAAACAGGCTACTGGAACCCAATCAAAGACAATAGTGTAAAATAGACAAATCCCAGTCATAAAATAAAAATTCAGGAAATTGCTAGATAGTGGCTTCTGAAGAAGCAGTGCTCTAAATAATTTCTTCAAGGTCATCTGGTTAATTTATGATGCATTTGTAAGTTATTGTGTATTTTAAAAATTAATGAAAGATTTAATTATAGCAGGGTTGCCTGTGACCTTTTGTGAAATGACTTCATCATAAATCTGCAGGCATTTCAGAACTGTTTTCCAGGTTTCTAATAATTTGCTCTCAAATTAATGACATCCAGCCAGTGAAAGGAGTTGAGGCTGGGTAAAAGGACTGAGTTGGGATTTGTGGTTTCCTAGCAATGGCTAATTCTGAGTCCTGGATGGAGGTGGCAGAGAAGATGGTATGTGACTCACTGGAATCCACAACAGGTTTAACTGTTTACTTAGAGGAATGAGAAATAAATCCAGTGTGTCAATAGTGGAAATTGCAGGCAGCCAGACGAGGTCATTGCAGAAGATTTGATTTGGGGCACATTTATCTACATGTCAATGTGGAAGTAGTACCTGGACCAGTGAAAGAATTCTTCTTCCCTGGTACCCACAGGGTTTCTCCCTCATTTATAAATTAAAGGTCTATGCCTGCCTTCTAGCTTGCCAGCCACTTGTGAAGCGAAACTTAGACTCCATTACTCTAGTACCTCTGACCTTCACCTTTCTTAGTGAGAACAGCTAAGCTGTCTTTGGAGAAAAGCAGGCTCAGTTCCCCAGAAACCAAGGACATCATTGTCTATGTCATTCTGATGATTCATTTGATTCAATAGAGTGTACAGAGAAACATGCTACATCTTAACAAATCAAAGAAAATCCTCTCTCTTAGAAGAAGCTGGAGTACACATCTATAGTTCCAGATTGGCAGGCTAGAGTTTGGAAAATCCAGAGCATCCTTTAGACATGATAGCCTGAAGGAAAAGCCAGCAAAATGTTGACTTCCTTTTGAAGGAAGGATTGATTGAAGACTTCCTTTTTTTGCCATAGCCCCAGATACAATCTCTAGTCTACTCTACATTCCGCCAAGCAGTGACTCCTAGCACTACTATTATATATGGTGCACCATGACTCTGCCTGCATGCTTCAAGTGTTTCCCATGAAAGCAGTCAGTGTAGGAGGAAGAGTTGGGTTTTAGGAGACTTGGGTCCTACTTCTTTGTGTTCTTAAGCAGCCTACTACTTTGTTTTCCCCATCCAACCTGTGAAAGGATTAGGTCAAAGGTTCATCCCTATGGCCCCTTGGATTACTAAGACTTTATGATTCTTTCTTTTTCATGCCCCATGGACTCCCAACTAGAGGTAGAACCAATAAAAGTGGTCATACTTCAAGTTCAAATACATAATTGCTCAAATAGTAGATGCTTTAGAACTTGAGAAAGATTGGGTCATAATTGAAGCTCTCTGGATATATCTTCTCTTTAGATTTCTCTTTTACTCCTCCAACTGTGCTTTCAGCTTTATGTATTTCATGGAATTTCTGCTTTTTGTGCAAACAGCCTATAATGACCTGGTGCTAAGAGGACCCCCGTGCTCATACCTCAGTGCCAAACTGTGCAGTCAAATGATTGCTAATGAATCACAAAACACTTAAAAAGAGGTATGGGCCTTGCTAAAAGTACAGTGCTGAAACTGTGTTACATTAGTAGCAACTGCCTAAGTTGGACTGGCTCCAACACCTACTTGCTGTACAATTCTTTTTGGATGCATTATCTAACTTCTTTGAGCCTTAGTTTCCTTTTCTCTTAAATGCAGATAATAAATGAAATGAGGTAATCCATACAAAGTAGTTAATAAATTGTAAGCATTCAGTAAATTATCACTCTTATTGATATTTCTAAGTATTATTGTTGTTATTTGATTGACTTTTACTTGGGTACCTACTGTTTACAGTCTTGTAGTAGAGATCACTGGGATATAAAAGTGTATGGCACACTATCTGCCCACACAGTTATCAGGCATTCAACAAAGGACATAAAGCAAATTATCATAATTAGATACTATTATATAAAAATATTAATAGTTGTTTAAAACTATTTACTTCTTAATTTATACAAAACACAAATATGCAACACACTTAAATCTCAGAATTCTGTTAGTTAATATTATTATCCTCATTTTGTACATGAGGTCTAATTAATATATGTAAGGAACTTTCTTTAGGCCTGGGATTGGCTCTCACATCTTGCCCTGTGTGATGCCAACACCTTTATGTTTGACTACTTGATTTAACTGGCTCTCAAACAATAAATATATGACAAACACCTATGATGTTGAAGGCACGTGTATGTAAGTTGCAAACTTTCATGAGTTTAAAATCTATCAGGAAAGATAAAACATTCATCACATATAGTTTATGAATTTTGATCCCTATTGGAAGTATTAAGGGTAATATGCAAAATAGAGAAAAAATGCTACCAAAATTCAGAGGAAAGAGGCATTTATTGTTTCTTTCTAAGGAAAGGAATGGAGGATGAAGGAAGATCATGGAGGACATAATAGAAAAGTTAGCATTTGAGTTAAAACTAAAAAGAATAATCCATCAAGAAGATAGAATAATTTCAAAACCTGTATAGTGTTATGATTACATAATGCAAAAACATACAAAAACTCAAGGAGAAATGAAGGATTTGCAATACCATAGGGGAATATTTTAATAAATTTCATGTGGAAACCAATAGGCGAGTCAGAAAGTTGGTATAATTTTGATGTGAATTGTACTATTAGCAAGCTTTATTTAAAAGACCTGTATAGGGCAGCCTGGTTGGTTCAGTGGTTTAGCACCATCTTCAGCCCAGGGCCTGATCCTGGGGACTTGGGATTGAGTCCCACATCGGGCTTCCTGCATGGAGCCTGCTTCCTTCCTCTGCCTGTGTCTCTGCCTATCTCATTCTCTCTCTGTCTGTCTCTCATGAATAAATAAATAAAATCTTTAAAAAAAAATAAAAGACCTGTATATGACTCGCTACTCAATAAATAGAGAATATCTATTTTTTAAGCAAATATTTAATTTTTTAATTGACCATAATTATTAGGCCACTAGAAATACTGGACCAATTCCAAAAGCTGATATAATTGAGATCATGTTCTCTCTAAATATTATAATTAGATCAAAATTTTAAAATAGAATGATGATGATAAAGAAAATAAAGGAAAAAAACCTCATATGTTTGGAAACAAAACCCTGGGTTATTTAGGAGTAGTTTTGTTTTTTAAAGAGGAAATCAAAATGGCCACTGTGAAATATTTAGATTTGAAAAGCTGTGCTTCCCCTCCTTTCATCATAACCCATTATTTCTCATCACCCTGCCTATTATTTTACCTTAGATTTACAGAATGGTAGGAATTGGACAAGATGCAGGAACAGCACCCCAAGCACAGGAAAATCAGGCATAGGAAATCATGTTGCTTTTGGTGGAGCAAATGGAATTGTTTGAGCACAAGTAACATTGGAGAGTAGCAGGAGATAATACTACAAAGATAGATGGAGGCTACTGTGGCTTTTGAATCAAATTCAAAGGTCTTATCCTGATATTCATGACTAGATCTTATGAGAGTTCAAGGACAAGAGTTCGTACGTTGGGAGTCTTCTACATAGAGGTTGAAGTTGCAGAAATGAATAGGATTGCCAAGGTCAAGTGTAGGAACCAAGAAGAAGAAGGCTTAAGTTACAACTTAAGAGATGGGAGGAAGAAGAAGTGGGTGAGAAGTTCACTTAGAGAAGTAAGACAAAGGCAAAGAGAATATGGTGTCACTGAAGCAGAAGGCTAGAGAAACTGAGGAAAATCATCTGCCTCTGTGGGAGAAGGTCACCATCTGCTCACACAGGAAGTCAAAAGTTTAGAGGGAGAGATTCTTAGACTTGCAATATCTAAGGAATGCTTCTAAGAGGAGGTGGCATTTGGAATGAGATTGGAAGAGGCAGCAAATGAAGGAGTGAAGAACATGGCAAAAACAAGTGTTGAATTAGGTTTCTAGCCTCATGACTGAGAACTCAGTTAAGTCAGCCACAGGGAAAGGAAAGTCAGGAGGGAATTGACATAGTCAACTTTGGCCTTGTTCTCTTTCTTAAGATTTTCTTCAGGCAGATAGAAATGGGGGAATTGGTGAATAGAGGAGCCCAAGATGCAGGTGTAGGAGTCCCTGAGGAAACTAAAGGAAAAGGGGGTTCAGAGCCAGGTCGATGGCAGCACACTATCATTCCTAGTTAAGTTCCATCAAATGTTCTCTCAAAAATTAGTCCACGGTAAAGTCCTAATCTTACTCCCCAATCACAATTCGTTCTTTCTTTTGCATATTTCTAGTGGCTTTCTAGTAATGAGTCCTTGTCTTCTTCCTCTCTGAAGGACTAATCAACCACTCTTTCCTAGAAACTTCTCTTGGCTTTTACAACTATGTATGAAGGTTGGTATAATTGGAGGTGGAAAAGAGAACTGTGCAGGAGAGAATCAGGTGACCCAGAGTAGTTTTCCTGTAAAGAGAAAAACATCTTTACAGTGGCTGCTCCTCTAATTACATTTAATGTGGCATTGTTTTCACCTAAATTATAGCAATTATATACCAAGATCCCCTTTGAAATCATTTAATTAATGATTAGCTAACCCGTGATGTGTATGGAATTCTAACGAAGCTTTTTATTTTTTGTGAACCACTTTCCTCCCTCAGATTAATCAGTCCTCTCCCCAAAATATGCACTCAAGTCTGGATGGTAGATTAGGCAGGATATGTTAGTTAGGGTCCCAGAAAATCATAGTTGTTTGTGGAAATCCTATCACAGTCCAGGGTAACAAAGACAAGAGAAGCAGCTGCTATTTTTCTCTTGAGATTGCTTTTGTCTTTCTAAACCCCAGAGAACATGCAGCTCAACCATGTTCTTTGGCCCAGAAATAAGGGCAGATAAAGCTATTACCCCAATTTTGGAAGAAGTGAATGACTTTGATAGATTAATTCTATCCATTAATCAACCCAGAATTTTTTAATGAGCATCTGTTATATGGAAGAAGTGCCAGTGGAGACAAAGATGAATGTCTCTAATAGATAAATCCTTTGTGTATGGGGTCACCAGGAGATAGATGGCTTGTACACCTGGAGTTAGACATAGAGAGTAAAAGAAAATAAACTCTTAGAAATTATCTTGAAATGGTCAGATTCTACCTAGACTGTTTCTGCATCCCATCCTTTGAGTATTTGTCACTGATTAAAGTTATCTCCCCTAAGGAGACTGAAGCCTTGAGAGATGCAGTGATTTTCTCAAGGTCACCTAACTAATTTAGTGGCAGACAGAACTAGGGAAAGATGTCTTCTATATCTTTGCCTCCTACCCTTGCCACCATGCCCAGACCATCTGTATGTTAGAAGTAATAATACAAGAGCATAAAAGGATACTAACTGACTAGAGTCACATTAGTAGTGTAGGAAGTTGGCACCAAAGGAGTTTAAAGAAAGAGATGGTCTCAGGTTTATATAGCCCAAGAGGATGAATCTTTTTTTTGTTGTTGTTGTTTTTATTTATAAATTAATTTTTATTGGTGTTCAATTTACCAATATACAGAAAAACACCCAGTGCTCATCCCGTCAAGTGTCCGCCTCAGTGCCTGTCACCCATTCCCCCCCACCCCCCCGCCCTCCTCCCCTTCCTCCACCCCTAGTTCGTTTCCCAGAGTTAGGAGTCTTTATGTTCTGTCTCCCTGATATTTCCCACACATTTCTTTTCCCTTCCTTTATATTCCCTTTCACTATTATTTATATTCCCCAAATGAATGAGAACATACACTGTTTTTCCTTCTCCGATTGACTTACTTCACTCAGCATAATACCCTCCAGTTCCATCCACGTTGAAGCAAATGGTGGGTATTTGTCATTTCTAATGGCTGAGGAATATTCCATTGTATACATAAACCACATCTTCTTTATCCATTCATCTTTCGATGGACACCGAGGCTCCTTCCACAGTTTGGCGATTGTGGACATTGCTGCTAGAAACATCGGGGTGCAGGTGTCTCGGCGTTTCATTGCATCTGAATCTTTGGGGTAAATCCCCAACAGTGCAATTGCTGGGTCGTAGGGCAGGTCTATTTTTAACTCTTTGAGGAACCTCCACACAGTTTTCCAGAGTGGCTGCACCAGTTCACATCCCCACCAACAGTGTAAGAGGGTTCCCTTTTCTCTGCATCCTCTCCAACATTCGTTGTTTCCTGCCTTGTTAATTTTCCCCATTCTCACTGGTGTGAGGTGGTATCTCATTGTGGTTTTGATTTGTATTTCCCTGATGGCAAGTGATGCAGAGCATTTTCTCATGTGCATGTTGGCCATGTCCATGTCTTCCTCTGTGAGATTTCTCTTCATGTCTTTTGCCCATTTCATGATTGGATTGTTTGTTTCTTTGGTGTTGAGTTTAATAAGTTCTTTATAGATCTTGGATACTAGCCCTTTATCTGATATGTCATTTGCAAATATCTTCTCCCATTCTGTAGGTTGTCTTTTAGTTTTGTTGACTATATCGTTTGCTGTGCAAAAGCTTCTTATCTTGATGAAGTCCCAATAGTTCATTTTTGCTTTTGTTTCTTTTGCCTTTGTGGATGTATCTTGCAAGAAGTTACTGTGGCCGAGTTCAAAAAGGGTGTTGCCTGTGTTCTCCTCAAGGATTTTGATGGAATCTTGTCTCACATTTAAATCCAAGAGGATGAATCTTAAGTGAAGCCAAAAACCCTTATGAAAAAATCCAAGTGGCAAGGTAAAAAGAAAAAGAAAAACAGAATTAATAAATTTTAATTGATTTTACCTGAAAATCCATATAGTGAGAAATGGCTTAGAAAATTCATTAATTTTGTTCTGTGGTTGGGAGCAACTTCTTCAAGAGAACTAAAGGGAAGGCTACCTGTTTCCAGGCAGTGATTTGTATTTATGTAGGTGGTATCTACTTTCTTCAAAGCTCTGTATCAAATATCATACACACACACACACACACACACACACACACACACACACATACACACACAGAGCCCTGCACTTGAGGTTAGTTTGTACCTTGAAAAAGGAATATTGAGCCAAACCTACCAAAAGCTCTTGATGAGCAAGACCTTGGGTATGAGTCTGTGGGGGTTCCAGCAATAAGAATGATGGTGATGGGCAGCCCTGGTGGCGCAGCGGTTTAGCGCCGCCTGCAGCCCAGGGCATGATCCTGGAGACCCTGAATCGAGTCCCATGTCAGGCTCTCTGTATGATGCCTGCTTCTCCCTCTGCCTGTGTCTCTGCCTCTCTCTCCCCCTCTGTCTCTATGAATAAATAAATAAAATCTTAAAAAAAAAGAAAAGAATGATGGTGATAATGAACATTTGTTGTCCATTGGAATTTTCAAGATTTTCACATATATTATCTCACATGATAAGGTTTTGTTATGTTGGTGAAAATACAATGTAAGAAGAGGGGTTAGGAATGCATTTCCATAGAGGAGACTTAAAATAGTTTATCTTGGTAATTGCAAGCCAGTAGAGCTAGTTTACTGGATGATACTGGATTTGGTCATGGTGGGAATTACCTTTTCTTGCGAAAGAATGGAGAATGAAACCACACTCTAAAATTCCTTGTTCCTCAATAATCAATTACCTATTCTTTGTCAAGCATATACCATTGAAAGGCCATATGGCATAGGAAGTACAAGGAGCATTCCCAGCTTTGATTAAGAAACTTCCTAATTGGTTGACACAAAATTGACCAGAGATAGGAGAATTAAATTCTAGATAAGTGGTCTAGAGGTATGTTTCTTAAAGGATGGTCCTAAGACCAGCATCAGCATCACCTAAAGAGTTTTTAGAAATGTAAACAATCAGGCACTCAAAACATACAAGTGTGGTATGAAACTATATATATTTAACAAGCCCTCTAGGTGATTCTGATGCAGATAGTGGAGAATCTGTGGTAGAGAGATAATAGGACAATTTGAGCTTATAAGAAAGAGCTCGTATTGCTGAAACAGTTACAGATGACTCTAAAAGAAGTAGCACCTGATTTCAGAATCACATTATCCTTTTATATATTCCATGCTTTTGGTTCCTTCACCCTCCCTCTCTTGGGTTTCATATTAAATTGACATTTAAGCCATATTGTTCCCCCAAAACATGCCACAAGTGGAATGAGCTTGCTTTATTGGTGATGAGCTTTATAACTTCAGAGGAACATTTCCAAAGGATAAGAAACTTGTATTTGGGAAATTATTACTTTTTTATTATTAGTTAGAAGTGATCTAGGGATTATCCCTAATCTGCCTTGTAGGTGCTTATCTCCCCAAAGTGATGGACATAGTTTCTCACGATGGTCACCCTGGTTTCTCTGCTGGGTTCTCACTTTCACAAATCTTGTTGTGAATGTTAACATCTGTTCTAAGGGTAGTTATGCAAAGGGATAAGAAATGCTTGAATTTAAATTAGTCCTTACTTTATTTCCTGCTAAGTTTGCTGTGTTTCTGTCGTTCCCTTGCTTCAATGGGCTCTAATCAGAAGATCTGTGAATGAATGCAATATTGAGCAGAATTAGGGAAGCCAGCTACATGCAAAAGAGAGACTGTGTATCAATTGCTTATGCCCCACAGGAGACGGTCCACAATGAACATTTTTCTTCCCAGAACTGATAAAGGGTACAGAGATGGGGAATGCATTAATGTCTGAAAGTTGCTAAGGGGCTTTATTTGGGTTCCCCAATCTTAGTTGGGGTCCAATGAGAAAATGAGCAAAGCTCATAATCCTGACATTCAGTGTTTAAAATCTTGCATCTGGCATATAAAAGTGATCACATGGGAGAGCAGACTATCTCACTCCCAAGTAAAAATATTAGCGTATCAATTTACAATTTGGGGAAAGACCTGGGAATCACAGTGTAAGGACATCTGGGATAGAAGCCAAAGAAATCTAGACAAAAGAACGTGCCTGGCAAGATTGCAGAAAAGAAGAGGCTGGGTTAGTCCGCAAGTCATGACTGGGCATCTATTTTTATGTGCAGTTCTGAAATGAGCTCTCTGAGCCTAGAAACAGATAACCCAGACAGTTGAGAAGACCAACATCATGGGACATCCTTAGAGAGTCTGGGTCAGCTAGGCTGGGCCCTTGAAGGATGCACTCATCCTCCTCAGCAGCAGCCCTGAGAAATGTGTAAGCCTGAGCTTGAGACACTGTGTTTACTAAGTCTTGAGCATTCCTTTTCTCTGTGGGGAGGTTTGTTCATTTGAAAGTTTTCTCACTTTTTGTAAATTTTCACGCTTTTCTATTTTGTTAGTTTTCTTATACTCAGGAGATCTCCCCAGAGTGCCCACTTGTTGGTCCCCGCCCTTGCACCTTCCTAAATCATCTCCCAGTTATCAGCCAGTGTTCTTATACCATTTCTTGGATAGATAGATGAAAAGTGCTTTTGAATCATATCATCATCTGTATTAACTTCCTATGGCTGCTGTAACAAATCACCACAAATTAGGTGGTTAAACAACTAGAAATTAATTTTCTAACAGTTCTGAAGGCCAGAGTCTAAGATCAAAGTGGCAGTATAGCAGCACTGCTTCTAGTGCACCAGGGAAAAGTTCCTTCCTCTATGCATGTTCCATCATCTGGGGGCTCCAGATGTTTCTTGGCTTGTTGCCACGTAACTCCAGTCTGTGCTTCTTCACATAACCTCCTCCTCTCTCTGTGTCTCACTTCTTTGTAGCTCTTACAAGGATGCTTGTCCTTAGGGCCCACCTTGATAATCCAGGATTATTTCATCTCAAGATCCTTAACTTATTTATGCCTGCAAAGGTCCAGATAAAATCACATTGACAGGTAATTGGGAACAGAACGTGCTCATGACCCTTGGAGGAGCCACTATTCAATCCAGGACATCATCTTATTACTCTCTTTTTCAGTGGTCCTTTGGATTTGGGAACTGTTAACCCCTTTTGAAAATCTGATAAAATATATATAATTTCCTCATAATAAATTTACATGGGCCGATCAATCCATATTTTTACTTAAAATTTCAGGAGATTCAAATTCTTACCAAAACCCATATGTGTACCCTAGATTGAGATAGTCTGTATCCTTGAATGGTGACATCCAAAGCTAACTGCAGTTTTTCTTTGTGACCTAGTTAATGTAAAATCGACCTGGATATTGCCTCTTTCATTCTAGGTAGTCTGCAAAATGCATTGATTAATGCATAAGATCATCTTAAATATTTTCAGTTTCTCTGAAATACTTACTTATATTAATTACATTGTGTATGAAAAGTCTTAAGCTACCACATTATTATTATTATTATTATTACTATTACTATTATTTAACCTGAGATGCATTATTTCCTTTATTCAATACTTCCATAGTGGCCAGGGGAGGACTTGACATCTCTCTGTTACTCCACATGTTATTAGATTCTATCTTTCCCCTCGGTCTGTCAAGACCATTTGGGTCCTAATTCTGCCATCAAGCATATTGACTATTTCTTCCAGCTTTGTGTCATCAGAAAATGTGATTTCCAATGATGACCATTATTTTCATGTCTTCAAGTCATTAATAAAAATGATGAACAGGAAAGAGCAGACAGCAGAACCTTGTAGCTGACTACTCGTGGCCTCCCTCCTGGCTGATTTTAATGCTTTAATTAGGTGCTGTTCAGTCACATAATTTTACTGGCACCTGGCTCATATTTTTTCATCTTTTCTTCAAGACTAATATGGCAAACACTGTCAGATGCCTTGCTGATATGCAAGTAAATCATGTGCCTCCTATTTCCTCCTTCTGTCTGCCTGGTAACCCTTTCATAGAAAAGAATGGGATTAATCAGACATGATGTATTTTGTGATCCATGAAATTTAACTGTAAACTATTTGGAATAGGTAGAAGTGTTTGGTTTGGCATCACTAATATTCTTCTACTCAGAGTATTCCAATCAGGGAAGACTTACTAGAGGAGATGGCATTTGAACATGAGAGGATTTAGATGGGATGGATAAAGACAGAAGACATTCATCAAAGTCTCCTCCCACTGTTTGTTTGTAGGTTTGTTTGTTTGTTTGTTTCTTCCTGTGATCTTTCAATATAACTTTCTCTTCAAAGAAGTAGAAGTTTTTAAGATATAACTGCTTTGTTAGAGATTTGAAAGGGACTGCTTTCTAACCCCTCCATGAAATGAATTAAGACAAAAAGGTGGAAGTACCTCAGTGACCTGGCATGAATGTATTGGATTTGGAGACCACTGAATAGAGAAAGAATAATGGAGAACAGAGAGAACCCAGGGGTGAGGTGCTTACATTCACTCTGCTCCATACGGTATTGGCCACACAACCCAAGATATCTAGCCTCATGGCTTCTGCTACTCAGTTCTGAGCTAAGAATTTTATAAAGACAATACGTTTTTGGTTTTGTTCTTTTAATATAGTTGGCAAACAGTTTCCATTAGTTTCCGGTGTACAGCATAGTGATCTGCATCTTCATACATTATGCTAGGTTCACTACAAGTGCAGTTACCATCTGTCACCATACAACACGATTATGGTATTATCGGCTGTATTCCCTATGCTGTGCCTTTTATCCTCATGACTTATTCACCTCAAAGTCTGTTTAATCTTCTTTTAGACAAGACTCCAAAGAGTTGTATTTAACTTTTAAACCAATAGGACATTTCCCAAGGTGTAATATAAGTTGTACAATCTACAAGATGATCCTATTTCTTTGTCCACTTCATAATTTGAGTCTGCTCTCACCCCTCCCAAAGTGTCCTCATCCTTCAGAGTGCAGAAGGGACTGTCCCTTGAGGAGAGTTGGTCTCTTAGGTTTCACCATAGGAACATCTGACTGTGAGGAGAGGAGAATCCAAGGCCGGGAGCTTGATTAAGTCTTGCCCACATGGAAGCCATCCAATGCCTTGAAAGACTTCAGTTGGTGTAGGTTCCCAGAGTGACTGGTCTCCGATTTACAGCACTATGATAGATGCCTTGCATTGTCATTTTAAGACATGCCACCCAAGTGGAGTATGGATGATTAGTCCTTTTTTCTATTTTTCTAGAAATGACTGATCATTCATATTTATAGGGCCATCAACTTCTGGGCTTTGGAAAGGTCAGTATTGATTGTCTAAGTCACACAGATGGTGTGCTTCTTTACTTTACATAAATATGAGTTCCTTTTATGAGGCTACTGTGATTTTTTTTAAGGGAAAGGGAAGGAGAGTGGTAATCCTGTGAATTAAGCAATGAGATTTCAACTAAAACACACTTAGATTTTGTCAGAATTTTGGAACTGGCAGCCATACTCTAGATGAGCTAATCCACCCCCTTCTAACATACACACATACAAGTTACTTTATAGGTGAAAAAACTGAGTCCCTGTCAATAGACATCAGTAGATAAGATAGTTGTGCTTGCATTAAGGAGAAACAAGAAGGCTACATGTCAAAATACACACAATAAGTTTTATCTGGGTGGAATATTTTGAACTATTGGGTGATATATCTTTCTATGTTTTCAGTGCTTCCTATAAAGCACCTATATTACTTTTGCAATTAAAAAATAGTTCATTTCAAACTCACTGTGAATACTGAATGTCAGTTGGCTAGAGTTATATAAATGGTGGCCTTTGTCCTAGCTGACCTTCAGAGACCTCATTTTGAAAGAACCTGTTGAGTCCAGGTGGCAATTCAGTCCTCTCTCTCTCCAGTACTTGCACATGAGTGATTGACTAGGGGGCTCTCTCTGCTTGTGTCTCCCATGCCTCCCCTGAACACTTAGAGTTTTTGGCCACTTCAGCCTCCGTTCCGAATGGCAGTTGGTGAAAGTGGACTACAAATCTATCTTCAGTCGGCGCTGCACCAAGGAGGACTATCAGACCTGGCACCTGCTCAATCAGGTACACCACAGATTAGGGGCATACTGGCTTTTTGGAAGAGGAACTATGACAAGATTTTTTGGTCATCTCTGGGCCTTCCTATTTGGAGGAAGAAGGTAGTGAGCCATCTGAAGATGATAGTGGATTTGAGAAGAAAGGTTGGAGTCTACACATCCAGGCCCAGCATGAACAGATGATATTTTAGGGCCCCTCGTGCACCCTGGGATCCCAATCTACCCATTGAGGTCACCAAGTAGCCTAGGGCTGAGGTGACAATGATAAGCTGGGGCTTAGCTCTTCCTGGGGAGAAGTAAGCTCAGACAGCCAGGAGACTTATGTATGGTCTATCATCTCACCTTCCAGTGGGGAGGGTGAGAACATTTGTTAGGCCACCCTGCAGTAAGAGCCCCAAGATCACTGGGAACAGGACTAAAGGTAAAGGGGAACAATGAGAGTGAGTGGCTCTAGAAATGGCAGATATTTGTTGCTATGCAACATAGCCAGACTTACGCATTCTCAGAACCATTGGATTCATGTAATTTGTACCAACTTCTCCTCTTGTTTTTGTCTTTGATTGGGAATAAGGACTTTGATGTGGTTGTTTATCAGAGAAGGGAATTTTTTGGGCTAGCTTCAGTTTTACTCTGAAGGTGGTGTGAAAATTCTGCCAGAAATGAGTTCTTTTCCACTACAGCTTATACTGAGATCATTTGGGCAATCTGGAGATCTCTGAGGATGACTTAGAATCTTTGCATTTTCTCTGAAAGTAGGAAAGAAACAAGATGAAGTAGGCATCATTGGCCTGGTTAGGTGGAGGGTCAAGATGGGATAGCTCTGTGATGTTCCTTTTATGTGGGAGGAAAAGATTGGCTCTTTTTCCCTTGAGACTTCCTGAATGGTTGCTGGGAAGGAGATTGCTACATACAGTGACCAAAAGAGAATGAAAAGACTAATATTTCTTATAGAGAATCTGGTTTATTTCACCTCCTTTGTGTTTTTCTGCCTCTCTCACTGTGGACTTTCTTTCTAAGGGGGAGCCCTGCGTCATGGGAGAAAGGAAAATATTCAAGAAACGCAAGCCAGGAGCTCAGTGTGCCCTGGGCCGAGACTCCTCAGGGACAGTGGTCTCAGAACCATGTGTCTGTGCCGACTGGGACTTTGAATGGTGAGTCCCTTGGCATCTCATTGTCAATTTCAGCCAGACATTTACCTGTTAGGGGATGGGAATGAAGATGGAGATAAGGAAGGAAGTCATGACCCACAGATGGGAGGTGTGTTTACTGGCCTATGGGCCTGAGGGCTCTAGTCCCTGGGCCAGATGGAAGTCTGTACCCCTGGAAGTAGAACAGGAGGAGACATTTTCACATATAAACTCACTGTTCTATTAGGGAAGTGTGTCCAAGGAAACTTCTTCTCATTTTAAGTTAGCATCTCTGAGAAAGTATCAGAGAGGTTGGGTGGTGCACTGACAGAGCTTGGAGAGCTTCTGACTGGACAGCTACCTCCAGACATTTGTTCAAATGCTGATTTTCCATGTGAACTCTCTCTTTTCATCACCTTTTTCTCCCTCTAATAACAACCACAAAGAACAACTTTAAATCTCACCTCTTAACCGATGATTCACAAATTTCCAAATATTTACCTCCAGCTTGGACCTCACTGACTTCTAGGATGGAGACATGTGTGTCCATTTACAAACTCAGCTACCATCTCCCCTGGAATTGCAGATAGGGATTTTGGACTCAGGGTGGCCAAGGGGGAATTCTTGTGAACCTTACTAATGGGAGCAGTTTTTCAGCTATTTTTTGGACTGGTTTTTCCAAACTCAATAAAGTACACAGTTGCTTAAGTCAAAATCCCAGGAGAGCTTGATTTTTCCCTTTCCCTTACCCTAAGGTCCAGGCCATCCACAAGCCCTTTTAAGTCTTTACCTCCAGAACACATTATTTTACTTATTTATTTATTCTAAAGATTGATTGATTGATTGATTGATTGGAAAGAAAGAGGGAGAAAGAGAGTGTGACCAGGGTCAGGAGAAGTAGAGGGAGACAAAAAGGGAGAGAGAATCTCCAGCAGACCCCTGCTGAGCATGGAGCCCAAAGCAGGTCTTGATTCCACAATCCTGAGATCATGAACTGAGCCAAAACCAAGAGTCAGACACTTAATTGATTGAACCACCCAGGTGCCCCTCCAGAATACATTCTAATCCAAAGCACCTCTGCCCATTTCTCCCACAACCCAGACACTCCTACAGTCTACTATGTCTCTCTACTTCCACCCTTGTTGCCTAAAACTTCTCCTCACAGCAATGAAAATTAGACTATACATACCCAAATCAGATATTATCATTCTACACTCAAAACTCTCCAGTGGCTCCTTCTCTCTCTTAAAATATCATGTCATCTTCCTCCCTTGGCTTGTTCCACTCTAGATGATTTGGCCTGCTACCATTGTGCCTTATTTATTACTATGCTCCCCTCATTCACCATTTTGCAGCCACACTGCCATCTTCTTTCTATACCTTAATCAACCCAGGCCTATTCCTAGCAGAAACAATAGCAAGTTTAAGGCTTTCTTCCAAATCTCAGCCTGCCTGGCACCCCTAGATTACTCCTATGTCAGCAAAAATATTAGCTTCTCAGAAATGCTTTCTGAAACCACCTAATCTCACCTCCACCCTGACACTCTGACTCTCACCCTATTTCATGGTCTTCATATGGTGTCACCATATGGAGTGACCATGGTTTCTGATTGCCGTATTACTGCCATCTTACCCCTACAGAATGCAAGTGCCATGAGGCCAGAAACGTCAGACTTGCTTTATTGCCTTGGCCATGGTAAATTAAATAGTTGCACTGTGTTCCTAAATGTTGTTCCTTTTAGAAGTGTCAAAAAATGTCCCAAGTCTGTGCATGGGTGATCCCAATGGTGATGATCCCACTCTGATCCCAGCTGGATGAATTCCTTCTCTGCATCACGCTCAAAAGTTGAAGTTTAATTTAAATATTTTTATAACCCATTCCAGGTTAAAAGACAAAGCTGAGTGCTCAGGCGTCAGCCTATAAATATGGCAGGGCAGTGATAGAGTTGCATTTGGGCTTTTCTGTTGTTGAATAACAGAAGTAAATCCAAATGGGTGCAGAACAGCTGCCCCTGCCAAGTAACCTTGTCCAACCTGTTTCTGAAGCTTGCTTTGTGCTGGAAGTCATCTTTGGTTCCTCACTTTCTATCAGGACTATAACCCGTAACTGCAAGCCAGGTAGATGACTGTGGCTGCTCCCTACCTACTCTTCATCCCTGAACTCCTGCTTCTTCTGGAAGCTTGACCTCAGTGAGAGTCATTCAAATGGGATATGCTAAATGGAATTTAATTTGAATGTCAGCGTCCTCTCTGTGGCACTTCTGACCCTGTGGAAACAGGATATTTTTACACTCAAGAAGACTAATTTTCAATTATTAACCACAATCCAGCGAAATTGTCATAGCAATATATGCAGTAGGCGCCTGAGAGTGATGATGCGTGACATATTGATGTCAGCTTGAATATTCAGAATATGAATTCCAGTGTTCCTTGTGTCCCTCTGCAGACTGACTCCTTGGAGGCACACTGTGTGTGCATGCCGTGCTACATTTTCTGCTGTGTCTCTCTGAGCATAATAGACCCTCACCCACTGTTGGGAAACCTCATAATACGGAATGAAAAATTGTAACATAGATATTTTTCTTTTAGTAATTCCATTAACGTTTACTAGGCTGGAAAAATTTACAGCTCTGATATTCATAGTTTGTGACCTTGGCAAATTTTCTTAATCTCTCTGATTTCACCTTCTCAGTGAAATCCTATTGTATTTGTAATATGAAATGTATTATAATTGTAATACAATTACAATATTGTAATACAATTGTATTTATAAAATACAAATATATAACATTTATCTCATTGGTTGCTAGAGAGGAATAAGTGAATCAATCTAATCATTAATGTAGGTACGGTGTTCATCAGATTGGTGTAGGTATCCATATGGTAGCTGTTGTTAATCTTGTGCCCCAGAGTTAAG